>NC_041387.1:391187152-391245421 GCF_002162155.2 Triticum dicoccoides | reverse complement strand
TTGTGAAAGTCTTCAAAACAGGGGTGATTTGATGACAAACAATAGAAATGAACCTACTGACATGCAGCGGAAGATAGACTACACTAGACAAGTCATAGTCAAGTAAGAAATGTAGTGAAAGAATGAAGACTATCAGCAGCTAGGTAGTATGGATCGGAATGGAAGATAGTATGAAGCCAAACAGTGAACAGTCTTCACACGGTGAAGTCAATTAGATCAGGCAATTGGGAAAAGACTTCATGAAGACAAACTGTAAGTAAGGTGAGAGAGGAAGGATAGAACCAATTGCTCGGAGAGGACAAGTGATTTGTTGAACCAGTTCCAGTTGCTGTGACAATTGTACGTTTGGTTAGGGAGGCTGAGATTCAACTCAGAAGACTGTGTCTTCACCTTATTCCCCTTGAGCTAAGAACAATTAGTCCTCACCCAATCACTCTGGTAAGTCTTCAAGGGAGACTTCCAAACCTTCACAAACTTTGTTCACTGGCAATCCACAATGACTCTTGGATGCACATAACGCGACGCCTAACCGGATGGAGGATTCACAGTCCTCAAGTGTAATAAGTCTTCAGATCACACAACAGAAAGACTTCAGTGATGCCTAACACTCTTTGGCTCTGGGTGTTTTGGGCTTTGTCCTTGCAAGGATTCTCTCTCAAAGGCTTCGGAGGTGGGTTGCTCTCAAACGACAAAAGACGTGCACTAACTCTGAGCAGCCACCAATTATTGGTGTAGGGGGTGGGCTATTTATAGCCAGGAGGCAACCCGACCTGATTTGTCCAAAATTTCCCTAGGTCACGAAGGAACTGACACGTGTCCAATGGTCAGATTTCAAACACACGCAACACCTTAGCTTGGGCTACAAGCCAAGCTGACTTATCCAGCTCTGGATAAGATTTGCTCTCATTGTCTTCGCTCGAAGACATAGGATTTGGTTGAGCATCACATCAGTCACTCTGACTTTGTTCACTTGGACCCCACTTAACAGTGCGGTGGTTCCTATGACTCAACAAAGAAGAAAAGGAAACTACGATACAACTATGTCTTCACACTCCATAGTCTTCACGCAATGTCTTCTCCTGTCATAGTCTTCAATGTGAATATCTTCATAGACCACCATTGTTCTTCAATGTCTTCACACATTTTTAGGGGTCATCTCTGGTAGGTAAACTGAATCAATATGGGACTACTACCTGTGTTATCCTGCAATTCTCACAAACAGATTAGTCCCTCAACCAAGCTTGTCGTCAATACTCCAAAACCAACTAGGGGTGGCACTAGATGCACTTACTCAGCAGGGACCCATCGGACGGGCCACCGTATTTCACGAAAAAAACGTTTCCCCCCTGACTGTTGGGACCCACCAGCTACATCTTCGCATGCAAGGAAGTGCCTCCTTATCTTCCCTGACAATTGAGACCCACCTGGTCGAAGCATACGTAGCATTGTCATTCTGGTCGCGAACATGTACGTACATACGATCGGTCTGTCTGCAGGCTGCAGCGATGAACCGTGGCCGAGTAAGGAAGGGCATGTGTCGTAGTAGAGGCACATGCACGTAGCATGTCACGCAGTCTCGTTAATATCATGTAGACGTACGTACAGCTGATAACCCACAAGTATAGGGGATCCAACAGTTTTCGAGGGTAGAGTATTCAACCCAAATTTATTGATTCGACACAAGGGGAGCCAAAGAATATTATCAAGTATTAGCAGCTGAGTTGTCAATTCAACCACACCTGGAAGCTTAGTATCTGCAGCAAAGTGTTTAGTAGCAAAGTAATATGATATTGGTTGTAACGGTAACAAAAGTAAAGGCAGCGAAAGTAATGTTTTTGGTATTTTATAGTGATTGTAACAGTAGCAACGAAAAAGTAAATAAGCGAGAACCAGTATATGGAAAACTTGTAGGCATCGGATTAGTGTTCGATAATTATGCCGGATGCAGTTCGTCATGTAACAGTCATAACATAGGGTGACACAGAACTAGCTCCAATTCATCAATGTAATGTAGGCATGTATTCCGTATATAGTCATACGTGCTTATGGAAAAGAACTTGCATGCCATCTTTTTTCCTACCCTCCCGTGGCAGCGGGGTCCTATTGGAAACTAAGGGATATTAAGGCCTCCTTTTAATAGAGAACCGGAACAAAGCATTAGCACATAGTGAATACATGAACTCCTCAAACTATGGTCATCACCGGGAGTGGTCCCGATTATTGTCACTTCGGGGTTGCCGGATCATAACACATAGTAGGTGACTATAGACTTGCAAGATAGGATCAAGAACACACATATATACATGAAAACATAATAGGTTCAGATCTGAAATCATGACACTCGGGCCCTAGTGACAAGTATTAAGCATAGCAAAGTCATAGCAACATCAATCTCAGAACATAGTGGATACTAGGGATCAAACCCTAACAAAACTTACTCGATTACATGATAAATCTCATCCAACCCATCACCGTCCAGCAAGCCTATGATGGAATTACTCACGCATGGCGGTGAGCATCATGAAATTGGTGATGGAGGATGGTTGATGATGACGACAGCGACGAATCCCCCTCTCCGGAGCCCCGAACGGACTCCAGATCAGCCCTCCCGAGAGAGATTAGGGCTTGGCGGCGGCTCCGTATCGTAAAACGCGATGATTTCTTCTCTCTGATTTTTTCTCCCCGAAAGCCAATATATGGAGTTGGTGTTGGCGTCGGAGGGTCTCCAGGGGGCCCACGAGGTAGGGGGCGCGCCCAGGAGGGGGGGGGGCGCCCAGGAGGGGGGGGCGCCCCCACCCTCGTGGACAGGGTGTGGGCCCCCTGGTCTTCATCTTTGGCGAGGATTTTTTATTATTATTCTAAGATATTCCGTGGAGTTTCAGGTCATTCCGAGAACTTTAATTTTCTGCACATAAAACAACATCATGGCAATTCTGCTGAAAACAGTGTCAGTCCGGGTTAGTTCCATTCAAATCATACAAGTTAGAGTCGAAAACAAGGGCAAAAGTGTTTGGAAAAGTAGATACGACAGATATGTATCAACTCCCCCAAGCTTAAACCCTTGCTTGTCCTCAAGCAATTCAGTTGACAAACTGAAAGAGAAAAGGTAAAACTTTTACAAACTCTATTTGCTCTTGTTGTTGTACCTATGTGAAGCCACCATTCAGGTTTTCAGCAAAGATTATAACTAACCACATTTGCAATAATTCTCAAGTCTCATGTTTACTCATATCAATAACATAATCAGCTAGCAAGCCATAATAATAAATCTCCGATGACAACACTTTCTCAAAATAATCATAATATGATATAACAAGATGGTATCTCCTAGCCCTTTCTGAGACCGCAAAACATAAATGCAGAGCACCTTCAATGATCAAGGACTGACTAGACATTGTAATTCATGGTAAAAGAGATCCAATCAAAGTCATACCCGATATAAATTAACAGTAATGAATGCAAATGACAGCTGTGCTCTCCAGCTAGTGCTTTTAATAAGAGGTGGATGACTCAACATAAAAGTAAATAGATAGGCCCTTCGCAGAGGGAAGCAGGGATTTGTAGAGGTGCGAGAGCTCGGTTTTGAAATAGAGATAAATTATATTTTGAGCGGCATACTTTCATTGTCAACATAACAACTAAGAGATGACGATATCTTCCATGCTAAACAAATTATAGGCGGTTCCCAAACAGAATGGTAAAGTTTATACTCCCCCTCCTCCACAAGCATCAATCCATGGCTTGCTCGAAACAACGAGTGCCTCCAACATTCAACGGGTCCCAAGGGGAGTTTTCTTTGCAATTATTTTGATTTGGTTTGCATAAAGCATGGGACTGGGCATCCCGGTGACCAGCCATTTTCTCGTGAATGAGGAGCAGAGTCCACTCCTCTTGAGAATAACCCGCCTAACACGGAAGATAAGGGCAGCCCTAGTTGACATATGAGCTATTCGAGCATGCAAAACAGAATGTTTATTTGAAGGTTTAGAGTTTGGCAAATACAAATTTACTTGGAATGGCAGGTAAATACCACATATAAGAAGGTATAGTGGACTCATATGGAATAACTTTGGGGTTTAAGGGATTGGATGCACAAGCAGTATTCCTGCTTAGTAGAAGTGAAGGCTAGCAAAAGACTGGGAAGCGACCAACTAGAGAGCGACAACAGTCATGAACATGCATTAAAATTAATAAACATTGAATACAAGCATGAGTAGGATATAATCCACCATGAACATAAATATCGTGAAGGCTATGTTGATTTGTTTGAACTATATGCGTGAACATGTGCCAAGTCAAGTCACTTAAATCATTCAAAGGAGGATACCACCCCATCATACCACATCACAACCATTTTAATAGCATGTTGGCACGCAAGGTAAACCATTATAACTCATAGCTAATCAAGCATGGCACGAGCAACTATGATCTCTAATTATCATTGCAAACATGTTTATTCATAATAAGCTGAATCAAGAATGATGAACTCATCATATTTACAAAAACAAGAGAGGTCGAGTTCATACCAGCTTTTCCCATCTCAGTCAGTCCATCATATATCATCATGATTGCCTTTCACTTGCACGACCGAACGGTGTGAATAATAATAAGAGTGCACGTGCATTGGACTAAGCTGGAATCTGCGAGCATTCAATAAACAGGAGAAGACAAGGCAATATGGGCTCTTGGTTAAATCAACAATGATGCATATAAGAGCCACTTCAACAATTTAATCATGATCTTCTCCTACTCACCCCCAAAGAAAAGAAAAGAAATAAAAACTATTTACATGGGAAAGCTCCCAACAAGCAAAAGAAGAATTGGAAATATTTTTTTTTGGGTTTTCTTTTTAATTACTACATCAAAGAGATAAACTACTACTGCTTTTTTTTGGTTTTTTCTTAAGGTTTATTAAACGCAAAAGAAGAAAGCAGGAACCAGAAAATAAACTAGCATGTATATTAGAGTGAAAGAGTATGAGCACCGACATCTAGCAATGAGTGTGTGTGAACATGAATGTAATGTCGGTGGGAAATACGTACTCCCCCAAGCTTAGGATTTTGGCCTAAGTTGGTCTATTGCCAGGGATAGCCTGGCGGATACCCGTAGGTGTAGCTGGGGTCATACTGCAATGAAGAGGACTCTGACTGCCACTGGCTGGCAACCACCTCTGGATCCCAAGAATAAACAGACTGTCGTGGAGGCTCATCTTGTGGCTCCGGTTCCGGGGCTGGTGTAGGATTCCGATAGGCTTGAACGGCCGCCCACGGAACGATGTGAGGACCTGCAGCCAAGTTAAATAAAGAAGGAGCAGGCAAAGTAATAGTCTCAGGGTGATGTTTATCAAAGTATAATTTATATTTGAGCTCCCCTTCACGACTCTTAACAAGAAAGTCATGCGCTAGCATACTCTTATAATCTAAATAAGCATGGGGCAACGATGTTTCTTCTTTCTCCTCATGCCTAATAGGTATTTCAAAATATTCAGCTAGGCGCGAAGCATAAATGCCTCCAAAGATAGGGCCCTTAGTGCGGTTCAGACTTAACCGTCTAGCAACAATTCCACCCATACTAAAAGAGTTATTGCGGTATAAACCATGGAACAAAATAATAATATCAGAAACACTAAGGTTTCTACAGTTCCCGCATCCTATCAATCAACGACTAGCAAATAAGGCAAAGTAGCATAAAACAGAAAAATGTATGCTAGTAATCCTTGCAGCAGAAACCTTCCTAGTTTCTCCCACAGTGATAGTGTTAATAAAAGCTTCTACTTCGTTACGGTGTGGTTCATCCAAGGTGCCCTCAAAGGGTATTTTGCAAACCTCGCAAAATTTAGCTAATGGCATCTCCTTAACAATGTCATATAAATGAAACTCTACTGATGGAGGTGATTTCTTAGGGAAAAAGTAGAAGTTTTGCACAAAAGTATTTGTGAGTAAGAGATACTGATGACGTTGGTCGCGGAGGAAGTCAGTGAGGCCAGCATTCTCAATCAACAAATACAAATCCTCATAAATCCCGGCTCTCCTCAAGAAGTCATCGGAAGGCCATTCACACAGCCGGACCTCCGCGGTGCGAGGCAAATTAAACTTGGGCTTCTGCTCTTCTTCCTTTTGTTTTTCCTTCGAGCTTCGGATCGATGAGCCCCTCAAAAGTCTCTTCATTATTTTCTGAAATAATCTAAAAAATTTAGTAACTTCAAATAAAAGTGAACCAACTTCAATAAAATTGATAGCAACAACTCCCACAAGTGCCTAGAGCCTATATCAAGCGTTAGAACTACTTGGAACCATATAAATTTGACATGCAAGCTTAAGAACATGGTAACCTATGCAGCACAAATTTGCAAAGAATAAAGCACTAGAACAAAAACTAATTGGACAAATGGAGGAGTCACATACCAAGGAACAATCTCCCCAAGCAGTTTTGCGAGAGGTGCTTTGAGCAAGGAGATCGAAAATCACACAACAGGGGCTGGAACTCGTGCTTGAGTTGGTTTTTCGTGTTTGTGTGAGGCAGAGGAAGAAGATGGGTGCAGGGATAAGTGGAGGAGTGCCACCATGGGCCCATGAGGCAGGGAGGCGCACCCTCCACCCTCGTGGCTAGGTGGCAGCTCCCCCCGCGGTAATTTTTGCACAGTAAATCCTCAAATATTCCCGAAAAACTCATATTAAATTGGCATGGCATTCTGAGGACTTTTATTTTCGGGATATTTTTATATTGCACAGATAAGTCAGGAAACAGACAAAAAAATACTATTTTACTTTATTTCTACTAAATAGCAGAAAATATAAAGAGGGTACAAAAGGTTGTGCTTCTAGTTTCATCCATCTCATGCTCATCAAAAAGAATCCACTAACAAGGTTGGTCAAGTCTTGTTAACAAATTCATTCTGAATAACATGGAACCGGAGAAATTTCGAATAACACTAAGTTACCTCAACGGGGATATGAAAATCCCCAACAATAATAATATCATACTTTTTCTTGACTGTAGGGAGAGGAAATTCAAAACCTCCAAATATAATCGATGGAATTTTTCCAATAGAGTTGATACTATAAACTTGAGGTTGTTTCCTCGGAAAATGTACCGTATGCTCGTTACCATTAACATGAAAAGTGACATTGCCTTTGTTGCATAAATAACAGCCCCTGTAGTATTAAGGAAATGTCTTCCAAGAATAATAGACATACTATCATCCTCGGGAATATCAAGAATAACAAAGTCCGTTAAAATAGTAACGTTTGCAACTACAACAGGCACATCCTCACAAATACCGACAGGTATAGCAGATGATTTATCAGCCATTTGAAAAGATATTTCAGTAGGTGTCAACTTATTCAAGTCAAGTCTATGATATAAAGAGAGAGGCATAACACTAACACCGGCTCCAAGATCACATAAATCAGTTTTAACATAATTTCTCTTAATGGAGCATGGTATAGTAGGTACTCCTGGATCTCCAAGTTTCTTTGGTATTCCACCCTTAAAAGTATAATTAGCAAGCATGGTGGAAATTTCAGCTTCCGGTATCTTTCTTTTATTAGTAATGATATCATTCATATACTTAGCATAAGGATTTGTTTTGAGCACATCAGTTAATCACATACGCAAAAAGATGGGTGAGGGAGTCCTGGATTAGGGGGTGTCCGGATGGCCGGACTATGACCTTTGGCCGGACTCCTGGACTATGAAGATAAAAGATTGAAGACTCCGTCCCGTGTCCGGATGGGACTTTCCTTGGCGATACGATATGAAGATATCCTCCCATTGTAACCGACTCTGTGTAACCCTAGCCCTCTCCGGTGTCTATATAAACCAGAGAGTTTTAGTCCGTAGGACGAACAACAATCATACCATAGGCTAGCTTCTAGGGTTTAGCCACTCCGATCTCGTGGTAGATCTACTCTTGTACTACCCATATCATCAATATTAATCAAGCAGGAGTAGGGTTTTACCTCCATCGAGAGGGCCCGAACCTGGGTAAAAACATCGTGTCCCTTGTCTCCTGTTACCATCCGCCTAGACGCACAGTTCGGGACCCCATACCCGAGATCCGCCGGTTTTGACACCGACATTGGTGCTTTCATTGAGAGTTCCGCTGTGTTATCACCATCAGGAAGGATGCCGCATCCCGTCTTTAAAGACGGCGTCGTTGCTAAAGGAGCTTTGGCTATCGGCCAAACTCTCCGGCTAGGAAGGTTTTTGATGGCCGCCAGTCTGGCCGCCGCGCCGACGATGACCTCTTGGGCCATCGAAAGCAATCTTCACATCAGCTCGGAGCTCGCCGAGCAGTTAGATCCGATGTAGCTCTTCTCCCTGAATGAACTCTTGGATCGCATCGCGGCCCTGGGAGTCGCTACTGATTACGACCAGATTGGGCTTAAACCTGATCAGAGAGAGATTGACTCTCCCCAGATTACCCACCACGTCCAAGTGGTGGAAGAAAAATGCGGCGAGTCTTCGCCCGCCCTAAGGACCAGATGCGTCCGGATTCCTGATCCCTCCAAGCCGGATACCCGCGGAGGGGAGGATGTCACCCAAACCCTGAACCTAAAGTCAGGCAGCAGGCCCAATTCATTGAATAATATCCAAGAAAGCAAGATTCCGAATTCAGAAACCGCTCGACCCCTGAATCTTACATCGGGAAGGGTTTCGGATTTATTTCCACCCGCCCACCCAACTATACGGGATTTATCCGTAATACGGCAAGAGTCCGGAGAAACAGTACACCACTACTGGGCCAGATTCAGGACTACCGTGAGAAAGAAGCAATTTCACTCTTCTTTAACAACTGCACGGACATCGGAATCCTCAACGCCATAAGTCGCCGCGAAATTACACGATTCGCCGACTTGACATCCATAGTACGAAAGTACCGTGCGACTGAAAGCATTCGAAAAATTGAAGATAAATTCTGGGACAATCCGGCCCCAAATATAACACGAGTCCGAAACAAAAGGGCGCATTATCGCCAGGCATCTGAGCCAAACATCAAAAAACAAAAACCCTCTACAGGGTACGGGACCGTATTGGAAGGATGGCTCAATGGACCCTGTAAAATTCATAATTCAGGGAAAGCCACACCAACGCACAACCTCAGAGCATGTTGGATACTACGGCAGGTGGCCAAAAGTGGCGAGGAGCTTTTAACTCCAGCACCCGAAGAATACCTCCCCAGTACGGTGTCGACAGTCTTCGAGACCTTCACATCAGACAATGCAAGGAAATGAACGCTCCGCAACCTCGCCGAAGTCTACCAAGTAGCAACAATAAACCCATGGAGTGACACGGCTATCACCTTTAATGCCGCTTTATCTGCCGCTTAGGAGAAAAGGCATTACCCCTTTATCGCCTCCTGCGGCGCACCGACCACTTCGAATGGACGGATGCCGCCACGGCCGGACTCGAAGAAATAAAAGCCATACTGGCAACAAATTCGGTCCTGGCCGCGCCCAACACGGGTGAACCAATGCTATTATACATCGCGGCAACCCATCAAGTTGTAAGCGCGGTGCTCGTCGTCGAACGAGAAGCGGACGGACACAAGTTCCCCCTCCAAAAACCAGTGTACTACGTGTCCACTGTGCTAACTCCATGCAAGTCACGATACACGCATTATCAAAAGATAGCATACGCGGTGTTCATGGCATCTCGGAAGCTGCGACACTACTTTCAAGAGTGCTCCATAACAGTGGCATCCGAAGTACCCCTTAATGACATTATAAACAACCACGACGCAACGGGCCTGATTGCCAAATGGGCCATCGAGCTCCTCCCGTTCGACATAACCTACAAGCCAAGGCGAGCTATTAAGTCGTAGGTTTTGGCCGACTTCATCGCCGAATGGACTGAAGCCAAACTCCCTAAAGAATACGGCGCATACTCCAACTGGATCATGCACTTCGACGGCTCCAAAATGTTGGCTGGCCTGGGGGCTAGCATCGTTTTGACGTCCCCAACCGGGGACACAGTCCAATACGTACTTCAGATAATGTACACGGATTCGAACAACGCAGCCGAATACGAGGCCCTTTTACATGGCCTCCGAATGGCAGTCTCCATGGGCATTCAGCGCCTAGAGGTCCGCGGGGATTCAAATCTCGCAATATCCCAAATAAATGGAGACTTCGATGCCAAGGACCCGAAAATGGCAGCTTACCGCAATGCCATCTTAAAGATGTCAGGTTGGTTTGAAGGGCTCGAATTTCATCACATAGCCCAGGAAAATAACGAAGCAGCAGACGTGCGGGCACGCATCGGCGCCAAGCGCGAGGCCGTCCCTCCAAACATCTTCCTAGAAAGGCTGTTCAAGCCATCTGTATCATGGGAAGGAGAATCCGGAAACAATAGCCCGGACACAACAACACTGCCCCTCACCGAACATTCTGACACAATAGGGGGCTCCGCCAACGAAACAACACCGTCAGCCCACGCAATAATAGCAGTCATTGCCCCTTGGACAGAACCATTCCTAGCCTACCTAACTAGGCAGGAACTTCCCGAGGACCAAAACGAGGCCCGCTGCATAGTGCGGCGATCTAAAGCCTACAAAGTCCACGAGGGAGAGCTTTACAAGAAAAGCACAACCGGAGTCCTTCAAAGGTGTATCTCGAAGAGGAAGGGCGAGACCATTTGACTGAAATTCATGCCGGACTCGGCGGGCACCACGCCGCAGCCCGGGCCCTTGTAAGCAAGGCCTTCCATACCGGATTTTATTGGCCAACGGCCCGGGCAGACGGTCAGGACTTAGTGCAACGATGTGTTGGTTGCTAGTTATTCGCCAACCAAAGCCACATGCCGCCTACCGCCCTACAAACTATACCCATTACCTGGCCTTTCGCGGTCTGGGGGCTTGACATGGTCGGACCCCTTAAAGGAGGAACCCACAAGCAAAAATACCTACTGGTCATGGTGGACAAATTCACCAAATGGATAGAAGCTAAGCCTGTAAAGACGGCCGAATCCGGACCAGTGATAGACTTCATATCCGGGGTCGTACACTGTTACGGCGTCCCCCATAGCATCATCACCAACAACGACACAAACTTCACGGCCGATGAAGTCAAACTTTGGTGCAAAAACATGGGCATCAAGCTCGACTATGCTTCAGTCTATCACCCTCAAACTAACGGTCAAGTCGAACGGGCCAATGGTCTCATTATGAGCGGCATCAAACCCAGACTAGTGTGATCCCTCAAGGAATCTAACACGCACTGGGTAGAGGAGCTTGACTCTGTACTCTGGGGGCTGCAGACCACGCCGAATCGCACTACTGGATTCACACCATTTTTTATGGTATACGGCGCAGAGGCAGTACTGCCATGCGACATAATCCATGACTCACCTCGAGTGTGCATGTATGAAGAAAGAGAAGCCGAGCTCGATCGGCAGGACAGCTTGGACGCATTGGAAGAGGAGCGCGACGTGGCAAAGGCCCGTTCCGCATTCTATCAACAGCAGGCTCGAAGATACCAAAGCAGAGAAGTACGGGCCAAAACATATAACGTTGACGAACTAGTTCTACGCCTTCCGGACAAGAAAAAGGATAAATTAAAGCCCAAATGGGAGGGCCCCTTCATCATCGACCAAGTACTGACCGGCGGAGCATACCGTCTACGAGGCGCATCGGACAACCGACTCGAGCCGAACCCATGGAATGCAGCACGCCTACGAAGGTTCTACGGCTAGCACCGGATTCTGTGTTCGTCTCCTTCCCTCGTGCCTTTGTTTTATTTTTTATTTTTATTTTTGGCAGTCCAGGATTTTGTTCCTTCTCCCTCCCCTTTTTTCTCACAAGCCCTTAGGGGCTTGCATGTGCAATATTCGCACACACTCGACGCGCTACCTGCACTCACAATACCTGGGGGCTTCTCTACCAAGAAGTTTATATAAAACGGGCCTCATGCCCAAAACATGTGTGATGCTTCCGCATGAACCTTTTATACACCATTATATGCATCGATATGACTTAAGTTTTGGCCAAGCTGGGTTGCCTGGCTCCTGTGCTTACCCCTACGTTCCCGTTCGTTCGGCTAGGTGGTAAAGGGAGCACCTCTGCAATTGTTACTGCCGGGTCAGCCGGATGTGTACCTCAGACTGGGTGAAGCCGAAAGCTAGCGTTCTTAAGGGAATATTCGGTCGGTGAACTAAAAGATGATCTTTCTATTTATTCATTTGCCCTCAGATGCTTTTCTGCTCTTTCCGGCAGTTCGGACATGCACTTTAGGGCATGCCTCCCAGGGAAAGGAACCCCTAACGAAACTATTCTCTCTGGAAGATCTTTCTTACTAACCATGTAATATAACATAACTAGTTGGGCACTTGTCTGCTAAAGCACTTATGACCCCTACGCCTTGTCTCCATGCATGCCCCGGTTCTTACATAACCAAGAGGGTATTCGGACACACTCCGGACTATAGGGTCCAGAGGTCGAAGCGAAAAGGTCCGCAATGACAAACGATCTACAATCCGGCTAGAGGATATTTTTTATGTCATTTTTACAGAGTCAATCCAACTCGGCATATTCTTCTTCAATGCCATCCAACAGGCGGTCTAATTTATAGTCCTGTTGGGAATACTTTGCAGCCAGCTCCACCTGGCCATATGCCAAGCTAACCGGGATCTCCTTTCCGTCCGGACCTATAGGGCCAACCTTGGCCATGTGGTTTGGGTCAGCCTTCATGTACCGAGTCTTCACCATGGCCCAGGCCTCCCTGGCACCTTAACGGCAAGCCAATATCTTCCACAACCGGAAGCGCTGCCGCACTCCCTCCAGCTTCTTGGCAAGCTCCTCAAGGCCTTCGGGCACGGAGAGGGATGGCCACATAGCCTGGATGACGCCTTGCATTGCCTGCCGAACTCGCTCGTGTAGTTGCAACAGCTCGGGAAGAAGGTTTCCCGATGAACCGGGCATTTCCTCCACCGGACGACCCGTCAGCAGACCTACAAACATAGCTCTGTCAATCGACTTCCTCGCCGAATTCTTTTTTCGAAGATTCGTTCAAGCACTTACTAAAAATGCCGCGTCGAAGTCGCCGATTCTCCTTCATGGTAGAAGACAACTGAATATGAACATCTTTCAGTTCCTCGCCTAGCTGGGTATTGGCGTCTTGAAGCTTGTTCTTCTCTTGCCTCACCCTCGTCAGCATGTTCTCGCCAACCTTTAGTTGGCGTAGGAGTTGTTGCTGGTCCGGATTTACTCCGGCCTCATCTGCATTATTATAGTCAGGGTTGCACGCCTGCCGCATTTCAAAATGGAGGTACCTTTTGAAGCACATATTACCTGCGGGCGTCCCCTTGACATTCTCTGAAGTGGCCAATGCGGCCTCGAGCTGAGACTTGCACTCTTCGAGCTCCTGGGACAATTACGTGTTCTTCTTTGTAAGACACTGCATAGCACATGATCCTTCAAATAGTTATCTTCACTGTTTCAAGTCTCGGGGGCTACTGACATATATAACCTTCAATTTTACTCACCTATATGTCTTTCACATACTGCTCCGTGGCTCTGGCTAGACCATTTTGAGCAACACGGAGATACGCATCTCCTGTATTAAAGGCGTCCAACGCCTGTGGGGAAAAACACGCGTCACGAAGAATAGTCCGGCAACGCCTGTGGTTCAGGGCACTCTCCACCTCTGAATTGGTGGCAGATAGCCCGTCGGCGCCCTCTATCGGAGGAGCGCCCGAGGTGCATCCCGTGTCCGTCTCCGCTTCCGGACCCGGCCTCGAACCTTGGCTGGTGGACATAGTCCGGCGGGGTCTCTTCTTCCTAAGAAAATCATGAGCATTAGTAAGACTCAAGGGTGTAAACCCTAGGCGTTAAATCTGCACGCCATACCGTTGCGCTGGAATCTCGATCCGGTCCGCACTTCTTTTTGGCCCGCTTGGCTTCAGCGGCCCTTGTTGGCTGCCCACCGCGGGCTCGGCCTTCTGCCTCAAGGATTTACCCTACGAAACACTGTTAGTACACGGCATGCAAGATAAAGCATTAGAATACTGGGACTTCGGTCTTAGTTACCTTGGAGGCTGGAAGTAGTCCGGGATAGTCGGCCGTGATGGCCACTAAGGAGTTATTCTTGCTCAACTGATGAAATACTCCATCAATCAACTCCACGCATAAGTCCGGATCTTCTTGGGAGTCTGGAACGAGGGGCCGTCCCGGGTCCTCGGGTTGTGGAGCAGGGCAGTTTATTTCCTTCACAGCCTGGCGCAGCTCCTGCGTTTGAACATTACTAAATCTAAGTACTCAACTACGTGAATTTCACAAACGGACAGGCAAGTGAAAGTGTCAGCTCACCCAACTAGGAGGATTGTACATGGAGAATCCGCCTTCCGGGTTGACACGGAGGAATTCTTCCTCTTCCCCCTTGTACAAAGCGGATAAGATTCTCGTTAAAGTGGCGGCCGAATCTGGCCCCTTGCGACCGCACCGGGTGGCGTCATCCTCCCCGTTGAAATCCCACATGGGGTGGCCTCTGTATTGAAGCGGCTGCACCCCTCGCGTAATGCATACGGCCATGATCTTAATCATGGTCAGTCCGGAGTGAGCCAACAATCTTATCCGGCTCATCAGGTATAGGACGTCCCTGTCAGCTTCCCTCTGAGGGTTCCGTGGGCGCGAACTCAGGCGCTTCTTCAACGGGGCATTATTGAACTCGGGGAGTCCGATCCGTATAGGGTCCGGCAGGGGGACGTCATCTATATAAAACCACTCTGAGGGCCAGTCTTCGGACGCCCTCTTTGGGGTGCCGGATAGATATCCGGTCCCGGCGATGCGCCATAGTTCGGCTCCGCCCACCTGATAAATAGACCCCTCCTGAGAATGGGGCACAAGGGAAAACAACCTCTTCCACAGTGCGAAATGGGCCTCAACACCCAAGAACAGCTCGCAGAGGGCCACGAAGCCCGCGATGTGCAGAATGGAGGCGGGCGTGAGGTTATGTAGCTGGAGGCCGTAAAACTCTAGCAACCCTCGGAGAAATGGATGAATTGGAAATCCTAGTCCTCTCATCAAATAAGGGACTAGGCATACCCGCTCTCCTTGAGAGGGATTGGGAACTCTCTCTGCCTGCTCTCCGCCGCTATAGGCAGCAATCCCGGCTCGAACAGGGACCATATATGCTGGGGGGAGAAGCCCCTTGGACTGAAGCACTACCAACTCACTATGCGGGATGGAGCATCGCCCCCAATCTCCGGGCCGAGGGCTGGAAGAGCGAGAGGAGGAGCGGCATCGACTGGCCATGTTGGAATGGATCTCTATCAGAGGCGCTCTGATGAAGACTCACGGAGGGAGGATGGTGCGAGTTGGATCTAAATCCCCGTCTCTTTTATGGGCGGCTCATTAACGCACCCTGGGGGGTAAGTAAAAAGAAAACCCCCTGACTTTTCGGATTCGTTTGAGGCGTGGAAGATGGTCACTATGGGGCACAGAAGCCGAGGAGGACAGCACACACTAGAAGCCGGACACTATTTGACGGATACAGAGAATTTGCAGGAGAACCCGCCTTGCAATGCCGAAGACAACTTGCGCGTCGGACTCGTCGTCATTGAAGCCTGGTTCGGGGGCTACTGAGGGAGTCTTGGATTAGAGGGTGTCCGGATGGCCAGACTATGACCTTTGGCCGGACTCCCGGACTATGAAGATACAAGATTGAAGACTCCGTCCCGTGTCCGGATGGGACTTTCCTTGGCATGGAAGGCAAGCTTGGCGATACGATATGAAGATCTCCTCCCATCGTAACCGACTCTATGTAACCCTAGGCCTCTCTGGTGTCTAAATAAACCGGAGAGTTTTAGTCCGTAGGATGAACAACAATCATACCATAGGCTAGCTTCTAGGGTTTAGCCACTCCGATCTCGTGGTAGATCTACTCTTGTACTACCCATATCATCAATATAAATCAAGCAGGAGTAGGGTTTTACCTCCATCGAGAGGGCCCGAACCTGGGTAAAAACATTATGTCCCTTGTCTCCTGTTATCATCCGCCTAGACGCACAGTTCGGGACCCCCTACCTGAGATCCGCCGGTTTTGACACCGACAATGGGTCTAATCATTTCAGCAAAGCGCTCAAAATCCTCATCATCCTTTTTCTTGGATGGTTTCGGAGGAAAAGGCATGGGTTTCTGAACCCGTGGTTCCCTTTCTTTACCATGTTTCCTAGCAACGAAGTCTCTTTTATCATAACATTGATTCCTTGATTGTGGGTTATCAAGATCAATAGCAGGTACAACTTCTACATCATTATCATTACTAGGTTGAGCTTCATCATGAACATCATCATTAATATTTTCACTAGGTTCATGTTCATTACTAGATTGTGTTTCAGCATCAGACATAGAGATATCATTTGGATTCTCAGGTGGTTCAGCAATAGGTTCAATAGAAGTTTGCAAAGTCCTATCATTTTTCTTTTTCTTCCTTTTAGAAGAACTAGGTACATCAATATTATTTCTCTGAGAATCTTGCTCGATTCTCTTAGGGTGGCCTTCAGGATACAAAGGTTCCTGAGTCATTTTACCAGTTCTAGTAGCCACTCTAACAGCATAATCATTTTTCTTACTATTCATTTCATCAAGCACTTGTTTCTGAGCTTTAAGTACTTGTTCTACTTGAGTGGTAACCATAGAAGCATGTTTGCTAACAAGTTTAAGTTCACCTCTAATATTAGCCATATAATCACCCAAGTGTTTAATCATAGAGGTATTCTGTTTTAATTGTCTACCAAAATAAGCATTAAAGTCATCATGCTTAAACATAAAGTCATCAAACTCATCCAAGCACTGACTAGCAATTTTAGCTTTATCATATCTATAGAGAGAATTTACCTTTACTACCTGTGTCAGGATATCGGGATCAGGAGGTTCTTCAGTGAATAAGGAATTGAGATCATATACTTCTTCAACAGGCGGTAAATTAAGACCGTGTATTTCTTCAATAGGAGGTAAATTCTTAACATCTTCAGCTTTAATACCTTTTTCTTTCATAGATTTCTTTGCCTCTTGCATATCTTCGGGACTGAGAAATAGAACACCTCTCTTTTTCGGAGTTGGTTTAGGAATAGGCTCAGTAATTGGCTCTGGAGCTGGCTCAGGAGGTGGCTCGGGAGGTGCCCAATTATTTTCATTTGTCAACATATTATTCAATAGAATTTCAGCTTCATCCGGTGTTCTTTCCCTATAAAGAGAACCAGCACAACTATCCAGGTAATCTCTGGAAGCATTAGTTAGTCCATTATAAAAGATATCAAGTATTTTAGGTTTCTTAAGAGGATGATCAGGCAAAGCATTAAGTAACTTGAGAAGCCTCCCCCAAGCTTGTGGGAGACTCTCTTCTTTAATTTGCACGAAGTTGTATATTTCCCTCAAAGCGGCTTGTTTCTTATGAGCAGGGAAATATTTAGCAGAGAAGTAATAAATCATATCCTGGGAACTACACACACAACCAGGATCAAGAGAATTAAACCATATATTAGCATCACCCTTTAATGAGAACAGAAATATTTTGAGTATATAAAGGTAGCACGATCTCTCATCATTAGTAAACAGGGCGGCTATATCATTTAACTTAGTAAGATGTGCCATAACAGTTTCAGATTCATAGCCATAGAAAGGATCAGATTCAACCAAAGTAATTATATCTTGATCAACAGAAATTCATAATAATCCTTATTGGGAACACAGATAGGTGAAGTAGCAAAAGCAGGGTCGGGTTTCATTCTATCTCTAAGAGATTCTTTACTCCATTTAACTAGCAGCCTCTTAAGTTCGTATCTATACTGGCAGGCAAAAATAGCTGCAGAAGATTCCGCATCAAAAGGTAACCCTCAGGAATAGCAGGCATATTCTCATCATCACTCTCATCATCGTATTCAGATTCAATAATTTCTCTTTCTCTAGACCTAGAAATCTGTTCATCAAGAAATTTGCCAAGGGGCACAGTAGTATCAATCATAGAAGTAGTTTCATCATAAGTATCATGCATAGCAGAAGTGGCATCATCAATAACATTCAACATATTAGAACGAATAGCAGAAGCAGGTTTAGGTGTCGCTAGCTTACTCATAACAGAATGTGAATCAAGTGCAGAGCTAGATGGCAGTTCCTTACCTCCCCTCGTAGTTGAGGGATAAAATGTTGTCTTAGCATCTTTCAAGTTCTTCATAGTGTCCAGCAGATATAAATCCCAAGTGACTCAAAGAATAGAGCTATGCTCCCCGACAACAGCTCCAGAAAAAGGTCTAGATAACCCACAAGTATAGGGGATCACAACAGTTTTTGAGGGTAGAGTATTCAACCCAAATTTATTGATTCGACACAAGGGGAGCCAAAGAATATTCTCAAGCATTAGCAGCTGAGTTGTCAATTCAAACCACACCTGGAAACTTAGTATCTGTAGCAAAGTGTTTACTAGCAAAGTAATATGATAGTGGTGGTAACGATAACAAAAGTAAAGACAACGAAAGTAATGTTTTTTGGTATTTTATAGTGATTGTAACAGTAGCAACGGAAAAGTAAATAAGCGAGAACCAGTATATGGAAAACTCGTAGGCACCGGATTAGTGATGGATAATTATGCCGGATGCGGTTCGTCATGTAACAGTCATAACATAGGGTGACACAGAACTAGCTCCAATTCATCAATGAATGTAGGCATGTATTTCGTATATAGTCATACGTGCTTATGGAAAAGAACTTGCATGACATCTTTTGTCCTACCCTCCCGTGGCAGCGGGGTCCTATTGGAAACTAAGGGATATTGAGGCCTCCTTTTAATAGAGAACCGAAACAAAGCATTAGCACATAGTGAATACATGAACTCCTCAAACTATGGTCTTCACCGGGAGTGGTCCCGATTATTGTCACTTCGGGGTTGCCGGATCATAACACATAGTAGGTGACTATAGACTTGCAAGATAGGATCAAGAACACACATATATTCATGAAAACATAATAGGTTCAGATCTGAAATCATGGCACTCGGGCCCTAGTGACAAGCATTAAACATAGCAAAGTCATAGCAACATCAATCTTAGAACATAGTGGATACTAGGGATCAAACACTAACAAAACTAACTCGATTACATGATAAATCTCATCGAACCCATCACCGTCTAGCAAGCCTACGATGGAATTACTCACGCACGGCGGTGAGCATCATGAAATTGGTGATGAAGGATGGTTGATGATGACGACGGCGAAGAATCCCCCTCTCCGGAGCCCCGAACGGACTCCAGATCAGCCCTCGTGAGAGAGATTAGGGCTTGGTGGCGGCTCCGTATCGTAAAACGCGATGATTTCTTCTCTCTGTTTTTTTTCTCCCTGAAAGCCAATATATGGAGTTGGAGTTGGCGTCGGAGGGTCTCCAAGGGGCCCACGGGGTAGGGGGGCGCGCCCAGGAGGGGGGGTGCCCCCAACCTCGTGGACAGGGTTTGGGACCCTGGTCTTCATCTTTGGCGAAGATTTTTTATTATTTATTCTAAGATATTCTGTGGAGTTTAGGTCATTCCAAGAACTTTTATTTTCTGCACATAAAACAACATCATGGCAATTCTGCTGAAAACAGCGCCAGTCCGGGTTAGTTTCATTCAAATCATACAAGTTAGAGTCCAAAACAAGGGCAAAAGTGTTTGGAAAAGTAGATACGACGGAGACGTATCAACAGCCAGTGTGCAAGAAAGTAAATACAGCCGTGTTCGTACATACGGGTGGGGTCTCGAACACCTACTCATGCATACGTATGGCCAGGGCTCATGTACATGGCTGGGTTGGAACAGAGAAACTACGTCATCGTGTTCATCAGGAGGCAACGGAATTCATCATGCTCATCGGGAGCCAACAGGCTTGGACGGAACAGCCGATCAAAACGAGGCCTGGCGTACTGCAGAATAGAGGAAACAACCTTGTGTTCGACCGCCTACGGTCGAATCAGGATCCTGCTCACCAAGAGGGGTGTGGTGTACTGCAAAACGGAGGAAACAAACTTCTCTTCAACCCCCTACGATCGAAACGGGGTCCTTTTGATCGGGAGGGGTGTGGCGTACCGCAAAATGGAGGAAACGGACTTGTGTTGGAGTGCTACGATCGAAACGAGGGTCCTGTTCATCTGGAAGGGTGTGGCGTACCACAAAACAGGACTCCACGGGCTATTGTTCATCTCCACCGTTGGCCTCCTCCAGGCTCCACCTACGACTGTTCGTCCATGGTGTCTTCCTCCTTCCTCCACCTACGACTGTTAATCCACGGGCTCTTATTCATCCAGCCTCCACCGCTCCTCCACCGGCTACTGTTCAACCAGCCCTCTCAACAGGGTCCTGTTCAACCACCCCTCCACGGGCTACTGTTCATCTAGCCCTCCACCGGCTACTGTTGAACCAACCCTCCACGGGGTCATGTTCATCCAGCCCTCCACGGGGTCCTATTCATCCACCCCCAACCGGCTCGATTGGGGTCCTGTTCATCCAACGGCAATGACCTCTACTACCACGGGGTCATGTTCATCCAACCCCCATCGGGAACTGTTCATCCAACACCCCAACAATGCTCACTGTTCATCAAGAGGCAGCAGGTTTGATCGGCTTCGGTTAGCAGCAGTAGCGAAAGAATCGCTCGATCGGGTTCAGTTAACAGCCATATCGATCGATCGCTCGGGTTCACTAACGCATAGCCTACAGTGCAATCGCTCGGGTTCAGTAGGCGAATGCCTCGCTCGAGTTCAGTTAGAGCCCAATGCCTCATACCCACGCGCGTATGTGTACGAGAGAAACGCGCATCGCTCGGCACCGACCACCCACCATAACCGGGAACTCCCCAATATTTTCCTCGCCCTCCCTTCTACCATGGTTTTTTTCCGTCATGGACGTCCGAAAGAATGTCATGCAGCTGCGTCTCCGGCCCACCCAGGATGAAAAACCCATTTTCTGTCATGATTTTTTGTCATAGAAGTAGGAGCCCACCACACCTATGATGATATCGGGTTTTGTCAAAATTATCGTCATAGCAGTGTCATAAGCATGATAGAAAAAAAATTCATTCGGCCCAAAATGTCAAGGATGTGTCTTTTTTTGTAGTGATGCCAGCAGTCCAGTGCGCAGGCTCACCGGGAGGCGAGCTAGCGGTTTGACCACCGCCCACCGCTCTCCCACTACTCCATATTAGTGGTGCGCCCGAGCGGCTGCCCCCATCCTCGCCACACACACAATCCTCTCTCTCCACTTGCATCCTTGACGCCGCTCTCAGTCCTCAAAGTCGTCAGTGTATGAGGATGTTGCTGAAGCGCCCCATCAGAGGGAATGGCGACGCCGGGGCTGCTAAAGCACCGGAGCACAGTGTGGAGATGGAGACAGAGGTTGTCGTCACCGACAGCGAGTTATCGCTGCACCCTGACATCATTGACGACGTCGAGCTTCCACAGCCGGAGGCGGAGTTCCACACCGACTCTGGTAACGACTCGGTTGACGACCTCGGCGACGACTCCTACGACCACTCCGGTGATGACTCCGACAACGACGGACAACTGGTTAATCATCTATACCCATTTATGTGTCAAATAGATCCTAGGGTTTCTCTGTTTACTTCTGCCTTCCCCTTTTTGGAATAGAAATCCTATGGCTATGTTCTCCCAATCCATGAAATCTGTGTAAGTTTCGATAGATCCGTGTAGTGTATTGATTGTTTGAATGGCACAAGTGATAAGTGATTAGTTGTTTCATTTGTGCAAATGATTTCTGCTAGTAATCCGACTAGGGTTAGTGTTCGTGATAATAATTCCTAGCGAGGACTTGATAATTGATTTTGAATGACCTAGATATGTTTGTGCCATTATTTTCTTCAAGATTGGTCTGTACATAGACGATTGTGCTTAAAAATCAAAACCATAATCTCTGGACATGTATAAATAAATAGCCATAAATTCCTAATCCTACTTCACGGCATGTAAACATTGATTTGATGCCAAATTTGTTTTGCTATTTGTATAGGTGTTGTCTGATGATGTGGACATCGAGGATGAAGATGGCCAGAGGAGGTACAAGAGGCAAATCATGAGGGAGCTTTATGAGGGAAAGCATGACAGGCGTATTAGGACCTAGAACAGCGGTTATCGATGCCCATTTTGCAACCACAAGCTTCATGATGTGCATCTAAGTTTTCTGGTGCATGCAAGAGGACGGGCCGTTGGCTCCTTCAAGTAGAAGTATTCTCGCAGGGTTGCGCACGATGCATACGCCGAGTACCTGGAGAAGCTTCATGATCGTGCCGGCATGTGAGATGAGATGTGGGATCAAACTATGTACGCTTGAGTATGCTTAATGACGGTTGAACTATGTACTTATGGTTGAACTATGCTTGTGTATGTGTACACTTATTATCTATCTCTGCGTATGTTTAATATATGTTTACTTATGTCTAACCGTGGGATATGGATACAATCAGTTCGGTTGATGGAATCTACCTCCGTCTTGGTTTATTGGTCCCCTTTGTAATTTGTGTTAACTTTTGACCGAAGGTTTAACTGACAAAATGTTAGTGCGGGTCAGCAAAAATTATATCGTTGGATGGGTATTTGAGCATAGTGTTTAATGATATAATTTTTGGTGACATGCATAAACATTTATTAGTGAAATATTTGGTCAAAATTTGGTAAAAATTACAAAGGGGACCAATAAACCAGGGCGGAGGTAGTACATCAATCACACATGGTTCCCAAAATTGGAATCGTGTGCAATGACTTTCATTTTGCCTGTTGCGTCAATCACACACGGTTGGCTCTAGCAAACCGTCGCCTCCAAACTTCTTTGTGGGATAGAAAACCCTCACCACCCAATTCAAAAAAGAAAAAAGAAAACCCTCACCATCCCCACATCACAAAAACCCTCACCCTGCCCGTCACCCCCTCTGGTCCCCATTCACACATGCACAAGCTCCTTCGCGTCTATGCATGGCACCGCCTATCGCGGCGATAACCACTTAGCTCAACGCCTACCGCTGCCGCCAGGCTGCCGGCAAAGCCCACCGCATTTCTCCACTTCCGGTTGCCGCCACCTATCACCATCGAGTTTCTCGACACTACTCGTGGTCGACCCATCACCGCTCGGTTGGGGAATCTGCCGTACTGAGGGTTCTTTCACATGGACAACAAGGTAACTAATTTAATGAGATATTATCTCATCTCTTATCCCAGTTCATCTTCCTCCTTTAATCACCTGGCCTAAATCGCCGTGAATTCATTTTTATTCGAGCTGATTTGAGGGTCTTCTTCTGTTCATGGAGTGTAAAGTGCGCGGACACATCAGGACCTTGCGGCCTCCGCCAGACATTCCATCTCCCTGTACCAGATGACTTGAGGATGTGCGCAGTATGTTCAATCTCACCCTAAATCGGTTGGCATGGCCTACTTTCGTGAACATATTCTAAATATTGCTACATTTGGATAAAAGGTGCCACATGCACCATATACGTCAAAGGGGATTTTTTTCCCCTCTTCTTTCTATATTAGGCAAATTAATGATGTATTGTTCTTTCGATTACTCTCATATTTCCATGACATCATGTTTACTCTATCTGTTTAATTATAGATTTTTGTCCTTCGATTTCAATTGCTATATAGTTCTTTCAATTTGGGCCCATATTTGCTTGTTACCATATTTTCTTTAACAGTCCTACTATTTTCTCCAGCACATCCCTTGCTATGCAACAGAATCTGTAGTGCACAATCTTTCCTTTTACGTAAATCAAGACTGCAGGTAAGTCATACTGAACACAAACCATGGATTTACAATCATTGCTACTATAAGACTTGATGAACGTGGTGACTCCTATTTTGGCACTAGCATTTGGAAAGAAATTTCTATGTTTTATGTACTAAAAGTTGGCATTATAATTGCACTGCACATAAAAGGGCCTGGTCATGAGATATATGCTAACTTCCCCGACGATATCATCCCTCTAGACTTTGTTCGAAGTAAGTTTTCTTTTCAAGTATCTGCATGTTGACTTACCCAGCAATATCAAATGAATTGTGTAGTATTTAAGCAACCAATTGTTATTCCATTTTCTTACTACATTCCTACCTAATAACTTCTAGTTACCAATACACTTTTTTATTGCCCTATTTTAACTAAATATTCCTTGTACTCCCACTTCTATCAGGAAGCGCTGCTGACAAGGAGACTCTAGAGGTGGAGAACAGGGCTGCCAACAAGCGGAGGCGGGACGAGCAAGAACCGCAAGCGACTCCAGCAGGCCTGGACTTCATCAGCAACCTCCCCGATGATATGTTGACAGTCATCATCTCCCTCCTCCGAATCAAATATTAGGCACGGACAATCGTCCTTGCCTGCGGTGGTGCCCCCTATGGAACTCCACCCCTCTCGACCTCATCGACACCCATGAGCTCTGCAATGGCTATTGCAAAAGCTTGGATGTGTTCTCCAAGATCCTCGGCAGTCACCTTGGCCCAACCAGAGGCCTTAGATTGGGCAAGTTTCGTTCCAACAACAAAGACCGATCCAAGCTTGATGACTGGTTCCGATTCCCCGCCCTAGATCAACTCGAGGAGCTCACTTTTGATGATGGGCATGTGCGCTCGCTGCCAACGTTCGTGCTTTGCCTCGCGCCCACGCTGCGCGTCGCCAAGTTCAGGAACTGCCATCCCCCCTTAATGACGTGCCCGCTCTTATTCTACCATGACTGAATCACCTCGAGCTCATTGCCGTTTGCCTCCCAAACGGTGACATGGAGCGCCTCCTCCATGGTTGTACTGCACTCGAGTACCTTCGTCTTTAGGCGATCAATGGGTTGAGTAGCTTCCACATCACCACCATGACTCTCTGGACTATTTATGTGCTTTGCTGGTGCGGCAGGAAGACATCAAAAGATGTGTACCACGGTATTGTCAATGAGGACACACCTGCACTTGACAGTTTACTTGTAGTTGATCAAGAAGGTCCAACAAGAATCAATGTCATTTCTGCGCCGAAATTGATAGTGGTGGGCTACTCGTCTGACAAATACTCCAAACTTGTTATTTGATCCACACTCATTCCGGTACAACAGCCGCCTTCTACCTCTCCTTCTACAAATTAACATTATTTCTAATTTTGAAGATGTTTGTTCGTCTATCATCTAGAAATGATTCCGACAAGCTTGACCCCGAAACTGCACACAGTGAATGTCTTGGCACTAAAATCTATCGGCCCCAACCTGGAGCAAGTTGTTAGTTTCGTGAGATGCTTTTCGTGCCTAGAGAAGCTATATATCGAGGTGATGTTCCTTTCCTGTTAAATGTTAACCATAAGGGAGTTCAATTTTTGGCACCTTTTTCCAAGTTTACAATGACAATGTACTAAGATTTTTGAAGGATTCTTTTGGAGGATTTCAGTACATACATGTCCCCCCACCCATATTGGTTGCTTGATCCATATGGTTACAATCCATAACCATTTCTCCTTTGGATTCATCTGTACTAATTTTCTTAGGGAACTTTTTATCCACTCCAACCTCTTGTGAACAAGGCTACATTTTTCTAGAATTTGTAATCAAATGCCCATGTTAATCATGTCAGATCAAAGATGGCATGTTAGTGCATTTTTCAAATCCTGCAAACCAAATAGGCGTGTAGTAGTGTTCAAAACTGCATGTAGGCACTAACACATTTTCTTCTTTTGCAGATAAGCCTAGGCCCAGTGGTGGATAATGTGATACAATATAACAATCACGTCTAATGCCTAGATCTGCATCTCTCAGAAATTACTTTGAACTCCTACCGTGGGACCTTATCGGAGATTATATTCTCTAGGTTCTTTGTTGTCAGAGCAAGGGTGCTAAAGGTAATGAGGTTTGACCTACATTTATTTCGCAAAAATGAATGGTTTGTTGATCAGCGCCGGCGCCTGCGGCAGAATGGAATAGGCTCCAAAAATGTTGAATTTCATTTTGGAACTTCTGATAGCAGAGTAACTGGAAGTCCTCGTGTCAACCCCATACGTGACTTCTCAGCGGCTGGCCCCTTTGCAAAAATTATGAGGTTTCGAAACCAGACTTAGAAGTGGTAATATTAGTATGAACCTCTCTGATATCCATGTTCAGCAGATCAACGCAAGCGTTTGTAGTTGATGAGCTGAATTTCATTTCTAATATCAGTTTGAACCTTGTAATCTTCGAATTTGAGCCATATAACTCTGGAATTTAAACCTTGTAATATTTCGAGCTTTTGTGGTATAATCATTGAAATGGCATCGCATGAGACTCGTATATTGGTAGCACTATTTTGACCTTAATATGCAATGGTCTTAGATTTTATTAACCATTCTCGAAACTGTTTACCTTGTCGGTCTCACAGCACACGATCTGTATAGCTAACTCGACTGCGATCTTCGACATTATTGCACACAATTGGTTTTTGCAACCGTGTGCCTGTAGAGCGCGGAATTAATTATTGCATTTGAGTGTCCATCATTACCCTTCTGTGTAACTTTGACCTCATCACCCACGGGTAAAATTATGACCGAAGTCATTCCACACACTTCGTTTTTACAAAGCTTTTTGCCAATATACACCCACAATTTTCCCTCTTCGAGCCGAAGCATGGCCAAACTAGCCGAGCAGGAAGCTAGCACGGTAAACTGCACGGTAGCGCGGGAACAGACTCAACGACAATACATTTGGCACCTCTTCGAGCCCACGCGTGGTCAAACGAAACGCGTGTGGTGCGGTGTTGTCAAGCGTGCACTGGAATCCTCCGCTATGAACGTCGTGACAAGAAGTGACAATTACAGGCCGGCCGGTCCCCCATTTATTGAAGTGGCCATTTAACCCTTGTGTCTCTTCAACCTTTCGATCGCGCCCCACCATTGTAAGAAGCACACCCACCACGAGAAATTCTTAGAGGGTATCCTGCGCGGCTCCAATGGCACTCCGAGCGGCTGCCGAGGATGAGGAGCAGTTCACCATGCATGCCGTGGTGGATACCCATAGAAGGTTCACAGACCAACGACCCGATCTGGGTGGAGCACTCCATCTACATCATGGAGCTGTTGCTTGCCGAGGAGAACTACAAGGTAGTTGGGATCGACCTCGAGTACACCCACGCTCGTGCCGGGTCTCGTCACAAGGTTGTTATCGCCCAGATGTGCGTGTGCCACCACATCTTCGTCTACCACTACTACCTAGCCACAAGGCCTTGCGAGTGTTTCACTAAGTTTATCAACAACCCCCACTACATGTTCGCTACGGTGGACATCACCAACGATGTAAAGGCGCTCAAGAATTCGGGCATCACCTACCAGAATCTTGTCAACATCCAGGGCCAATACAAGATCTAGGGGAGCAAGGAGCATGAGAAGGACTCACTAGTTCACGTCGCCGAGGCCATCATCGATCCCTACTACAGAGACATGAAGGATTCCTGCAACAAGGACAAGCATGCCTAGCACTCGGCCTGGATGGAGATACTCGACAAAGCTCACGTCGTGTACGCGACCAAGGAGGCATACATGAGCTATGACATGTATAGGAGGATCGCTGACATGAGGAAGTGCCTCCTTCCCCAAAACGGCTAGGGATCCAGCCGGAAGCAGAGCAATGGCAAGCGTCATTGCAACAATAAGTAGATGATTAGATCCTCGTTTCTCCTAGTTTAGTATGCATGTAATTGCTTACTTTGGTGTGTGGAAATGCTATGCGTGTAGTCACTTGTGTAATTGATGCTTAATTTGGTTATGCAATGCTGTCTTTTTAAGTATATATGTTGATGCTCTACAGAAAGATCGTAGATGTTGTGTGGACGAAGAAAATCACATCGCACACAGACAAAACAATGGAACATGCCGGTGATGTTTTCATTAATCAATCACAATTGTATACCAGCAATCATTTGCTCACAACACACACGACTTGTTAATAGGAATCATCTGTGTTGTTATAGGTCTTCCCACACGTTTCCGATTACAGACCTGTTTGTCACATATCACACGCATCTTGCTATATTGAACCATTTATGTTCTCTTAGCTCAAAGAAAATAGTTCATCTGAGTGAACCGCATGCCGTATATTGCACACAGCCTGATCTGGCTGACCAAGGTTGTCAGAATCGCGATTCTGTTATACGATTCTACGACTTTACGATCCAAACTAAGCTCTCTGATTCTACGATTTTAGTTCATGGAATCTACGTTTCTACGGTCTTGATAGTGAAGATTCTACGATTTGCGATCCTACAATCAGAGTTCCGATCCGATTCAAAATCGCGACTCTGACAACCTTGTGGCTGACCGTTTCTTTTGTGTTGCCTAATCACAAACAGTTCATCCGATTGAACCGTATGTTGTATATCGCACACACCTTCATCTGGCTGCCCATTTCTTTTGTTCCACTTCATCGCAAACAATTAATTGAACTGAACCATATGCCCTGCATCACACACGCAACTAAAATCTGAACCGTGATTGATGCATCTGCCATCACAAATGTTTTTCACCTTTTTGACAGCTATTTTACACCAACGTTTGCGATTATTGCATCGCACATAGTTTCATCGAAGTGTCTCTGACCATAGTGTCGCGTTAGCAGCATCCTGCGGTAGTGCAAGGACTATCTTATAACAGCATGGTGCATAAAAGGAAAAGGAATAAAAATATAGCTCCAAGAATTTGCACATATCATATGACGAATAAAAATATAGCTCCAAGTAAAATTACCGATGATCGCTAGAAGAAAGAGGGGATTCCTTCCGTGGCATCCCCAAGCTTAGTTGCTTGGGAGTCCTTGAATATTACCTTCGGGTGCCTCGGGCATCCCCAAGATTAGGCCCTTGCCACTCCTTATTCCTTCATCCATCGTGATCTCACCCAAAACTTGAAAACTTCAATCACACAAAACTTAACAAAACCCTTATGAGATCAGTTAGTATAATAAAACAAATCACCACTTTGAATACTATTGCAAACCATTCATATTTTTGTTTGTGCATTGTTTGTAGAGACCACGATCGCAATGGACCGAAGTCTGTGTGCTTAAGTGTCATCCCTGGATCGGTATGCTGACACACACAGTACTTGAGGAATTATAACAGAGTTTCAGTCACACACTTATTACATTGAGGTCCTCATAAAGAGTATCTATTACACAAATAATACGGCTAAAGGCCATCTAAGCAAAATAACTGCAGAATTTTCGATGATAAATGAGTCCATCAACTCCAATAGCATAGTTGAGTGCATGACAACGACCTATCGCACCTTAATCTTCGTCGGTAAAGTCTGCAACATGAGACGTTGCAGCCGTGTAGGTCAGCACATGGAATATGCTGGCAGAGTTACACTGTAGATCAAATGAATGCAAGAAACTATATCTACATGCATATTTGGCTGGTGGAGGCTCTAAGTTTAATGTTTTGCATAAAGCTAATTTTTCCCTACAACAAAAGAATAAATTTTATTTACTACAAAGTTATACCAATATTTGAGAAGGTTCCTCCAACTCAAATCCCAACATTAACCAAGTATCATCATTAAACCCAATTCATTAATTAAAGAGTGATGAGATCAACAATAATATCCACTTCTAGATACTTAAAATGTCCATAACCGGGGACACGACTAACCATGAATAGTTTATACACTCTGCAGAGGTTGCGCACTTTTCCCGACAAGACTCGACTATATCCATGATTGGAAGATCAAGAGATAGTCTTTCTGAAGCATTAACTCTCTACTCTGGGTAGACCAGTACACCTACTTTCCCCTACATCTGCTAGTCCACCTCTTCAAGAGCTCACACAACTTACTCAACTATGATAGAGCCCGTAATGGCTTGTGGCTGCACACGGAAGTTTCTAGGCATGAAATAACATATGATCCCTTTGAGCCTGGGTGGTGAACCAAGGGAAAATTACACCGGTACTCCGGGATTCCCATGGGCAAGAACTGGTTTCTCCAGGTGCCCCAACCAATCCACCCAGATGTGTATTAAAGTTGCCACCTTAATGTTGTCCAAAATTATTATCTCTCACAACTTCCATGTACATCACGATCCAATTCCCGTCTACGAGCATGGCTAAGCAATATGGGAATAACCTATATTCTTGGGGTGATCAAAGGTAATAGGTTCCTACCTCAAGTACTACAACCAAACCACATGTTCCCAATCCTACTCATGTAAATATTTGAGGGGCAAAACTAATGCATCATAAATACTGGGTATTGAAGAGTATGATCAAAGTGTAAATTGCCTTGCTGACGATAGGAAAACTCTAGAGATTCGTGGTAACAATCTTTGCACTCCCGAAAATCTAGCATAGACAAACAAATCATACATAAGCAATCAAGCAAACAATGCAGAGAGGAATCGAGAAAAGATCCAAATAAAAGTCGAAACAAGCAAAACTAAAATTAACAGAAAACAAATTTTAACAGTATTATATTTATGTGGATTAGATCTTACCAGAAGGTACATGTGATTTGCTACGATTAGCAAAAAGAATCAATTGAAACGGAGCTACGAAACTCAAGATACGAACAAAAGAAGATCAAATTCTAATCTAAACTAAACTCAAATTTTCAAATATCAAAATCATGTTCAAGTTGGTGTACTGGATGGATGGGATCGCTTTGAAGATTTAGGTGTTGGTTTCGTCTAATTTGGACAAATGAGCTAAACGTTAGGAGGGTAAAGATTAGGGGCTAATCTATAAAGAAAATTAATCACGGATAGGTCCCTGGCCGAAAATAAACAGAAAAAGAAAAATCTATCGGACGAGCGTCCGTTAACAGAGACTAACGAACGAAAACGTTCATTGACAGATCTAAACGAACGAACGTTCGCTAGATAGATCTAACCGGAAAAAAACGAAAACCGAAAACTAAACCAAACGAACCGGAAAAATAGTAAAATAAACCGATCTAGGGTTTACTGGTTTTCCGACGAGAACCGGCGGCGAAACTCTGGTGATCGGCGGTGGCTCCGGCGGGGCGCGGCTTCGACGGCAGTGGCCGCAGGTGGCGAGGTTGGCGGCGAGGCGAGGTGCAGCGGCGGGGCTCGCGGGCGGCGGTGCGGGTTCGGCGGCGGCGGCTGCGGTGGTGCTAGGGGCGGCAACAGCTTCAGACAGGATCCAGGGGTGCTGGGGGTGGAGTATAAATAGTGGGGAGGGGGCAGCAAACCTTGGGAGGCGTCCCGAGCTCGTACGACGGTGCGGCCAGAGTCCAAGCCGAACTCGGCGAGGAAGGCGGTGGCGACTTGGGCCTGGGCTGGCTCGGCTGGGCCGGCCCAGTTCGGGAGAAGTTTTTTTAAAACTTTTTTTTCAGAGACTAAAACACGCAAAAAAATATAAATAAAATCTAAAAATTCCAGAAAAATTCACGTAGCTATATGGCCCTATTAGTGACCTCGTGAACATTTTTCTAAACCTAAATGCCTAAAGTGAAAAGAAACATTACAATACTAATTACTCTGCTAACTAATAAATAAACTAGCGAATAAAATCAAATAGACTCTCAAAAATTCAAAATTCAAATTCCAATATTTTTCTATTGATTTTGAAGAAGTCATATTATCTTCTCTCTTTATTTTAAAATATTTGGAAAAGAATTTTGAAAAACAATTTGATCCAATTTACCAAATTTTGTTAAATCAAAATTGGATTTTTTGTGAAACCTCCAACTCTCTCAATTGGTCCTTGAGTTGTTTGAGGCCTCTTGGATCAAAATGCCACTAAAACAAAACAACAAAATGCATAAATCATGGATGCATATGAATGATCTATGAATAACATCCAAATTGAAAATTGGGTGTTACAAACCTACCCCCTTAAGATGAATCTCGCCCTCGAGATTCGGTTTGGTCAGCAAAAAGGTGTGGGTGGTCCTTGTGGAGGTCTTCTTCTTGCTCCCAGGTAGCTTCCTCCTCGGTATGGTGGCTCCAGTGAACTTTGCAAAACTTGATGACTCTGCTGCGAGTAACTCGGCTGGAAAACTCAAGAATCTTGATGGGTTTCTCTTCATAGGTCAAATCGCTCTCCAATTGAATCGCTTCTAGTGGCACTGTATCTCTCGGAGGAATGTCAGCCATCTCTGCATGGCACTTCTTCAACTGGGAAACGTCAAACACATCATGAACTCCTCACACACTTTCGGGTAGTTCCAACTTGTAGGCAATTTCTCCCATACGTTCCAAAACTCTGTATGGTCCCACAAATCATGGTGCTAGCTTTCCTTTGACTCCAAACCGCTTAACTCCTTGAAGTAGGGACACACGAAGATATGCTCTGTCTCCGACTTCATAGGCTACCTCCTTGCGTTTGGTATCTGCATAAATCTTCTGCCAGGACTGGGCTATCTTGAGTCTATCACGAATCAACTTAACCTTCTCCTTAGAATCTCGGATTAAGTCTGGTCTGAACAACTGTCGATCTCCAACTACATCCCACGAGAATGGTGTCCTGCACCTCCTTCCATACAAGGCTTCGAAAGGGGCCATCTTCAAACTGGCTTGATAATTGTTGTTATATGAGAATGTTATATGAGAACTCTACTTAGTGTAAATTATCATCCCAACTAGATCCATAATCTAGCACACAAGCTCTCAGCATGTCCTCTAGAATCTGATTGACTCTCTCAGTCTGTCCGTCTGTCTGCGGATGAAAGGTTGTACTAAACTCTAGCCTGGTACCCAAAGTTTCCTGCAACTAATTCCAAAACTTTGAGGTAAACTGTGTTCCTCTATCTTACACGATGGTCCTCGGAACTCCATGCAGACATATGATCCTGGTCATGTATATCTTTGCCAACTTAACACTCGTATAAGCAGTTTTCATGGGGATGAAATGGGCTACCTTGGTCAAGCGATCAACTACAACCGAGATGGAATCATAACCTGAACGAGCCCTGGGTTATCCGGTTATGAAATCCATGCCATGTTTATACCACTTCCATTCGGGTATCGACAAAGGCTAAAGTAACCCTACTGGTTTCTGATGCTCTGCCTTAACTCTCTGACATACGTCTCATACTGCTACATACTTTGCAATGTCCTTCTTCATTATTGTCCACTAGAAACTCTCCTTCAAGTCCAAATACATCTTGGTGTTGGTGAATCGAATAAGGCGAATCATAAGCCTCCTGAAGAATTAACTTCCTGATCTCAGGGTCAATGGGCACATAGATACGATCCTCAAACCATAAATTTTGTTCTCATCCTCACGAAAACCTTTAGCCTTTCCCTTACTCATCCTTTCCTTCATCTCTGCAATCTCCTTATCTGTCTTCTGGGCTTCTCGGATCTTTCCCAATAAAGTGGACTAAATTTCCAGTGCCACAACATAACCTCTCGAACTATCTCCAAGCGAAGTTCTCGGATATCATCGCCTAACTCCTGTGGTAATACTCCGGTTATGAGCGTGTTAACATAACTCTTGCGGCTCAATGCATCTGCTACGACATTGGCCTTTCCTGGATGATAATGCAATCTCATGTCATAATCATTTATCTGCTCCACCTGAGGTTCAACTCCTTCTGTGTGAAGATGTACTTCAAACTCTTATGATCCGTGTAAACATCACAATGGTTACTGATGAGAAAGTGTCTCCATGTCTTGAGCGTGTGCACTACGGCTGCTAACTCCAAGTCATGCATGGCATAATTCAACTCATGCAGTCGAAGCTGTCGTGAGGCATATGAAACAACTCTTCCATCCTGCATAAGAACGCCTCCAAGTCCTTGATGAGAAGCGTCACAATGTACTTGGAAATCCTTGCGTATGTCCGGGAGAATCAGCACTGGGGCTGTAAACAAACATTTCTTCAACTCCTGAAAACTGGCCTCACAATCCTCAGTCCATTTAAACTTGCTGTCCTTCTTCAATAACTCTGTCATGGGCTTCACAATCTTGGAAAAATTCTCAATAAATCTCCGATAATAACCTGCTGGTCCAACAAAACTTCTGATCTCTCCAACTGAGGTGGGTGCCAACCACTCAGTGACAGATGCAACCTTGGTAGGGTCTACTGCTATTCCTTCTCCTGATATAACATGTCCGAGAAATCCAACTTCCTTCAACCAAAACTCACATTTGCTGAACTTGGCATATAACTGATGTTCCCTGAGCTTCTCGAGAACCAAGCGCAAAAGTTCCTTATGCTCTTCTTCATTCTTCGAGTAGACCAATATATCATCAATGAAAACCACGACAAACTTGTCCAAAAACTCCATGAACACCTTGTTCATCATACTCATAAAATAGGCAGGGGCATTAGTCAAACCATATGACATAACTATATACTCATATAGCCCATACCTCATGGTAAAAGTTGTCTTAGGTATATCCTGCTCTCGGATCTTCAGCTGGTGATAACCTGACCGAAGATCGATCTTGGAGAAAACCTTAGCTCCCTGCAGCTGGTCAAACAAATCATTGATCATCGGCAAAGGGTATTTGTTCTTGATCGTCGCCTCATTCAGTGCATGATAATCAACAACCATCCTTAAAGATCCATCCTTCTTCTCAACTACAAACACTGGGGCTCCCCAAGGTGATGAGCTTGGTTGAATATAACCTTTCTCCAATAACTCCTTAATCTGCTTCTTAGTTTCTTCCAGATCATTTGCGGGCATCTGATACGGTCTTTTTGATATTGGTCCGGTACCTTGCAACAACTCGATAAAAACTCAATATCTCGATCTGGTGGCATGCCTGGTAACTTCTCCGGAAATACATCAGGGTAATCCTTCACAACTGGGACTTCCTCCTGAACAACTCCTGATAGTGAATTCACTTGAGTCCTTCTCGGCGCATGCCTAGACACATACTTGATCCATTTTCCCTCTAGGGTGGTAAGAAGAATCGATTTACTGGCACAATCGATGTTTCCCTCATACATGGATAGAGAGTCCATGCCCAAGATCACATCCAATCCTTGTGATTCCAGGATAATGAGGTCTGTGGGGAAAACGTGTCTACCTATGTTTAATGGAAGTGATAACATCCCCGACTAGCCATATACTCTGCTCCTGGGGAACTCACTAGGTGACTTAAGGGCTACTGTTGGCAACTTAAAGTTGTCAACAAATCCCCTTGATATGAATGAATGCGATGCACCAGTGTAAAAAAGAACAAGGGCTCTAAATGCATTTATCAAAAACTTACCGACAACTGCGTCAAGCTGCTCCTCAATTTCCTCCACACTGACGTGGTTCACCTAACCTCTGGTGAAAGGGTTGGGCTTCTTTCCAGATCTTCCATTATCATTTCCATTCTTTGCCTCAGGACATTCAGCGGCGTAGTGCCCGGTCTTCCCACACTTGAAACAGGTAATGTGACTCAAATCTTTCTTGGCGGGTATCTCGGAGTTGGAACGGTCTGACTGTTTCTTCCTCCATTCCCATTACCATTCTTAGGGCCATTATGGTGGTGTGAACTTCCTCCATTGTGTGAATGGCCTCCATGGTTATGTCCTCCATGGTTATGGTGAGTGTGTCCTCCCGAGTACGGGGAATAGCGAGGCTTCTGCCGAGCTCCAGAATTATACTTCACCTGTCCATACTTCCTCTTCCGGTTATCTATCTACTTCTGCTTGCCTTCAATCATGAGGGCCCAGTCTACCAGATCCTAGTAGTTGTTCAAGGTTGCTACCATCAACTGCATACTCAGCTCATCATTGAGTCCCTCAAGAAATTTCTCCTGCTTCGCGGCATCTGTGGCCACATCATCTGGGGCATATCGTGCTAGCTTGCTGAACTCATCCACATACTGTCCCACTGTATGACTCCCCTGGAGTAAGTTGCGGAACTCACGCTTCATCAAACTCGTGTCTCCAGCTGAGACATGTGCTATGCGGAAGGCCTGCTGAAACTGATCCCATGTAACTATAGCAATTGGGTAAGTGGTGGTGAAATTCTCCCACCAGGAGGCTGCGGGTCCATCAAGCTGATGTGCGGCAAAGCACACTCTCTCCGCATCCGTGTATCCAGCAGTGGTTAGCTCCCTCCCAATCTTGCGGAGCCAATCATCTGCAACAATCGGCTCGATGCTGCTAGAGAACACCGGCGGATTCAACCTTAGAAAATGGGCCAGGTTATCAACTTGGGGTGGTGGCGGTGGATTGTTGTTGTTGTTGTTGTTGTTGTTGTTGTTGTTGTTGTTGTTGTTGTTGTTGTTGTTGTTGTTGTTGTTGTTGTTGTTGTTGTTGTTGTTGTTGTTGTTGTTGTTGTTGCCTTGGTTCTGGATCATCATCTGCATTAAGGCATTCTGCTGTTGGATCAACTGGGTGAGCTCCGGTGGGAAAGTGAATCCGGGGTCACGTCTCGGAGGCATTTGATGGGTTAGAGGGGTGAGAAAATAGAATATAATAAGGTCTATGAGAGATTTCACTACCCATATGCATATGAGGCAAATACGTTCAATTCACACCACTCATTATCAAACAAGATTTACATAAACGATCTAAACTACTATTACATAACGATTGCTTCTAACTACTCAGAAGAATACTACTAGTAATATGGTGGTCGTCTAGAAGTTTTGATTGGTGAAAGACTCCATGGGCTCATAATCGTGATCTCTAGCATCATCTTCACTGTCTTCATCCTCGTCATTGTCTTCATCTCCATCAATGTCCGTGTCTGTGTCATCTAGTATGATGTAGTCATCTTCATGAATATGCACTTCACGTTCTTGTTTCACCTCGGTTATTCCTAGCTTCTTATTCAGGTCTTCATTATTCCCGAGTAGCACATCAATTTCCTCTTCTTATCCATCGCGGATTGACTTGAGTACCTCTTCTAGCTCAATATTCCTGGTCATAACCTTCTTGGTCTTCTTCATGATAGCGCACATCTGGTTCTTGTATAGACGAATGTGTTGATCCATCTCCTGAATGTATGCTACAATTAATCCGTCCTTCCTGGTGTGAATCATCTCCCATTGCTCATCCCGGTGTCCACATATCTGGTAGACAGTGTCTTCAAGATCCTGTGGTACACCTCACAAATGCGTCCAAAGGTGATGTGGGCCGCCATGCTCTTTCCTAAGCTCCAAGTTGGCGCATCCAAGGTAAACTCAGTGGGCTTGGTAGTTGGTGCAAATGTCCTTCCAGGTACATGAACTTTGATCCTCCAACGCTCCTCTTCTGGTAAAGTTGCAGTGGAAGCTCCGACGAAACTTGGTAGACCAATGTTCAGGTACTTCATGACTTCCTTCAAGTGTCGTCAGAAAGGGGTGTTGTCATCCGGCTGAGTGAACTTGTTCCTGGGGTCCGACATCTATAGAGTAGAAAGAGATGAGGATTAGAAATGAGTAGAGAAGAGTATCCTGTGGCTTTTCCTAGTGGTCGCGTCCTAGAGTCAATGTGTGCTTTGATACCATCTTGTAGCGACCACGATCCTAATGGACCAAATTCTCTGTGCTTAAGTGTCATCCCTGGACCGGTATGCTGACACACATAGTACTCGAGGAATTATAACAGAGTTTCAATCAGACACTTATTACATCGAGGTCCTCATAAAGAGTATTTATTACACAAATAATATGGCTGAAAGCCATCTAAGCAAAATAACTACAGAAGCTTCAAAGATAAATGAGTCCACCAACTCCAAAGGCATAGTTGAGTGCATGACAACAACCTATCGCACCTTAATCTTTGTCGGTAAAATCTGCAACATGAGACGTTGCAGCCGTGTAGGTCAACACATGGAATATGCTGGCAGAGTTACACTGTAGAGAAAATGAATGCAAGAAACTATATCTACGTACATGCATATTTGGCTGGTGGAGGCTCTAAGTTTAATGTTTTGCATAAAGCTAATTTTCCCCTACAACAAAAGAATAAATTGTATTTACTACAATGTTATACCAATATTTAAGAAGGTTCCTCCAACTCAAATCCCAACATTAACTAAGTATCATCACTAAACCCAATTCATTAATTAAAGAGTGATGATATCAACAATAATATCCACTTCTAATACTCAAAATGTCCATAACCGGGGACACGGCTAACCATGATTAGTTTATACACTCTGTAGAGGTTGCGCACTTTTCCCCACAAGACTCGACCGCATCCATGATCCAAAAATCGAGACATAGTCTTTCTGAAGCATTAACTCTCTACTCTGGGTAAACCGGTACACCTAATTTCCCCTACATCTGCTTGTCCACCTCTTCAAGAGCTCACACAACTTACTCAACTATACCAGAACCCATAATGGCTTGTAGCTGCACACGAAAGTTTCTAGGCATGAAATATCATATGATCCCGTTGAGCCGAGGTGGCGAACCGAGGGAAAATCACACGGGTACTCCAGGATTCCCATGGGAAAGCACTGGTTTCTCCAGGTGCCCCAACCAATCCACCTAGATGTGTATTAAAGTTGCCACCTTAATGTTGTCCAAAATTATTATCTCTCACAACTTCCATGTACATCATGATCCAATCCCCGTCTACGAGCATGGCTAAGCAATATGAGCATAACGTATATTCCCAGGGTAGTCAAAGTAATAGGTTCCTACCTCAAGTACTACAACCAAACCACATGTTCCCAATCCTACTCATGCAAATATTTGAGGGGCAAAACTAATGCATAGTAAAAACTGGGTATTGAAGAGTATGATCAAAGTGTAACTTGCCTTGCTGACGATCGGAAAACTCTAGAGATTCGTAATAACAAGCTCCGCACTCCGGAAAATCTAGCGTAGACAAACAATAGCATACATAAGCAATCAAGCAAACAATGCAAAGAGAAATCGAGAAAAGATCCAAATAAAACTCGAAACAAGAAAAACTAAACTAAATAGAAAACAAATTTTAACAGCATTATATTTATGTAGATTAGATCTTAACAGAAGGTACATGTGATTAGCAACGATTAGCAAAAAGAATCAACTCAAACGAAGCTACGAAACTCACACTACAAAAAAAAGACACATCCGTGACATTTTGGGCCGAACGAATTTTTTTCTGTCATACATATAACATTTCTATGACGATAATTGTGACAAAACCCGGTATCATCATAGATGTGGTGGGCTCCTACTTCTATGACAAAAAATAATGACAGAAAATGGGCTTTTCGTCCTGGGCGGGCCGGAGACGCAGCTGCATGATATTCTTTGGGCCGTCCATGAAGGAAAAAACCGTGGTAGAAGTGAGTGGGAGGAAAATTTCGGGGGGTTGCCGGTTACGGTGGGAGGTCGGGGGCGGAGTGATGCGCGTTTCTCTCGTACGTACGCGCGTGTGTGCGAGGCGTTGGCTCTAACTGAAGCCGAGCGAGGCGTTGGGCTCTAACTGAACCCGAGCGATTGCACTGCAGGCTACGCGTTACTGAACCCGAGCGATTGATCGATGGCTGTTAACTGAACCCGATGGAGCGATTCCTTCACTATTGCTGCTAACTGAAGCCGATCGATGCTGCCTCTGGGATGAACAGTGAGCGTTGCGGAGGGGTGGATGAACGGTGAGCGGTGGCGTTGCCTCTGGATGAACAGGAACCCGTGGTGTGGACGGCTGGATGAACAGTAGATGGTGGAGGGGTGGCCGTGGAGGGGTGGTTGAATAGGACCCCATGGTGTGGAGGGCTGGATGAACAGTAGACAGTGGAGGGGTGCCCGTGGAGGGGTGGTTGAACAGTAGCCGGTGGAGTAGCGCACGGTGGAGGCTGGATGAACAGGAGCCCGTGGAGGCTGGAGGAGGTCGACAGTGGAGATGAACAGTATCCCGTGGAGTCCCATTTTGCGGTACGCCACACCCCTCCCCCCCCACCCCCCATTTCGACCGTAGCGCTCCAACACAAGTCCGTTTCGTCCGTTTTGCGGTACGCCACACCTCTCCCGATCAACAGGACCCCCGTTACGACCGTAGCGCTCCAACACAAGTCTGTTTCATCCGTTTTGCGGTACACCACACCCCTCCCGATTAACAGGACCCCCGTTTCAACCATAGGAGGTCCGTTTCCTCTGTTTTGCGGTACGCCAGGCCCCTCCTGATCAACAGGACCCCGTTTCGACCGTAGGAGGTCTGTTTCCTCCGTTTTGCGGTACGCGAGACCCCTCCCGATGAACAAGATCCTGTTTCGAACGTGGCCAGTCGAACACAAGGCCGTTTCTCCATTATGCGGTATGCTAGGCCTTGTTTCCATCGCCGGTTCCGTCCAAGCCCTCCCGATGAACACGACCATGCATTCCGTTCCGACCCAGCCGGTTGGCTCCCCATGAACACGACGATGATGTTGTTTCTCCGTTCCGACCCAGCCATGTACGTATGCGCAAGTAGGCGTTCGAGACCCTGCCCGTATGTACGTACGTGGCCGTATTTTCTTTCTTGCACCCTCGCCGATGTACGTACGTGTACATGCTACGTGCGCGCCTCTACTACGACACGTGCGCGCCTCTACATCTACGACACGTGCGCGCCTCTACATCGACCAGTATGTATGTACACGTTCGCGACCAGAATGACAACGCTACATACGCTTCGACCAGGTGGGTCCCGACTGTCACGCACTTCCTTGTGTGCGAAGATATAGCTGGTGGGTCCCAGCAGTCAGGGGGGCGAATCATTTTTTTTGCCCGGACGCACTTCCTTGCGTGCGAAGGTGTAGCTGGTGGGTCCCAGCAGTCAGGGGGGAAACGTTTTTTTTGCAAAATATGGTGGCCCGTCCGGTGGATCCCCGTTGTAAGGTGGCGGAATAATTATTTTGCGCGTAATAAGGAGGCACTTCCTTGCTGCGGCCGTGGACCCAGCTGTCAGCCTCTCCACGTACAGTCCACTTACGATGGAAGTCGTTCCATGACCACGTTGACCACGCCGGGCCGAGAGCACCAGGGCGGTGGACGACGGTGAGGCGTAGGAAGGGGACGACGCGGAGCCGGGGAAGACGCGGTAGTGGATGCCCACGCGTAGAGGAGTACGAGAGTTCACTGGTTCGCTGCGGTGTGAGGCTGCCGTCGCCGCAGAATAACAGGGGGTGTGGGTGAGTAGAGGGATGGCCTGGCCAGCGGTGGGAGTAGTAGGGGGCGGTGAGGCCTCCGTCGCATCGCAGCCGGCCACGGGAGGCAGGAGCGCGAGGCACGACCGGCGCTGGTTTGGGCGGCTGGAGCAAGGAGACCAGAGGTTGAAGAAGCACTACGGCCGTTGGATGGACATCGTACGGTCACTGGAGCTAGAATCGTGCATATTGACTAAGTTGACAAAGCCCTCCATCCCCGCCAACTTAGTAGGCCCACAAGTCAGCCTGCCACTATACTGGGTCCTAGCTAACAGGGGGAGTATTCATTTTTTTGTGCGTAATAAGGAGGCACTTCCTTGCGTGCGAAGATATAGCTAGTGAGTCCGAGCTGTCAGCGGCGGTAACGTTTTTTTCGCGAAATACTGAGGCCCTTTCAGTGGGTCCCCGATGTCAGGTGGAGGAATCATTATTTTGCGCGTAATAAGGAGGCATTTCCTTGCGTGCGGCCGTGGACCTAGCTGTCGGCCTCTCCACGTATAGTCCACTTCAGATGCATGTCGGTCGTCGACCATGTTGACCAGGCCGCGCCGAGATCACCAGGGCGGTGGACGACGGCGAGGCCTAGGAAGGGAACGACATGGAGGCAGGGAAGACTCAACAGTTGTTTCCCATGCGGAGGGGAGTACGACTGAACGAGGGTTTATTGGTTCGTCTGCCATCGCCGAAGAATAATAGCAGGTGCGGGTGAGTAGAGGGATGGCTAGGCCAGCGATGGGAGTACGGTGGAGCGGTGAGGCCTGCGCGGCACCACAGCCGGCCGCGGGGAGGAGGGAGCAGGCAGTCCCGCCGGCGCTTGTTTGAGCGGCTGGAGCAGGAAGAGCAGAGATTGAAGAAGCACGACGGCCGTTGGATGGCCATCCAACAGTCACTGCTTGTGCGTCAACCTTTTTTTAGGAAAGCCTCAAATCTATGGAAAATAGCATACAGCCCATCTGCCATTATTTCTAATAATTTACAGCCCATTTGCTAACTCTTAAGGTTTTGTTTGGAGCCCATATTCTTTTTGTCAGCACTACAGCCCATATTGTAGCCACGGTTAAAAAATTATACGAAATTTTGCATATTTTGGTGCAGTCCGAACTGTTTTTAATCCCGAAATTTCGACTCACATTCAAACTGATTTTAAAACTAAATGTATATCAATATAAAATCCAACAAAATGTCCACGCATAAAAATTAATGTAATTTAAAATCTCAAAATGAAAAAAAGATATCTGAAACTAATTGCCGCTTTGATGTGTTTTAAAAATGTACAGCCCATTTCTCATTGCTGATGGGCCATTTTCTCGGCCAGCCGAATGAAAGCTCTCCTCGTCTTGAAAGATTTGCAGCCCAACAGGCCTGACAAAGCGACTTACTTGGCAAATCACAAAAAAACTGGGTTGTGGCCGTGGACCCAGCTGTTAGCCTCTCCACGTATAGTACTCTTCCGATGGAAGTCATTCCTTGATCACGTTGACCACGCCGCATGGAGAGCACCACGGCGGTGGACGACGGCGAGGCCTAGGAAGGGGACAACGCGGAGCCGGGGAAGACGCGGCAGTGGAAGCCCGTGCGGAGAGGAGTACGAGGGTTCACTGGTTCGGCTGCGGTGTGAGGCTGCCGTCGCCGCAGGGCCTGGCCAGCGGCAGGAATAGTAGGGGGCGGTGAGTCCTCCGCAGCAGCACAACCATCCACGGGAGGCAGGAGCATGAGGCACGACCGGCGCTGGTTTGGGCGGCTGGAGCAAGAAGACCAGAGGTTGAAGAAGCACTACGGCCGTTGGATGGACATCGTACGGTCACTAGAGCTAGAATCGTTCATATTGACTAAGTTGACAAAGCCCTTCGTCCCCGTCAACTTAGTAGGCCCACAAGTCAGCCTCCCACCAAGGTGGGTCCCAGCTAGCAGGGGAAGTATTCATTTTTTTTGTGCGTAATAAGGAGGCACTTCCGGTGGGTCCGAGCTGACAGCGGGGGGGGGGTGTTTTTTTTGCAAAATATGGTGGCCCGTCAGGTGGGTCCCAGCAGTCAGGGGGCAAATGTTTTTTCCCAAAATACGGTCGCCCGTCCAGTGGGTCCCTGTTGTCAGTTGGAGGAATCATTATTTTCCGTGTAATAAGGAGGCACTTACTTGCTGCGGCCGTGGACCCAGCTGAGACTCTCCACGTACAGTATACTTCCGATGGAAGTCATTCATTGACCACGTTGACCTCACTGCGTTCCGTTGCATGCATGCGTTCATGGGCGTGGTGAGTCCCCACTGTCAGCCTCTCACGTACAGTCATCTTCCGATGACTCTCGGTTGTTGACCATGTTGACCACACCATGCCGAGCGCACCCAGACTGGAACGACCCGGAGATGGGGAAGACGGGGCAGTGGAGTCGCAGATGGAGAGGAGTGGGAAACTTCACTGGTTCGGGTGCGTGGCAGCACAACCGCGGTGCCGCCCACGGGAGACAGGAGCAAGAACAAAGGTTGAAGAAGGAGCACGGCTGTTGGATTAACATCCAATTGTCCACCTGCTAGAATCATTTGTTGATTAAGTTGATAACGCCGTGCGTACACATCCGCTTAGCAGGCCCACAAGTCAGTCACCAAATCTGACGGGTCCCAGCTGTTAACGGGATGAATAATTTTTTTCGCAAAACAAGGAGGCACTTCCTCCCATGCGAAGATACAACCGGTGGGTCCCAGCTGTCAGGTGGAGGAAACATTTTTTCAGCTTAATAAGGAGGAACTTTCCTTGCGTGCGACCATGGACCTCGTGGGTCCCAGCCGTCGGGATCTCCACATACAGTCCTGTTCCAATGAGTCTCGTTTGTTGACCATGCCGCACCGAACACAGCGAGGCGGTGGACGACGGCGAGGCCCCGGACGGGAACGACTCGGAGATGGGAAGATGCAGCAGTGGAGTCGCAGATTGAGAGGAGGAGAAGGGTTATAACTGGTTCTGTTGCAATTCATATCAAACTCAGGTTCACAGGACACGTTCATATTCATAGCCAGCATTCACTATCAACAACTCAAAAGATTCATATATACACAAGCTCAGCATATCTATGCATCCAAATGATTGATAGATCACACGACAATATTCATACATAATTCACAAAAAGATTCAGATATACACATGTTCAGTATGTTTATGCATCCAAATGATTGAGATCACAGCCGATATGATCCATGGACGAACTTTAATTACCTAGGGTACAGACTGGTAAATGGTGTTCAATCAGAGGTACTTCTTGCTAAAATTAGTTCTTGTACGAGTAAACTTTCGAGTACATAAGAGGCAACACAGATGAACTTTTCTTGTAGGTTTATCCTCAAATAGTGGCCTCGTGCCGATGGAGGTTTGAGCAACTTGGCCACTACTTTCATCCAACTAGTTTACTGGCTCATCTTGGTCCTGTATCTCGCCAAAATTCTACATTGCAGACGAGAAAGGAGGCGGTTGAGAAAATGAACCACCCAAATTTTTTGTGCAGTTCAACTGAAATGGAGCATCCTTGGCGTGCAGACTAATTAAGTCCCAGATGAATATACGCATCAACCAACTTGTCTGGAATCTTTAGACTCCATGCCATATAGTTCGCTACCATATGTGTCGATAACCAAAAGGCACAAGTTGGGACCAAAGACTGGACTGTGTTTTTCTGGGCTATGCACCAGGCAATATTTTTGGCGTTCACTCTCCTAATACTTGGAGTTTGACAATTGGTTGACGCCGGTTGATACTCGAATGAATATAGGCACTTCTTGTCAACATTGATGCTTGTCTGAGTGAACTTTGGAGTACATAGCAGCATCATAAGTACCTGTCCATCTGATCATTTTGTGCAGTTCTACTGAAATCACACGATGTAATGATTTGCCTGCGAGTTCAGGCTCCAAATTACTCCTTTATGAAATTGGCAAACAGTAGCACAATACCAAATTACCAATACATATGACATGCACAATAATCAGGATATAGACCAGTACCAACCTGTGTGAGGTAGCATATCAATTACTATTTCCTTTGACTGGAAGCCGAGATAAGCCAAGCAACTGACAGCAAAGGAAGAAAGCAAGCGGAGATTAGCGACTGGCAGGAAAGAACGGAAGCTGTCGAGGCAATGAAGCACCCAAAGTTTTTGTGCAGTTCCACCAAAATCGAGCATCCCTGTTGGCACATATATTGAGAGAGTGAGATTACTATAATAGTGGGACTAGTTGATGAAACATACACTAACAAATAGAAGCACCCTCATTATCTTAATGGGTAAAGTTAGCAACATAGTAGTCTTGCTTAAAGAGAGGTATTAGTTTATTTAATCAGTGCCAATTAGCTCAACTCAACACTCAAAGCATTGCCATTTATCATAGGTTGCAAAACTTAAAAGTGCAAAGATAAAGGAGTTTCTCATGACAGTAGCACGATACAAATAGACATGACAGCAAACTAATATGGATGAAGGCCTTAGGCCCGTACCAACCTGAGAAAAAAAGCTTATTCATGTAGTCCCATAAGAGATGATAAAGCACTCACTGGAATCACACAATAGTATATATTTTTGTGCACTTCAAATGTATGGTTGAAATCACTCTTGTTTACCAGTGCTGAGATTATATCGAAAGATTATCAAGAACTTCCAGCAAAGTTAAAGCACTGGCTAGGATACAATTCATTGTATTGTCTTGTGTAGTTGCACTAAAATGTATGATTGGCACAACATGATCCCTGTTTGCACAAGTAGGAACAAGGTGAAACCTTCATTAGCTTAGTGAGAAAGGATAGGAAGACATTACCATATTACTCAAACAGTAGCATCAAATTCATGATGGACAATACGCAAAACATTGCCTCATTGAACCAATGGCAATAAATTGACATGCAAAACAATAGCACTATTATGTCATGACACTAATAATATTCCCTCCCTGCTCCACCACATGATTCACCTCCATAGACAAACATTCACACGTACATGATTCAGCATAGGGTCCTACTAAAGATTTGTTTAACTCCAACAGGAAAATTAGGCAGTAATAAATTAGTGGTACTTAAGTGCTCCTAATTAATTAAGTGAGACAGCAGAAGTGGAAGGGCTCCCTGGAGGATCGTCTCACATGTAAGGTAGTCGTTGCCGGAGCCCTTGAATAGCCTCGACTGAGACCTCTGGCTTCAGCAAGATCGCCTTGGCACTGTTTATTCTTCTTCTTCTTCCTCTTCATGCTATGTTTCTCTTTCTCCTCACCAGTTGGTGAAACCAAGTACATGATTGGCCTTGTAATTCAGAATTGGTTTTGTCAGTGAGGGAGTACAAGTGTACTAGTAAAAAACAGCATTATTTTCTCATGGCAGTCAGAAAATAGAGATGAACACATGCATTAAATATCATTCTTACCTAAAGGAAGGTTATGGCGCTAATATGGATGATGAGGATTGGAACACAAATCTCCCTTTGTGCAGTTCCACCAAAATGAACCAACTGTTCCATCTGACATTCCAGTTAAACAACACAAAAGTCACTTCTTTTAAGAAGAGTTTTGTGTAGTGCACCAAAAGGTCACAACCGCAACCAGGTGAATTGGATATCCCTGTTTGCACAAAAAGGCATAGAGGAAACGGTTAGAGTCTCAAACAATTACAGGCAAAAACATTTGGCTAAACTTGTCAGAGTCTCAAACAATTATAGGCAAAAACAGTCGCATGGCTTCATTTTTACCTGGGACATTATATTAAGAACAGCTAAGGCTGCGTTCGGTTCACATGTTTGGTGCAGGATTTTCGTAGGAACACAATTCCTACCGTATTCTTTCCCTTCCAACCATTCGGAACACGTGAAAGGTGAATAGTGTTCCATAGGAAAGCTGGACTGGTAGTACTGATTCCATCGGATTAGAAACATCCACGCGCTGCTCATTTTTTGGGCGAAAGCCCGAGGCAGGCGCTCGCTGCCATGCGTTAGACAGGTTGCTGTGTTGTGTTCGCCGGAATAAAAAAATCAACCTATGTGTGGTACGTGAGGCGAGGACAAGAGTAGTCACTGTGCAGCTGAATAAACAAATAGCATCTCATACTGCCAAGCATGCTACTCTAAAAAAACAAATCTATACATTTCGTAGTCCATCCGAACACATTCTCTTGAGAGTTTCCTCCGGTTCGCTATTCCATAGTTTTATACCTACATTCCTTTCCTATTCCTCTATTTTCATCAATACCTATGCTTTCTGCCCCTTTATTCTGACCGGAGCCTAAATATTTGGTATAAGGGCATGGGACAGTGGGTGCACCAGCAGTACAGCACCATGTACGTAAAAAGGGGCATAAAGTGGTGATTCATAGTTTGTTGCCCCGAGAAACAAACATCCAAGAAACATATCTGGGTTGGTCCCATTTTTGTTCACTCTAGCCACCTACTCCTATGTGTGGATAGCAAATCTAGTACTGGTCATACCACTGTGTACAGCGTTACCCCTATATTTCCCTTTTCGACCAAGAGACCGGTTGGATGACCAGTCTGTACTACTTTCATCCCCTTTCCTTCTTGTTTGTACCAAGTCTGATGTACATACTAAATTCCCCCACCCCCACTTTATTTCAATGACAAGTATTTTCGGACGGAGGGAGTACAAGATTCGACTCCATGAAGTAGCTTTACCTCTAACAATAGAAGAAAAAAAATAGGTGATGTTGGACCATCCGATCAAGAGGGGCTGAGAGGTAGAAAATGATGCACATGCAGCAACGTAGCGAGCTGGGGAAGTAGAGCTAAGGTGGTTTCGAACGAAGATATACCTGAAGGTCTTCAGATGCGGATAGGTGGGTGGCGGGAGGCCGGATCCGCCCATAGGCAACGACGAAGGGATCGGAGTACCTCCCGCGCCGGCGCTCGGCTAGAGATAACGGTGCGGCCGGTAGTGGGTCTCCTCCCTCGCTGTCGACGACGGCCTAAACGCTGCCCCTCCTCCCCTTCACCGGCGGAGGGGGATACGTCCGGATCTGTAACCAGCGGTGAGGATAGAAAGCCAGTGTTTTTTGAAGGGAGAAAGACAAGGTTACTACCCCTATCTTGTTTAGATCTGGAGAGGATGAGAGTGTGTGAATAGAGCAGCCCTAGCAAGCAAGCGCAGAGGCTCCGGCCTATATATAAGTAGTCGGGTAGTTTTCCTTTTTCACTCCATCAAAACAATCGTTTAAAATTGTGTACTATACTACATGCCAGCTCGCGGGTTTTTTTAGTTGTTGATTGTTTTTTGAGATAGCTACCCTCTTGTTCCAAGTGGTGTTACGGTGTGCCAGGTCGCACTTTGTATCGTTCAAGTCTGGTAGTACTACAAGTCCCTCCATTAAATGAACAACCACCCCCTCATAAAAATTATGAACAAGCCCATGACTAAAATTAGCGGAAACGTGGGTTGCCCCAACATGCATTATTATTTATATTTTCTATTCCCTCCGTTCCTAAATATAAGACTTTTTTATTAGCCACACCTAAGACAACAATTTTTTTATTAGCAGTGAACCCCACATGTCATAGACACAAAAATTGTGGCAAGATTCCCTTAGGCAAGCCAAAGTGTGTCTAACAATTCGAGCAACTCAGGTTAGGCAAGTGTTGCAAGTGTGGGAAAAATAATGTGGCAACATATGACAAACATAGTCACAATCCAAACAGCCCCGTGATTTTTTGTGACATGCATGAAAATTTTGTTAGTTAAATTTATAGTCAAAATTTGGCAAGGTGCATCAAATCAACACATGCAAGTATCAAAAGGAAAGTCACGGCATGCATGCATGCGTTGTACTCCCTCCGTTTCCAAATATAAGTCTTTTTAGAGATTGCAACAAGTGACTACTCCCTCCGTTCCTAAATGTAAGTCTTTTTAGGGATTCCACTGCAAACTACATACGGATGTATATAGACATATTTTAGAGTGTAGATTCACTCATTTTGTTTCGTATGTACTCCAGTTCATAGTGAAATATCTAAAAAGACTTATATTTTGGAATGGAGGGAGTACATACGAAGCAGAATATGTCTACTCCTACATACGAAGTAGCCCATTTGAAATGTGTAAAAGGAGTTTTATCGAATGCAGTGCTTTGATGTGTCGCGTCAACTCGTACAAGCCCAAGAAATTTGATTACTACGACGCCCTCTCCCTCGCGGACTGAGCTCCGGTGCCTTAACTGCACCTGCCTTTGGCTACATTACAGGTGGGCCAACCACCTATTGGGCCCACCTATCATGGACGCAAAGGCAGGAGCAGTAAGTAGAAGCTTTCGCTACACGCTATCCCTCCCGCACGAGGTGGACGGACATGCAGCAGTGGATTCGATACTGTAGAAGTAGGAGTAACATCATTGTTCGTCTTCTCGAAGAGGCGAAGAGCCAAGTGCAAACCGAACGTGGCAGTTGCGAACGCTCGCGTGGTGCGGTTCCTTGGAGTACTAGCCAGGCTCTTGCATGAGACAAAATTGCTATTGTTTAACAATTAAACTCCATTATCCATTGGTTGATACTCATTCTGCATAGGTCCACGCACTTAGCACCGTTTCCTCCTGGGGTCACCAATGTTTATTTGCTAATTAATAGCATTCCATGCAATGAACTAGCCATTGCAAGTCATTAAAAGCATGCACACCTCTCATCTCTCATTGGTTGATACGTATGTCAAGAAACAAGAAACAAGGTAGAAGTTAATGCACCGTGCCTAAGTGTTTTGGGACTATTTGGTTTTTGTAAGATGACTTACACACCTAGATGGAGGGAGTAGTATAGACCTGTAAACCGGAAAGGTGTATTTGCCTTTCTAGAGATTTCAACAAGTGACTAGACTTCGGCTCAAAAAAAACAAGTGACTAGACTACACCATGTGCAGTACCCCCTCCCCTCCGGTTTATAGGGCCCAAATCTCAAATCTCATGAACCAAGGCATTTTGCGATTGGAGGAATGTATCTCGTACTTTACAAAACTACCCTAATTAAACTCATGCATTAATTACATAGTTCTCTCGTTTTCCTCTCCGCCTTCATCGCGGTGCACAATATTGAGGCTAGCCATAGTGGGAGTAACTTAGGTAGTAACTTAACACATCCCAAGACAATTTTGCTTATGTGGCAAGTATTTAATGAGGAAAGAGGTGCTTGTGGTAACATAATATGTTACTGTAACATAGCGCTTTCCGAGGCAAAATGAGTCTATGAGATAATAAATGAAGCAATCTATGATACTACTACTATGTTACTTTGCACTATGGAGGTAGTAACTTACACTAGTGTCATATGCATGACACTAGTCTAAGTTACTCCCCACTATGACTAGCCTGAGAGAGTGCTTTGATACGTTTTAGTCTCATGACTAAAAGTAGTGGGACTAAAACTTGTTAGCCTCATCCATGCTTGGATCCAAATACTAAAGAGACTAAAATCAAGTTAATGACATTTCAAAGCATCCGGGCCCGCGTGCCATCCACCAAATCACAGCGAGGTGCTATAGTCGAGACTCACCTGTCACCCCGGTGTGGCCGTCATGACCCGTCATATCACAAAACCCACACCTTTACCAGTAGTGGTAAGGTGGCCTCCAAGTTGGACTGGACGAAGCAACCATCATTTCATTGGAACACTCGTTCAAGCCCTTTATTCCCTTTCTTGAAGAAAACCTCACTCCAGGCTACTCACTTCTGCCATTTTTCTTCTCTACCGACGAAGGAAAGGTGGGCGAATCAGTTATGCTGCTATATTTTCATTCCAATAATCTTCTTTTTGCGAAGCACCGACCGATTCTCACATCCTATTCTTTTCCCGTTTTCATTGCGATTGTGGTTTCCTTTCAATTGCTTTTTGTTTGTCAGTTCATTGATAGATCCTGGAGCACTAGGCAAAGAGTTGCCGGCGGACAACCCACTGAAGACAACGATCTGAGACGAAGAACTCCAAGAAACAAGCACTAGCCAAAGAGTTGAGGACATTGGCGGACGAACTCCTCAAAGAAAGTTGGAAGAACAGCAAGGGCCCCACCGTGCCTACCCCAGGAGCTCTGATTGCCACCTATGTGAGGCTCAAGACCGAGTTTGAGGAGATAGTCGCCGTTGAGAAGCAATATTCCCCTGGCAAGGTGATGGCCCCCATCGAGGACGAGGAGATGGCCCCCGGAGGGATGAGATCCCCCAGTGAGCTGCACAAGGTAAAAAAATAATGGCTTATTACCATAGTTGTGGTTTTTGATTATTTGCAATGTGCTTTCTTTTTGATTATTTGCAATGTGCTTGCTAATATGTTAGTGTTGTGCAGGTGCCGGTGGTTGTCCTTGATGATTCCGATGTCGTGGCCCATCCTATTGACATTGCCCCGGAGATCGATTCCGATACCGCTGTCCATCCTGTGGACATCGCCCCAGAGATCGATTCTAATGTCGCGGTCAGTCCTGTGGACATCGCCCCAGAAATCGATTCCCATGCCGCTGTCCGTGCTGTGGTCATTGCCCGAGAGATCGATAACAAGAAATAGTTGGCCGCGCTAATCCTTTAGGGTAGTTTGCATTGCCCTGTGTTAAATTACTAGAATGATGCGTGTTATCAAACCATCTTAGGGCTAGTGCACTGTCTTGTGTGGGCGGATCTTGCTACTTTTGTTTGTTAGTGAATCATGCGATGAATCATGCGAACCCTCTCCGAGTTATGGAAACAGATGTATCCTCACCAGCTTTTGATGTAATATATGGCTTGCTTAGATGTAAGTTTGAACTGTTTATCATATCAGCATGGCTTGTTTGATGATTCTTAGTGTTAGTAGGCTAGCTACTGTGCGAGCTATAGTACTTGGAAAACACTCACCGAAGAGAAACGTTGGGGCTGATGAGCTCATGGTACGCTTATACTTATCCCTCGTCGATCGACCAATAGCCCTAGTTCCTAAAATTGTAGCTTAGCGATCGATTAGACAATAGTCGACATACATTCAGGCCTCATTTGGTTCATAGGGTAGGAAAATTGTAGCAAAAGTATAGAGAACATGCAACACAAAATCATAGCAGTGCAGAGACGTACTCCCTCCATTCCAAAATAGATGACCTAGGCAGGCTAGTTTGGCCTAGTGGGTTTCGGTGATATGACGTGGTACAGTGCCGTCCAGTCTTCGTGTGTGGTAGCAGTATTGTGGGTACAGTAAGTTTTCTTGAAGAAGCGGAATTCAACGAAGTCATGATGGTTCCTTCGTCCGAACAACTTACGGTGGGAAAGGTTGGGCCTGCGATACGACCGGGGTAGACCATGACAATTTTGTGTGTGGCAGGTGGACCAGGATGGTCGACATCCCACATGTTGGCGAATGAAAGTATTATTTCCGATATAGAGGACGAGCAACGAGTATTCATTGTTTATTTTTGATGAAAGCTATTGTCTCCACTGTTACTCCTTGACTTTGTCAATGCCTCTCTCTCCTCCACATAAGCGGGGACTACTTGCTATGCATGTAGTGGGCAGCTGGCGTCTTGAGGGGCCAGGGCGGTGAGAGCAGGCTCGGGAAGCGGTCCAGACTCCAGCATGGCCCACCTCACATTATCACCATATATTTCTTGGAGTCCGTGCGCGGCGGGTGGGCGATCTCTTCTCCCTCCCCCGTTTCTCTCTCCTCAGCCGACGCCCACCGAGCGATTAGATTTCGGCTATCGACGGTTTATTCAATTACGGTCCCACATGTCAATGAAATTGCAAGACAACACGTGTCCCCTTTGGTGAGCGGCGTGCGAGCCGGACTGTCGGGGTTGTGATGCGTACGAGTCGTAAGTGTGTCGCCTTTTCCTTTAGAACTTGCGAAGCGTAACATTTTCGCGCGATCGATTGATAGAAATCCAGAACAAAATGATGAGGGCGGTGCTTTCCCGCTCGTTAGGCAGGCTAGTTTGAGTGATATGACATGCTACAGTGCCGTCCACTTGCTCCATTTTTATGTAAGCAAGAGTTTACACTCGTACGCGGGAGGAGTGCGAAACACCGCGGATCTGATTTTGATCGAGGGATAACTGTTCCCTGCCAAATAATGGAGGATTGTTAGCGATTATAGCATGATAGTTAGGGCATCTCTAGTGCTGGCCCACCAATTTACACCGGCATCTGTCCGAGGACACTGATGGATACCATCAGATGCTGCCCGCATACCTTTCGACAACTATATGAACTAACCGGACGAAATTCGTGCAAACAAAGCAAATTTCAAATTAACCGGATGAAATAACCAAATGAAATTCATTACATTTCGAAAACTTTTCCTACAAACTGGACGAAATTCATTACATATTTCGCACAAACCGTACTAAACCTACTGTAAACCTAATCTAAACGATCGCCGGCGCCCGACCACCAAGTCTGGCCATGAACCCGAGAAAGACGTCCATTGCCTTTGCCTCCTCCTCATCCGCCTCGATAACCTCCTCCTCCGACCGGAGCACAAGGTTATGAAGATTTCCGCCTCCATGTCGCCGTCAAGCGGCTAATCAGCCGCCGATGTTTACCCCACCAAGCTTGGCGTCGACTGAGTGGAGTAGCGGTGGCCTTCCCAGGACCAGAGCGGCGGCGACCTACCGTGTACTACTCTTCCTCGCTGCCGGCTACGCCCGCGCACGCGCGCCGGCTTCCTGGTCGTGGCGGCGGAGGGCGGCCCAGGGGGTGCCAACGATCTCCTTCATTTGCTCCTGCGACAGTACGTCGAAGAGAGCTTTGGAGCGCGCCCGGAGTGGAGTCGCCTATGTCCCTCGTCTGCTCCTGCGACAGTACGTCCAAGAGAGCTTCGGAGCACCACAAGGCCATGGTTGAAGTGATACCGACAGAAGGAAGGGACCGGAGGAGAATAAGTGTGGGTCTTTGGCTATGGCTGGGAGCTGGGGCTCAAGTTAATATAGCGGGCGAATGGCAATGAGCCGCGGCAGATGGATGGACAACTGGTGTCGGAGTAGGTTCGTCGGGCATGAATGTGGACGCTGCTTCAGTGAATTAACTGCAGATGCGTTTGGGTGACTGACATGTGGGCCCAACGGGCGTCTGGCCCGCATGTCAGTGACACACCAATTGCACCTGTAGTTAAGTCCAGTGAATGTGACATTGACATTCTGGAGAGACGGTGACCATTTCAGGAGCATGCGGACTGTTTGACTGGTCAACCATACAAATACGGAGCTATACGCTGAGCCAGTGACCGTATAATCACCATATCTCGTATACAATGATCAAAGTGAGCTATCAAGACAAGTTCAATGACCGCCAATGCATTTTACTCGGTAATAAATGACTAGGATTGAAGGGGAATCCTAATTTGCTTCGTCTTCTGTCCTTGAGCTCTTGACAAACCAATGCACTATACGGTTGTCCGACCACTCCACCCCAGAGCTCTCACCAAGCGTCGTACATGCCACCGCGCCGCACACTAACCAGTAAGGCAGCGATGGCATCCCGCCGCGCCGAGGTCCTCGCCACCCACGAGCGCACACAAAAGGGTAGGGAAGCAATGGCATCCCGTCGTGCCGAGTTCATCGCCGCTCGCGACCTCACAACTATGTGGGAGGAATTTGAAGATGCCAAGGCCGAATGGGCGGTAGAGCAAGAGGCGGCCAAAGCCGCACAGAGGGAGTGGAAAAGTCAGAAAGCACTCAAGAAAAGAGAGGCCCGCCGCCGCAAGAAAGAAAAGGACGCACGCGCTGCTGCGGAGAGGTCGGCGGAGATCCAAGCACGGTGGGGTGTCACCGACAAAGCCGGGAAGGAGAACGACGGCGTCTGGCCAGCATGTGAGAAGTAGTAGTACTAGTACTTAGTGTGTGTGTATGTGTCTGAGTACGAGCATGTACCAGTACTACTAGTTATTACTGTAGTTTTTAGAGCAAATTACCAGTACATTAGCCTAGACTAAGTGGAAAAATTCCTATCCTATGCATCAAATGGCATCTCTTTCTCTATAGGAATTGAGATGCATGTCATCTCACTTCCTATGATTTTCATATTCCTATCCTATGTACGAAAGGAGGCATCTGTTGGAGTAAATACTGTAGCTAGCAATACTGCTGGTACAGTAGTTTTCTTCAAGAAGCGGAATTCAACGAAGTCATGATGGTTCCTTCATCCGAGCAACTTCAAAGTGGGAAGTGGGCCTGTGATTTGATGGCTCATTAGTCATTGTTACTGCGACGTGACGACCTGGGTGACTCTCCCTTGGAGTTCTGCATGCATGGCTAGTGGACTAGGATGGCAAGTTTATTCTTTCTGATATCGCGGAGCAAGGAAACCGCGTGGTATAGTATCACTGCTGATTGGTTCGCAAAAAAATAGTATCACTGCCAATTTATAATTATTTTTTATTTCTGATGAATGCTAGCGTTTCAACTCTTACGACGAAGGGTTCCAAACACGACACGTGCTGGATGTCCCACACGCCAGCGAAAGGAGTGGGACATGAACAGCGTGGTAGAGCCCTGCATAAAAAAAACAGCGTGGTAGAGCGTCTCCACTTCTTCCACTTCTGGGTCGGAGAGCACACGTAGTAGTACTTAGCTGTATGAACTATACAAAGTGCGACCTGGAGAGAAAGACACGTCTAGTTGGAAAGTCTCGGGGCATATACGTAAACGAATATAAAAGTTAATATGTGCCTCCAACTAATATAGTAGTAGTAGAGTACTTAGACACGTACTCCATAACATCACCGTGCATTGCACGTACAACATTTAGTGGTAGTACGTAGTAAGAGACAAATACCACCCAAGAGTTCCCTTCTCGACCTACTTTTGGGTGTTTGGTAGAGTGTATGGAGGGTGCATGAGTCCACACTAGTTTAGCATAAATACACTAGAAGCATGCATGAAGAGAGCATGCATGAAGAGGGGTGTTGAGTTGAGCATGCATGAAGAGGGAACAACTATGCTGAGACGAGAACGCAACCAAACACACCCTATATGCCACGCATGTTCATACAATTTGTGCCTTTCTACTTCACTTACTGAGCTACATTACTCAGGTGCGTACGTCCACTCTTGGGTACATGTCCGTCTCGTAGTTCCAGTGCCACGTGTTCTTCATATAGATGGAACGATCATTGCATAACACGTGCGCCTTGATGCTAGATGTCTCGCGTGTTGGCAAAAGGATGAACAAAGCTCACGTAAAAAAATAGAGTGGAAGAACATAGATTCCGGACGACCGAGAAGGAGCAAGGAACCTTCTGGTGGAGCGTCTGCACTCATAATATTTAATATTATTTAGCGATATAAAATTAACCAATCATCTCCACAGTGGACTGGAAGAGTACGAAACACAGCAGCCTAGTGTAGTTACATCATACTAGTACTACCTCCGTCCTAGTTTATAGGTCCCCTTTGTATTTTGTGTCAAATTTTGACTAAAGATTTAACTAACAAAATGTTAATGAATGCCAAGAAAAATTATCTCATTGGATTCATATTTGAACATAGTTTTCAAAAATATAATGTTTGGTGACATGCGTAAACATTTTGTTAGTTTAATCTATGGTCAAAATTTGGCACGAAATATAATGGGGACCAATAAACTCGGACGGAGGTAGTACATGGCTAACCCACGCTATCACCATATTTCTTGGCTTCCGTGCGACACTGATCTCTAGTAATCCAGCAGCCTGTATCGCTTCTCCCTCCTCGTCTTTATCAAAGTGCGGCGGGCTGGCGTTTCTGCCGTCTATTGAGGTCGGTTAACTATCACATGTTAGTGACATGCCAAGAGCATTCTAAAAAAAATTCCTTTCACGTTCCGTTTTCAAAAAGAAAAAATCCTTTCACGTACGAATTTGCCTGCATGCATTGAGCAACTTGCATGTCCTATACTGCTCCTGTTTGATACTCTAACTTAGCTAGAGGTTAGACTAATTCATGACTAACCCTGAACTAACTGTAGCCAAAGAGGTGTTTGGGTGACAGGGTTAGATTGACAATAAATGCACTTCATGGAGAGAGAAAAGTGATTTTTCAGTGGTCCCAATGAGAAATATCTCCAGTTAGCACCTCTTGGGTGGGATAATTTTTTTTGGTGGGTTCGGTGCAACTTGCTCCTTTAGGGCTATTTGAGCCGCAACTAGCTCAAACTAACTCTAACCCATGGATCCAAATAGGGCCAATGGCCAGTCTCGACGCGGAGTAGTCGCGTGCATCGGGAAGCGGCGCTCTCTCGGCCGTCGCGCCACTTCAAAGCCGACGCTAGTGAGAGGTCGCCTCCGCTCTAGCTGGGCATTAATGCGGCACTGACGCTCCAGGCGACGCTGACCGTTTCACGCGGGAAGCGCGCGCTGGCAAGGGAGTATAGGTTTTGAACCGTTTCAAGTGTAGTAGTAATGGTAGTTTGCAAAACTACTCAATTGTTGCACTCGGTTTCCTAAGAAATTGTGGTAAAAAACGTTACTCCACAGCCCGCTTCCCTTCTCCTTCCTGCTCATGATTTACGTGGCCATGTTAACGTGGTTGTGTCAAAAAAAATTCACTTCCTGCTCGTGATTTGCGTTATATAATTACAAGCAAGATTCTCATGCATCGCACGGAACATCAATATGCATTTTTTTTACAAAACACCCGTTGTGATTGACCCATGCAAGAGTAATCCCATGTGTAAAAACTAATGATATCTCGAGAATTTTATCGGAAAGCTGGTATCTCGAGAATGTCATCAAAAAAATGAAAGATGAGAGATAAGGCGAGGAGGAGTGGAGCGTGGTGGTGACTGGTGGTCGGAATGGGCGGAGGCATGGGGATGGACGGCACCGGCAGGCGGCAACGGCCACCATGTATGCTAGATTGTTCCAGAGACTTATTCCTTTTTTGATTGCTCAGCAATGAGGTTGAGGGAGATAATGATGTGGAGAGACGTGCGGGTATCTTTTGTAAAATTATCATAGTTTGCTTCCTATCCGTCAGATATAGATCATACGGTCTGTATTACAAGATGGCAGGCACACCATCATCGCCAACTCGTTTTTTTATAAGGGTATACAGATGATCAGTTTGCTGACTACGAAAGTAAAGTGGAATCTGTCCATGTTATGCAAGTAAATAAAGGTGATTGTTTATCATACGGGTAAGGTTGGATGAAGGGTGGTAGGAACAAATGCTCCGCCTAGAGCATGTGTGTGTGAGATGGAGTCTTAGTGTGTGTGTGGTGTGTGTGTGTGTGTGAGAGAGAGAGAGGAGAGAGAGAGAGATGGAGTCTTAGTTTGTGTGTGTGTGTGAGAGAGAGAGAGAGATGGAGTCTAATTGTGTGTGTGTGTGGAGGGGGGGTGCATCTGTGTGTTTGTG
>NC_041387.1:391179284-391186993 GCF_002162155.2 Triticum dicoccoides | reverse complement strand
AGCTAGAAGGAGATTGTTAAGTGTGAGTGTGTGTTTTGCCCATCCAAGCGGAAGTTATGCGCACAAAAGAGGAGAACGATTCGACGGGGCGTTAGGATTGAGGGTAATTAACTACGTATGGAGACATAGAGACCTTGAACGTGCATGTGTGATAGGTATACATGTATACGTGGGATGTGTGTGTGTGCGCGCGCGCTTGATCGAGATAAAAGAAAGAAGACATAAGTCCTAAGATCAACGACATGGGAGAGATGGATCGGTATGACAATATGCATGCATGTGAGAATGCAGGGAAGAAGGCCCGACAATTGAGCATGTGCTTTTGTCTTTAAGAGATAGTGGCGTGGGCTGGAGCATGCATCTATGGCGAGCATAGGGGGTGAGGCGCAACGATTGTGCAAAAGAGATCAACCTATAAATGCATATGTATGGATAGACATATATAGTGTGGGTGATAGGAAGCAAGACTCTGTGAGAGAAAGAAATGTTGATGGAGAAACTACAGATAGATACAGAGATGGAGATGCTACCTAGAGAGACATCCGTCAGTTTGGGTGTCGGAGATGACCGTCGGGTGGTTCAAAGGGTGAAGTTATATATGTGTGTGAGAGGGCACTTGACTGCATGCATGTAGAGAGAAACATATGTAGTGTGCGTGATAGGAATCAAGAGTGAGGGCGAGAAAGAAGGTTGATGGAGAAACAGATAAATAGAAAGATAAAGATGCTAGCTAGTGTGCGCTAGAGATAGGAGTCGAGTGGATCAGAAGGCTGGGTTATGTGTGTGGGTGTGAGAGAGATAGAGAGAGGGTGCATGTGAGTCACATACAAACAAATATCAGAGAGAAATGAGATCCAGAGAGACGGAGTTTTGTGTCTGTGAGAGAGAAAGATATTTCACAATGAGAGTGATAGCTAGAGAGACGTATGAGGGAACGTAAGATATCTCTAGGGAGAGAGGGTGTGTTTGAGCAACATACAAGAGAACAATGGAGAAATATGAGACCTTGGGAGACAAAGTTTGTGTTTGTGTGTGAGAAAGAGATATTGAAGAGGAAGAGTCGTAGGTTCTCATATCTAAGGAGCGAAAGACATATCTGTATGAGGGGTGTGCGAGTGGCACACATGGGAATAGTTGAGAGAAATGAGACCCCGGGAGACAAAGTTTTGTGTTTGTGTGAGAGAAAGAGATTACACATGGAGAATCATAGCTAGAGACACATAGCAGGGAGCGAGATATACTTAGAGAGAGATAGAGTGATCAAGGCCGATGGAGAGAGTACCGTCAGCGTGTTACAAAGATAAAAGATCATTGTCGACATACAGGTAGCATGAGAGATGCCTGAGAGACGATGAACGCGTATAGGTCCAGAGAGATAGTCCTATATAAGCATGAGTCTATATGAGGGGAATATCTGGATTAAAGGGGATTCAAATATTTAAACTGGAGATCAAGACATCGACAATATCATAACGCAAATTGGTGTATCAAACATGCATATTCATTTGAATTTGGGCACACGTGTAATGTTATATAGTTTATCAATATTGGTGATCCATAGATTCTTCAATTACAAACAATGCATGGTTTATATGCAATTAGTGTCTAAACGGGATTACACTATATGTTGCGTGTGTGAACACATTATACATGTTTGAGAAGTTAAAAAAACCCGCATGAAACACACATTAATTGGAGACAGTTAGCGAGGAATGCATACATTGGATTTCAACATAAAGTGGTTTCAAATATTTGAAAATCCAAATTGATGGATACAACCTTATGAATCTGAGACCATGCCATATGTAAACCATATTTATGTATAAATGGTGTTGTGCTTTTGAAAGTATATATGTAAAAAAAATGATGTATATAGAATGTAATTCCAATAGAAAATGGATCCAGCCCGAAAAAAAATAGTAGAATACAAACGAGATTCGAATTGAGTTGGCACGGTAAACGTGCACAGTGCAAAATTTGAACGAAGCAGGGAAAGTCGCAGTAACCGCCCAAAACCAAAATCTGCGAGATGGAAATCACTACTGCCTATCCCTGCCGCGCAAAGCCTATCTGCTGGATTTCTATAGGTTTCGATAGGGGTAGGTTTGTAATTTCACCCAAACATGACGTAACCGCCTCTCACCCGGATTCATACACGGTGGGCGCCAAAACACAGTGTGCCCTCGGCCGAAATCGACTCCCTCCCCGATTCATATTCATACACGGTGGGCGCCAAAAACAAATTCTCGTCGTCAAATATTCGGTGTATGCGAGATTACCGTCCTATCCCCAACCTACTAATGTTGTTGTGATGTAGTAGAAATTAGAAACGGGGGCTAAGTTTGTAAATTTCCTCGCATTTGAGACAAGCGCGCCCTGACTACATTGTTCCCCCCTTCCTCTCTACCTCCCTTTTCCCCATTCGTACTCCGTGGGCGCCAAAACACCCTCTCCACCCCACCCTCCTCCGTCCGCCGCCGTCCGCCACGCCATCCACCGCCATCCTCCCCCACCATGCCGGAGCTGATACCCCGATGCCGCCGTCCATTACAAGAGATCGACCTCTCTCATCCACGCCTTCGGACCGGGATCCTTGCATCCCGTCCTCTCGCTTCATCCCCGCCGTCGTCCACTGCGCCCCGCCGCCACCGTCTACCCTCCTAGATCTGCTTCCACGCTGCCGACAGCCATCGCTACCGCAGCACCATCAAATTCTCACCAGATGCGTACACGACACCGCACCAGAGGCGGTACTCTTTCGTATCTGCTCAACTTATTTATCGCAGCAAGAAAATAGATCGCCACTGCTTTACTCTGATTTCTTGTCTTGGTTGCGAAGTTGCCTTTGTCCGGTTTGCACCTTCAGATCCGCCATGGCACGCTCAACACTATACTCCCAATGCTTATGGTTTTCCCCTTTTATATTCCACACTAGTTAAATCACAGTAGGCTAAATTTCAAAATTGGGTCAGTCGATTTTTCAGAGCTCGCCGGAGTTCGCCGGTGCGATCCAAGGGGCTCGGGTGGTTGTGGGGCCTCGCCGAACGAAGAAAACTCGACGTGGGTGGGGGGTGGGGGTGGCAGAGGAACACAGGCGGTGGGGGCCGGTGGTCCGGCCGGCGGCCCGTGCGGTGTTCTGTATGGGAAGAATCACAGACGAGGAAGAAGAAGGGTTAGGAGACGTAGGATCTTCATCCAACCGCCTGAAATGGTCGAGAGACAACTGGGAGTTGCATTCTTAATGCGCTCTGGTTCATCATGTGTGGGCACTGCGCAACCAACATTTTATTATCCAAAATCTGCTTGCTCTTCTTTACCATGTTTGATAGTGCTGGCCTGTACGCGATCGATAGGCTTCCAATTACTAGCGGCAATACAACACCGTATTTTCAAGCCAGTTCCACTTTCCCGATTTATATATCGTGGTTATGGTGTACCCCTGTTATGTACACTATGATCTGCCTAGTTGTTGTGTGCTCTTGTTATCATGGTTTGGCAATAAACTATCTATACAGTATATTATGAACCTATCATCTGCCAGCTATCCTTACTTCTGGAGCCTATTTTTTTTGTGTACTTGTGCCAGATTATATAAATGCACGCACGATATTACAACACACATGAGCTCTCTCATCAGAATCCAGTGATAGCACATAAGTGTTTACAGGGGCGCCCCTATAATAGAATATCATCTGCATTACAAATATAATTTCACAACTATTTATGTTTTCCTGGTTCTTAGATATTATACGCAATTACAGTGAATATCAGAATCCGCGCATCATAACAATATTGTGGAACACTGCAATGACTTACAAAATTGGCACCAAGGCATTGAGTGCCATTTTGGAAGAAATGAAACTCGTACGCTCCCCACATGTTGATTCTTGTTCAGAATATCATTCTAATGACTATTCTAACCTCGAGGAGTCAAAGGCAGATGGCCTGTCCTGTTCACCCATCAAGGTGCCTGTTCTAATTTGGCAAGGTTTTATTGATTGCACGTATCTTGCATATGTTGTCTTGCATTTCTTCTACTTGGTTGCACCACCATCTGCTTAGTTTACTCATCATATAACTCGAGATGCTATGCCCATCCATTATCAATACATATTCTATCTATCGTCATACCATGTTTTTTCCACTCAAATGTTGTTCTTGTGCATCAGACATCAAAAAGGAAGAGGGTGATTGCCAAACCTGAAGGAGCACCAGCAAAGTCCTTGAAAAACGTGGTGGTGCCGGAGAAATCAGACAGCGCCCCCCTTATATTGGCTGTACAACCAGTGACCCAAAACATAGGACCGACTCCAGCAGACTGTACCCATACTTCACTGGCCACACCACTAGCCCCACCACACAGGACCTGCACTCCAACAAAAGGTATACCGATTTCATTTTCCATAGCACCAGCCGTACCACAGAAAAATCCCACTCCAGCAAAAAGTATAGCAAGTCCACTGGCCGAAGACCTATCCCAACTGCAGAGACGGCCAATTCCTGCAGATTGGAACCCCATTCCATTTGTTCCCAGTTTAAAAGACAATGCTTTCACTATTGTTAGGGACTACGTGCATATATTCCCATCATGGGAAGATTATAGTGAAGACAAACACCATTTTCACATCTTCCTGTCCAACTTACGTGTAAGTGCTATTATTCATGGTTATTATTTTCCTGTTTTCTGCTGATCGAACACATCAAGATTTATATTACATTGTTGTAACTAGGTGAGGGTCAATCTGGATAGACATGACGAGCAAAGCTTGCTTGTGCTTTTCAAGAAAGCATTGCAGCAGTATCGGTGTTACCTGAGGAAATCACACTTTGATGGCAAGTCTATAAACGAATCTCCGGTGAAGTCTCCTATGCTAAATTTAGAAGACATTGAATGGAAAAACCTTGTTATGCACTGGTCTCATTCCCAGGATGAGGTACTGTCTATGAAATCACATGACAATTTGAACTTCTACTTTTCCGCATGTGAGGGTCGAACTTGAGCACTTGTGTGCATGCTCATGGAAACAATGTGGAATTTTTCATGGAAGTTTCTCTGTAAATAATTATCTCCTTGTTTATATCCACTATATTATAAAAATAACGTGCCAAGCTTTGGTTTTAGGATGATTAGATTGCTTGTTTACTATGTGCAGCACAAAAACAGAAACTTTGGCTATAGCGCGTGAATTTACATTTTTTACTGGAAAGTCAAATGGGTCTGAAACTTTTTTCACATTACTTCTGTACAAATTGTTTAAATTTTCATATTTTTCTAGAATTTTTGGAGTTACAGAAGTTTACTAAATTTCCAGATTACTACAGACTATGCTGTTTTTGACAGATTCTGTTTTCTATGTGTTGTTCGCTTATTTTGATGAATCTATGGGTAGTATCAGGGGGTATGAACCATGGTGAAGTTGGAGTGCAGTATATATAGTGATAATATGAAATTGTAATGATTTTACAACAGTACCTAGAGGTAGTGATTTGCTTTATTATACAAACGGATCTCACAAAGTTTTTGTTAAGTTTTGTGTGGATGAAGTGTTTGAAGAACGAGGAGTTACCGATGTGAGAAGAACAAAGATTGGAGATGCCCAAGGCACCCCAAGCAAATATTACAAGGATACTGAAGCATCTAAGCTTGGGGATGCTCCGGTTGGCATCCCATCTTTCTTCTTCAACAATTATCGGTATACCTTGGTTTTTGTTTTGTTCACATGATTTGTGTCCTTTGTGTTTTCATTTTTATTTAAGAACCATGCTAGTATGAGATAGCCCTTGAATGATATTATAGAATGCTCTTTGTTCTTCACTTAAATCTTTTGAGTATGGTTTTATAGAATGCTTCGTGTGCTTCACTTATATATTTTGAGCTTGGATATTGGTTAGTATATATTAATTGTAGAATGCCCCATGAAAGTGGGGTTGGAAGATTGTCAACTTTAGGAATTAGTGATCCCACTATTTTGGAGGCTGTTGAATCTTAGTGTGATATTTATGAAAGTGGATTTGGAAGATTGTCAACTTTAGTTAGTAATGATTCCACTATTTCGGAAGAGGTTCCAATTGATTATGAGAACAAAGTTTTTTTTGACCTGGAACTGTAGGATATAAACCCCACAATAATTTTTTTATTCCAAACACAAGATTACAAATGTACAGATCTTACAAGGTCCAAGAGACCGAAAAAGAAAAAGGAATTATTATGATGAGTTGTTATCTATGATGAATATTGTGATGACATGTATGCTATAAAGGAATATGTTAACCATGAAACTTGTCATCATGCTTTTAATTTTCAATTGGATTATGCCTCACATGACAATTATTTTGTTGAGTTTGCTCCCACTATTTCGAATGAGAAGAATTTTTGCTTATGTGGAGAGTAGTAAAATTTATATGCTTGTAGATCATAAAAAGAATGCTTTATGTGATGGTTGTACTGTTAAATTCATTCATGATGCTACTAAAAATTATTATGAGGGAGGAATATATGCTTGTAGGAGTTGCAATATATCAAGTTTCCTCTCTATGTGCTTAAAGTTTTGAAGTTATGCTTGTTTTGCCTTCCTATGATAGTTGATTCCTTTTTCATAAGTTGTGTGCTCACAAAATCCCTAGGCATAGGAAGTGGGTTAGGTTTAAATTTGCTAGTCATATTTCTCATGATGCTCTCTTTATGTTTCAATTCTTATCTTTTATGTGAGCATCATTGAAATCATCATGCCTAGCTAAAAGGCGTTAAAGAAAATCGCTTGTTGCGAGACAACCCGATATTTACCCTTACTGTTTTTGTGTATACACATGATTAAGCTACTGTAGTAATAATGTTTTATAGCTTTTGTTTCAATAAATTGCCAAGTAAGACCTTTGAGAAGACTTGGGTAAAAGTTAATGTGATCTTGCTGTAAAAAACAGAAACTTTGCGCTCACGAGATTAGCTGTCATTTTGTATATAAAAGTGATCTTGAGTTGATTCTTTTTGCAGAAGATTAATAGACAAATGCCTCACATCCACCAATTTCTTTCATAATTTTTGGAGTAGCAGAAGTATGGTTGCTGTTAGATCATTACAGACGATTCTGTTTCTGACAGATTCTGTTTTCATTGCATAGTTTGCTTGTTTTCTAGTTTCTATGGCTTATATTTCTCAATATAAATTTGTGACGCCCGGATAATCAAGCTACAGTAATCCCTACTAATGGTGCCAAGTCACCACTTCTGTTGTTGCTAAGTCCCGCGTTGATTCAAATTAATCGAAAATTCAAATTGAAATAAAGTCAAACAATAAAAGTTTTCAATTTTTCAAACTAAAATGTTAAGGAGGTGAAAAATAATTCATAAGATATATTTGTGGAGAAACCAAGTCCTTGTAAAATCTTTAAATGCACTAAACTAATTAAACCAATAGTTGAACTCATTAATTAAATGCCTTTTATATTTTGTAAAATACTAAACTATATTATTTTGTGACATAATTTGTAACATAAATTTAAGTGCCACTTTGGTATTTTATTAAAACTAAAATAATTAGGAACTAAAAGAAAACAGAAAAGAAAAATATAATAAACAAAAAAAGAGAAAGAAAGATAAAAGCAAAAGGTTTTCCCTGGCGCAACCGGGCCACGGCCCAAAGGCCGGCCCACCTACTGGCCTACTTAGGTCCCGGCCCTCCCACCGAACCCTAATCCCCTCTCCAGGATCGC
>NC_041387.1:391164853-391178560 GCF_002162155.2 Triticum dicoccoides | reverse complement strand
GATCCCGCCGCCGCCCGAAGTCCCCGTCGCCAACCGTCGATGCTTGAGGTCTCCGCCGATGCCGCCATCGCCTCGCGCGCCTCGGCCTCCTCCTCGCCCCATGCCGAGGCCGCCATTCCTGTGCCACACCCTCGACCCCGTCGCCCCGCCGTCCTCTACGTCGTCGGTGTCGTCCCCGTCAACCTCCTCGAGCCGCTGCCAATCCCCTAAACCGTACGATGTGGCCAAACCCCGGCCTCTCCTCTTTCCCCCGTCCCCATGTGCACACCGCGCCCTCGCGTGCCGTTAGCCGCCGACTTCCCCAAATGCCACCCCGACCCCTCGCCGTGAGCTTCCCCTCCGCCCCCTGTTTTCCCGCTCCGCTCCCTCCCCTGCATGCTCGTGCATGCGCGACCCTAGTCGCGCCCATGCCGGATCACCATGTTCGCCCCGCCTTCGTCCTGCGCTCGCCGCGGTTCCCAGCACCGGCCTCCCCATGTTAGCGTCCAACTCGATTTAGCTCACACTCTACTTACGTTTTGGACGTTTATGTGCACATGGGCCAACATTCAGCAGAGAGCCCACTCCATCCCAAAAGCCCGGACTGAAAGGAGGAAGGAATCTCTCCCTTATAAGTTGGTCATGGCCTCCTCCCGTAAGCGAGGTGGGACTAAACCAAGCCAGCCTCCACCGGTGGACAGCAGCCCTAACATCCCATCCCCCTGAGAAGCCCCTCAGGAAGGCATGGCGATGCTGGCTCTAATACCAGATGTTAGCGTCCAACTCGATTTAGCTCACACTCTACTTACATTTTGGTACTCGATGTTAGGTACCAGGTCGATCTACTCGTAGCTCACGATTACAGGCCGGGATTCGAATTACAATCGAGTCTCTGTCTTGAGGAAGGGGAAGATAGGTAGGTGAGGAGGGAGAGAGAGAGAGGCCGCCGTTCGTTCCTGATCCCACTGGATGCCGATTCCCCTCGTCTCCATCGGGGTTAAGTAGCGAGCCGAAGGCGAGCGGGCTCAACGGGCCCATTCTGGCCCAGCGAATCTTCTGTTGGGCTACGCGATCCTCTTGGGCTGGCTATTTACGCGCCTCGGTGTGAAGCCTTCATCTGTCGTGGTTGTTGGTGCACTGACATCCCCTCCTCCTTGAGAGCTGGCTTGCCCCCAAGCCAGCATAGTCAAGAAGCGCTCGCGCATGGACTTGGCGTCTTCCCAGGTGGCGTCGAGGACGGACGGGTCAGACCAGCGCACGAGAACTTGCTCACGCCGGCCTTTGGGGGTGTTGCGCCAGCATGTGTCAATGATGGCCGCCGACGACGGTGGTTCGTCTGGAGGGGTGGGCAGCTTGTCTTCCACCGTCGAGTTGTTGGAGAGTGCTCGTCGTAGTTGAGATACGTGGAAGACGGGGTGGACCTTGCCGCCGGCAGGAAGGTGCAGTTCGTACGCGATGGGGTTGACGACGCGGATGATCTTGAAGGGTCCGAAGTAGCGGAAGGAGAGCTTGTGGTTTGCGCGGTGCGCCACCGTCGTCTGCACGTAGGGTTGAAGCTTGACGAAGACCGCATCCCTGACGACGAAGGAGCGATCAGCGCGCTTCTTGTCAGCCTGCGCCTTTATGATGTTGCGCGCCCGGTGGAGGTGCTCGGCCAGCACCTGTTGCATATGCTTGCGCTCCTCGAGCCAGTCCTTGAGCGAGGGGATGGAAAAAGTGGAGGCCGCCTCGATGCCCCAATGACGTGGTTCATGCCCATACAGTGCAACAAAAGGTGAGGTGCCCAAGGAAGAATGAAAGGAAGAGTTGTACCAGAATTCTGCGAGTGCGAGGTACTGGTGCCATTTGCTTGGACAGGCATGCGTGAAGCACCGTAAGTAGATCTCCAGGCATTGGTTGACTCGTTCAGACTGCCCGTCGGTCTGGGGATGGTACGGCGTACTCATGTTGAGCTCTGATCCGATGATCTTGAACAACTCTTGCCAGAACTTGCTTGTGAAAACTGGGTCTCTGTCCGACACAATTGCCTCCGGAAGCCCATGGAGTTTGTAAATGTTCTCCAAGTAGGCATGCGCGACCTTGGCCGCCGTGAATGGATGGCTCAGAGAGAGGAAATGACTATAGCGGGTGAATTTGTCGACAACGACGAGTATGCAGTTGTACTTGCCTGAAGTAGGGAGACCGTCGATGAAATCCATGGTGACCACCTTCCACGTGCGGTCTGGCACCGGCAGAGGTTCGAGAAGTCCTGGGTAGCGAACGCGCTCTGGTTTTGCTTGCTGGCTGACTGAGCAGGACTGGACGTACTGACGAGTGTGTTCTTTCATCTTGGGCCAGGCGAACAGGCGACGCAGATGGCGATAAGTGACTGGCACGCCGGAGTGGCCACCCATGGTGCTGTCGTGGAATGCGCGGAGCATCCATTGTTGCAAGGAAGGAGAGCCGCCCAGCCATAGCCGATCGCGGAAGTAGAGTAGGCCATCGCGCATGGAGAAACGTCCTTTGGGGTCCGAGCGTTTGGACAAGTCTTCCAAGATCTTCTAGACTTGTGGATTTGTGCTGTAGCTAGCCACGATGTCGTCCAGCCAAGCTGGGGTCCAGACAGACACTGCCGCAATGAGCTCATCAGGGAAACGGCGCAAGAGCGCGTCTGCAGCAGTGTTAGAAGATCCGGAGCGGTAACAGATTTTATAGCGCATCCCGAGTAGTTTGGTGAACGCTTTCTGTTGCCACGGGGTGGACAGGTGTTGATCATCGAGGTGCGCGAGGCTTCTTTGATCTGTACGGATGATGAATTCATCGTTGTGCAGGTAAGGGCGCCATTGCTCGACGGCCATGAGAATGGCCATGCATTCTTTGTCATATGTGGAAAGGCCACGGTTCTTGGGGCCGAGCGGCTTGCTCATGTAGGCGATTGGGTGCCCATCTTGCTGAAGGACAACACCAACACCGTAAGCGCAAGCATCGGTGTCGATCACGAACTTCTTGCCGAAATCAGGAAGTTGCAGCACGGGTGCTGTTGTGAGCTTCAGTTTCAGAGTGTCAAACGCTTGTTGCGTGTCACTTGTCCAAACAAACTAGTGGTTTTTCTTGAGTAGGGTGAACAGGGGTCTTGCAATAATCCCAAAGTGTTGCACAAACTTCCGATAATATCCAGCGAGGCCGAGGAAACTGCGCACATCCTTGGCACACTGAGGAACAGGCCACTGCTTGATTGTCAAGACCTTGCTGGGATCTGTGGAGACACCACGTTCATCGATCACATGCCCCAGGTAAGCGATCTGGCGCTGCGCGAAGGAGCATTTGGATTGTTTGACTTGCCAGTGGTCGTCTCTGAGCAGCTGAAGCACGCGCGCGATGTGTTGGATATGTTATCTGACAGGGTTTTGCTGAAGATGAGGATGTCATCGAAGAATGAGACGACATATTTGCGCATGACTAGGCGCAGGGTGGTGTGCATGCCTCCGTTGAAAGTGGCCGGGCCTCCCGCTACTCCGAAAGTGATGACACGGTATTCCCAATGCCCTGAGTGTGTTTGGAAGGCCGTCTTGTACTCTTCGCCTTCTGCCATCCTTATCTGATGAAATCCAGCGCGCAAGTCGAGCTTCGAGAACCACTTTGCACCGGCCAGTTCATCAAGGAGCTCATCTATGATTGGTGCTGGGAATTTGGCAACCACGGTCATTGAGTTGAGGCGACGGTAATCAACGCACAAGCGCCATGTACCATCCTTCTTCTTTATTAACAGTGCTGGGGATGAGAAGGGACTGGAACTTTTCTGAATGATTCCTGCATCGGGCATTTCCTGAACCTGACGTTCGATTTCTGTCTTCAATTCAGGTTTGTATCTGTATGGTCTGGAGTTGACAGGCTGCGCAGCGGCCATCAGAGGAATGCGATGGTCGCAATCGCGGCTTGGTGGCAAGGTCCCCGGGTCCTCAAAAACATCTGTGAACTGTTCCAGCAGGCGCAAGATCTCCACAGGAATAGGAGAATAAGTAGTGTTGGAGCTGTCGAGAGCGCTGAGGTGCACAATGTGTGCTACCGATCCTTGCTTGCAACCCTGTAGGAGCTCTGGTGCGGAGATCATAGAGCATTGGGTTTGGTCTGAAGTAGTAGCAGATAGCGTTAGTTGGCCGGCTGGAGTTGTAACTGTTAAGAATTGCCCGATCCAGTCGATGTTCATGGGGCTGTGTTGCCTTAACCAATCCATCCCGAGAATTGCATCATACGAGCCCAGTTTGAGGATCTTGAAATCTGTTTTGAAGTCATGCCCTTGGGTTGTCCACTGACACTCTGGAATGTAGGTGGTACAGGGAATGGTGTTGCCATTTGGCGACACGAACGCGGCATGGGCGCGTCAGTGGCTTGGCTCCGGTGAGTTTTGCTGCTAGAGAGCTGTCGACGAAGGATGTAGAGCTACCGAAGTCGACGAGCAGCAGGATCTCGTGTCCTTGGAGCCAGGCGTGCAGCTGTAGTACCCCTGGGTCTGACGAGCCATCTTCAGCCTGACGGGACAGAGTGCAGAGGTTCTCCTCGTCAGATATTGGTGTGGCTGGTGGCGATTCAGATTGCACATCTTCTTGGGGAAACATGGCGAGCAACTCTTCCACGATGTGCATTTGCACCGTGGGCGGGCAGGTATGGTCCTTCCCCCACCGTTCACCACACTTGAAACAGAGCCCCTTCGTGCGGCGAAATGCGCGAAGAGCGGCGACCTTGCTGGCTTTAGGTGTCGCGCGAGCTGCGTCAGTTCCGCGGCGATCTTCAGAGATCATGGTTGGCATAGCCGGGCGACTGAAGAAGGATGGCGGTGTCGATCGCCCGGCGTGACCGTGGCCTCGAGAAGCATTGGAGAGGCGCCCGAACGAGTGATCGCCGTCGGCCACTTCCTCCTGAAGTAGGGCCAGCGAGCACGCCGTGTCCAGGTCCGGTGGGCGTTGCACGAGCACCACCCCACGGATATCCGGTCGCAGTCCCTCCACAAAACGAGTCAGGAAAAAATACGGGTGAGTGGACTCTGAATAAGATATAAGATGATTCATCAGAGTCTCGAAACGTTCGATAAAATCTGCTACTATGGTAGTTTGTTTGACCGCGTAGAATTGGCGAATGAGCATTTGGTGTTTGTCGCGACCAAATCGGGTGCAGAGGAGGGTGTTGAAGGACTCGCAATCCAGTCCGGTTAGCTTTTTCTAGACGGATTGTAGCCAGATGCCCGCGGGACCAGAGAAATTTAGGGTGGCCATGGGAACGCGATAGGTGTCAGGGATCGTGAACATCTGGAAGTATTGCTCGCATAGAGTTTTCCAGAGCTGTGGATTTTCACCGGTGAACATTGGGAAATTCATGGATGGTGGTTGGCCCAAGTTGGTCAGGATGGAAGAGGACAGGGGAGGAACAGGAGCCGGCACGATCGGAAGAGAGGGCGTACCCGTGACCGGATGTGCTGCCAGCGACTCGCGGGTCACTGACGAGCCCCCTCCGGTGTGGTCGACGTCGCCGCGGCCATCGGGCCCATGGAGGTCTCCCCGCGCTGGAAGCAGGGGAGGAAGATGTTGGGGGATCGCCGCTCCACTCGGCGGTGCGGTCGCTCGTAGCACCGCGACTGTGGAATCCAGCTTCGCGAAACGCGCCTCGAGATCTGGCTTCCAGTGAAGGAGATCGTCAATCTGCGAGGACTGCGCCTGCAGCTGCTTGAGGACGTGGGCGGAGTCGGCCTTGGCGTCCTGATGGAGCTTGTCGAGATACTCCTTGAGTGCTGGATCCATGGCGGCGATGAAGGCTTGCCGCGCTTGGGTGCGCTGACGGGTTTCCAGATCGACACGGCGGAGAGGGTGGTGTTGGTCTCTGATACCACGATGTTAGGTACCAGGTCGATCTATTGGTAGCTCATGATTACAGGCCGGGATTCGAATTACAATCGAGTCTCTGTCTTGAGGAAGGGGAAGATAGGTAGGTGAGGAGGGAGAGAGAGAGAGGCCGCCGTTCGTTCCTGATCCCACTGGATGCCGATTCCCCTCGTCTCCATCGGGTTTAGTAGCGAGCCGAAGGCGAGCGGGCTCAACGGGACCATTCTGGCCCAGCGAATCTTCTGTTGGGCTGCGCCATCCTCTTGGGCCAGCTATTTACGCGCCTCGGTGTGAAGCCTTCGTCTGTCGTGGCTGTTGGTGCACTGACACCCCAGCTCCAACCATCGTCACCTCAGGACGCAGCGTGAAGCGGCCATTCCAGGGCAACAAACCGCGATCGGAAGGACCCATTATAGACAAAATTCGGGCTTGCCAGAGTTGTTGCCGTCGTGCGGCTTCAGCGGAGAGCTCCGGTGACCGGCGCTGAGCTGGCGCCCGACATGGTGCGGCGGGCCCCGCCTCTTTGTCACTGACCATGGGCCCCATTGGGCCCCATTGACCAAGTCAACGTTGATTGGGCAGGCCCCATGTCGCTGACATGTGGGTCTGCCCATTTAAACGAATTTAAATAAATGGAAAGTCAGTTAATTAATTAGTTAATTAAATTAAACGCTAGTTAGACACTGACCCGTGGACCCCACCCCTAATTAATCTGTAGTTAGATTTGTATTAAAACTAATTAGCCACTGTGAGGCTGACCAGTGGGTCCCACCGGACCCACAGGTCAGAATTGACCCCAGGCAACCACACTGTTGACTGCTGACATCATCATTACGTCACGATGATGTCACCAGGCGCTGTTCTGGATAATGTTGATTTAAATAATCAAATAAATTTCAGAATTTTTTTTAAAACTTTAGAAAATCATATAAAATAATCCATATCTCGGATGAAAATACTTTGTACATGAAAGTTGCTCAGAACAATGAGACGAATTCGAATACGCAACCCATTCGTTCGCCACACATCCCTAGCATAGCAAACACGCAACTTTTCCCTTTCTGTTCACCTGTCCAAAAACGCGAAACGCCAGGGATACTTTCCCGGATGTTTCCCCCCTTTTGCCAATATCACCTACTACGCGTTAGGGCACACCCAGCACCGCCCATTGCCATGTTACGCTTTGTGATGCTTTCATTGCTCTATTATTTATTGTGTTCCCCCTCCGTTACTTCTTTCCGGTAGACCCCGAGACTGCCGGCGAGCCCAGTTCGACTACGGAGTTGACGACCCCTACTTGCTAGAGCAACCAGGCAAGCCCCCCCTTTGATCACCAGATATTGCCTATTCTTCCCTCTACTGCTTGCATTAGAGTAGTGCAGCATGTTACTGCTTTCGGTTAATCCTATTCTGCTGCATAGCCTGTCATTGTTGCTACAATTGTTACCCTTACCTGCAATCCTAAATGCTTAGTATAGGATGCTAGTATTCCATTAGTGGCCCTACACTCTTGTCCGTCTGCCATGCTATACTACTGGGTCGTGATCACTTCAGGAGGTGATCACGGGCATATGCTATATACTTTATACTGTTGCATTACTTATGATACTATTTGGAGATGGGGACTGAAGGGGCAGGTGGCTCCATCCCGGTAGAGGTGGGCCTGGGTTCCCGACGGCCCCTGACTGTTACTTTGTGGCGGAGTGACAGGGCAGGTTGAGACCACCTAGGCGAGAGGTGGGCCTGGCCCTGGTCAGCGTCTGTGGTTACTTCAAAATAACACGCTTAACGAGATCTTAGTATTTGATCCGAGTCTGGCCATTGGCCTATACGCACTAACCAACTACAAGGGAACAATTATGGGCACTCGACGTCGTGGTATTAGCCGAAGCCTTCTTGAGTCAGCGACTGAGCGGCGCGTGCCGGGTTGGACCGTGTAACGCAACTTCCTTTGTAATGGAGGTTGCTAGGTCTGCTCACCGGCTGCGTACGCAACGTGCAGGTGTGCAATGGGCGATGGGCCCAGACCCCTGCGCGCATAGGATTTAGACCGGCGTGCTGACCTCTCTGTTGTGCCTAGGTGGGGCTGCGACGTGTTGATCTTCCAAGGCCGGGCATGACCCACGAAAGTGTGTCCAGCTAAATGGGATCAAGCGTGTTGGGTTATGTGGTGCACCCATGCAGGGAAGTTTATCTATTCGAATAGTCGTGTCCCTCGGTAAAAGGATGACCCGGAGTTGTACCTTGACCTTATGACAACTAGAACAGGATACTTAATAAAACACACCCAGACAAGTTCCAGAGACAACCCGGTGATCACTTTCCCATAGGGCGACGAGGGGAGGATCGACGGGTAGGACTATGCTATGCGATGCTACTTGGAGGACTTCAATCTACTCTCTTCTACTTGCTGCAAGACGGAGTCTGCCAAAACCGTAGTCTTTGATAGGACTAGCTATCCCCCTCTTATTCTGGCATTATGTAGTTCAGTCCACTGATATTGCCTCTTTACACATATACCCATGCATATGTAGTGTAGATCCTTGCTGGCGAGTACTTTGGATGAGTACTCACGGTTGCTTTGCTCCCTCTTTTCCCCCCTTTCCTCTTCTTCCCGGATGCCGCAACCAGACGTTGGAGCCCAGGACCCAGACGCTACCGTCGACGACGACTCCTACTACACTGGAGGTGCCTACTACTACGTGCAGGCCATTGACGATGACCAGGAGTAGTTTAGGAGGATCCCAGGCAGGAGGCATGCGCCTCTTTCAATCTGTATCCCAGTTTATGCTAGCCATCTTATGCAACTTGTTTAACTTATGTCTGTACTCAGATATTGTTGCTTCCGCTGACTCGTTTATGTTCGAGCCCTCGTATTCGAGCCCTCGAGGCCCCTGGCTTGTAATATGATGCTTGTATGACTTATTTTACTTTTAGAGTTGTGTTGTGATATCTTCCCGTGAGTCCCTGATCTTGATTGTACACATTTGCGTGCATGATTAGTGTACGATTGAATCGGGGGCATCACAAGTTGGTATCAGAGCCGACTGCCTGTAGGAATCCCCCTTCCACACTCCTTGGCTGAAGTCGAGTCTGGACATTGCAAAGCTTTTTACTAACTTGGTTGTGCGGCTTACGGGCCCATGTCACCATTGGGTGGTATTAGGATCTTTTACTCCTCGTCTATACTCTGGGACTCTGATCTCTCTTCTATTCGGGTTAAATGATTTTGCTAACTCTAACTCTAGGTTCTCGTAACTATTTCTCCCGGAGAGCCCTCATTCCGGAAGATCACCTACTTCGTCAAAAGATTCTGAGGATATCCCTCGATATTTTCCCGAGACCCTTGTGCTCATCGCCTTTGCAATCCACTATCACCGATATATCCCTATGGATATCTGTATGCACTTGTCATTCACTTAATCATTCCTTGTCGCTCTTGTTGTTACAAGATGCCTCGAAATATTCGCCGTTGTCCCGAAATCCTTTGAGTTTACTGTCTTGCAGTTTTATTTCGCATGAAAACCCTTACGGGTTTTTCCTCATATTTATCGAGGATCCATTCATCTCAATTGTTCATGTGGCCCACATAATTCTTCGGAATACTTCTTGATCTTTCGAAAATCCTCTGCAATCTCTTACTCTTGAAACTATTGCCTACTTGCATTATGGTTTATTCCATATGACTAGTAGTCCTCGTTAACATCCCTTGTCTTAGTCATTTTGAGCCTATTGATCCAATGTGTGCGTACACATGCAGTCATTAGGTTATCCTTTTTAAAATTATCTTTCCGGCTCAGACCGGACATTGAGTTTGTTCTCGGCAATTCAAACCTTTATTGATTGCCCAACTACCGGACATGAGTTTATTCTCGGCAATTCAAACCTTTATTGATTGCCCAACTAAGTGTTTACAACTTATCCATCCTAGATCAGAGCATTTGCTTCTCATCCTTCATTTTGAAAACCATAATTTCCTTCTATTTAAGCATCAGACTAATCAGGTGATTCTTGAATCTGATGCCTCTGCATTCTTTCTTCCTCTGAGTGAGTACCGATACTCACATCAGCTCCGTTTTGGATTGCCCGATCCATTGTTGGATTTTTATCCAATAGTTTCCTTCATATTCAATCACCTTGTGAGTTCTTCCCCTGATACATAATGCCTTTGGTAAATTGTATCCTCTGCTTGGCCAACCATGCTCTGCTTTCGAGCTTGTGTATTTACTTTTGAAACTTGTGGTATATGTTACTAAGATGCCCGATGAGTTGAACCTATGCCTTCTCCTAATCCATGAGAACCCAAAAGTTTTCACAAGTCATACTCTTCCGATGTTCTACCACATAAAATTCCAACACTACAGTTTTATCAAAGCGAGAGGTGAATGAAATGATATGCATTAAAGAAGTGGGAGTCGACCTTGAACTTTGTGTTCATGCCCATGAAAATGATGTAGACCGTCACAGAAGCTTCTTGCAAAATGACTATCCAGCTGTATGATTCTTTCGGTATCCTTGAAGTTGATTCCTTACAGTTATGGTTCCGACCATGCTGTCCATGATTTGATATATCTGATGGGAATTCATTCCAGTGCCTCGACTATTTTTGGCAAGGTTGAAGTATCTACTGTCATAGGTCAATGACCCGGTTCTACTTCTATCATGTTCTACCTTCGAGTATTACCCCCTGGTATCTCGAAGATGTCTTGCCATTGCACCACATCTTACTAACTTTGTTGAAGTAATGTCTTTCCTTGTCGTAATCACTCTACGGGTTCTGTGTTGTTGTCAACCGAGGACACCAACTAGTGAAATTATTCCGCACTACAAGTCAAATACCCCTAGTATTTTTACTAGGAAATTCTGAACTCAATCTGGTCATTCCTAGACTATCGGCTGCATCCTGGTCTTGCTATCTTTGACTGTGCCACCTCGTCCTTCTCTGGTGCACGAATTCTTCAGTGTGTGAGCATGATTTACGTCGAGCTTTCAACGTCATGTTGCTTGTCTTGAAAGGCAACTTTGGTTCCAAGCATGCATCTTATATATTGATCCTATAACTTGCCACTTCATCATTTCCTTGTTTTTTACCGTTGTTGTTTGATTGCATCCTCTTGAAACCTCCCGACAAATGTGTCGGATCACCTACAACACTTTGACTTCTTCCGAGATGTCAACTGTGTTCATGATGAGAAATACCCTCATTGCCCTCGATGATTTTTATTATCATCATCGACAACACCCTTGACTTCCTTTCATCGCGAACTTGTCCACATTATGAATTCAACTTGCTCTCCAGCTAGTGGCGTGTTCTGCCTTAAAGTATTACTGTCTTTTATGTCGAGAATGTTGTGGGGATTGCTCCACCTCTTAGAAATTCTCGGTATGATGATACTTCTCACCATCACCATTCTTCCTTGGTCCACGTGTTGTTTTTAACCAAGATACCAATATGCTAACGATGTTGTTTGAGTTCTGTACTTCTAGCAACCCTATTGCTTTGAAGTTGACGATCGACAGTTCGTTCTTAGACTGTTGGTTATTGAATCGTCACTCTAGCATTGATCTTGCTGCCTAAGGTCATATTTCGGGCACACCTTTCAACTAATGATTGATGGTGTATGTTTTCCTAGAGCATACAACATTATATCATTTGAATTGACAAGTGTCATCTTCTTGTTCACATTATTGTGGAAATCCATCCATTTGAAATTCTCGATGAATTATCGCTGAGCCCATCAGCCACCTTCTCACCCCCTCCTTGGTTTAATGATGAACTATTGTTTCAGGAACCCGCTCCCATAGTTCATTTCCTGAGAATCTTGCAATGTCATTTCGTTGATTTGTGTTGCACCTTTTCTTCTCGGACATCTTGAGTCTGAGGTATCATGACACCAATCGGATCTGAATCTCGGTCAGATATGATGGTTGGGACAGCTTTCCAGGAATTATGATGTTGGTCCTTTGATGACCCGGTAATATGATGTCATGCCTAGCACCCACCCCCCCCTTGGCTGGAGGACCTATCATTATAATTTCTTTGGCAAGGACAACCATTATTCTTGGACGAAACTGTAAGACTTATTTTATAAGTTGCTCCTAATGGATCATTTGTGTATCCAAAGTCTGGCCCTTGATTGAAACACCATATCATTGCTACCTCGAAGCATGACTATGATACCCTGCTCTTCAACAAGAACATTGGAGGCGCGACGCTAAATGTTTCTCGGTCAGTTGTCCAAACACCATTGTATGGGTAACATCTTGATTAATCATTGCCTCTTATCTGGATGGTTGGGTACTTGCTCTCCTACCCTATATGCCATATTTTGCTTGTACATGGGAAGGATATACTCCTAATAATTGTGTGTAATCACAATTTTCCTTTCCATCGTTCTGTTTAATCTGATAATCGTGTTTTCCTTTCCATTCCTTTGTTTAACCTTTCCTGAATCTGACTTAACTAAGCAGAGATAATTCCCTGCTTAGGTAGGCACCTTGTTGAACCATTCTGTTTGTAAGATCATGTTACTATTGTTGATGACATTCCGGTAACCACCAATGGGTGGTAACTTTGCCAATTGGTTCGCCTCATTCAACAAGCATGAAAATTGCTCTCTTCGTTCCCTGTCCTTGGTACTGACATTGTTGCCGGCATAGCTGACAAGCTATTCATTGGCATGCCTCCCTGTTGCGGCTGTGCAAGATGTCACCACCCTTCCTACTTTCAACCCACATGGTGGGCCCATAACCCACAGGTCCACTGGATCGAAACCTGACTCTTCTTTACAACCCGGATTCTAATTTATCCTTTGCACCTGGCTTCGTATGTGATTCACGAGCTAAATGCGATACCATTATTCATCCTGGAATCAAACACCATGTTATTCTCGTTGTTCAAACCCCCATTCCAGCTTATGTCTAGTCATCGAATGATTGCCTACCCGTTTGAAACTTTGGTACCATCATATATTGCACTCAACGAATTCATTGGAATACAACTCGTGGGGTAGCTTGTGTATTTCCCATTGAGTTCACCGTCGGATACCCAGCTTTGTGGAGATGCGTTCTTCCATAGTTTTTCCCCTTGGTCACGTTTGTAGGATGATGGAGATCCCGAAGAAAGGATGACGACTTGATCATGGTGACTTGAAGCAGAGAAATGAAGACATCAACGAAAGGGATCAACCTCTTCGAAAGGGCAGCCAAGACCGAGACGACTCGTTTGGTTTTTCGCTACCAGCACCTTCCCCCCCTTACTCCACCTCTTAAATCTCGGAACGAGATTTCTTGTAGTGGAGGAGAATTGTGACGCCCGGATAATCAAGCTACAGTAATCCCCTGCTAATGATGCCAAGTCACCACTTCTGCTATTGCTAAGTCCCGCGTTGATTCAAATTAATCCAAAATTCAAATTTAAAATAAAGTCAAACAATAAAACTTTTCAAGTTTTAAAACTAAAATGTTCAGGAGGTGACAAATAATTCAAAAGCTATATTGGTGGAGAAACCAAGTTACAGTAAAATGTTTAAATGCACTAAGCTAATTAAATCAGTAGTTGAACCCATTAATTAAAAGCCTTTTAAATTTTGTAAAATACTAAACTATATTGTTTTGCGATGAAACTTTTTGTGGTTGTGACATAATTTGTAACATAAATTTAAGTGCCACTTTGGTATTTTATTAAAACCAAAATAATTAGGAACTAAAAGAGAACAGAAAAGAAAAATATAATAAACAGAAAAAGAGAAAGAACGATAAAAGCAAAAGGTTTTCCCTGGCGCAATCGGGCCACAGTCGAGAGGCCGGCCCACCTACTGGCCTACTTAGGTCCCTGCCCTCCCACCGAACCCTAATCCCCTCCCCATGATCCCCA
>NC_041387.1:391075463-391164308 GCF_002162155.2 Triticum dicoccoides | reverse complement strand
CGCCGCCCGAAGTTCCCGCCGCCAACCACCATTGCCTGAGGTCTCCGCCGATGCCACCATCGCCTCGCGTGCCTCGGCCTTCACCTTGCCCCATGCCGAGGCCGCTGTTCCTGCACTGCGCCTTCGACCCCGTCGCCCCGCCGTCCTCTCCGTCGTTGATGTCGTCCCCGTCGACCTCCTCGAGCCACTACCAATCCCCTACACCATATGGTGAGGCCAAACCCCGACCTCTCCTCTTTCCCCCGTCCCCATGTGCACACCGCGCCCTCCTGTGCCGTTAGCCGCCGACTTCCCCAAACGCCACCCCGACCCCCTCACCGTGAGCTTCCCCTCCGCCCCCTATTTTCCCGCTCTGCTCCCTCCCCTACACGCTTGTGCGTGCGCGACCCTAGTCGCGCCCATGCCGGATCCCCATGTTTGCCCCGCCTTCGTCCCGCGCTCACCGCGGTCCCCAGCTCCGGCCTCCCCAGCTCCAACCACCGTCACCTCTAGATGCAGCGTGAAGCGGCCATTCTAGAGCAACAAACCGCGATCGAAAGGGCCCATTATAGACGAAATCTGGGCTCGCCGGAGTTGTTGTCATCGTGCGGCTTCGTCGGAGAGCTCCGGTGATCGGCGCTGAGCTGGCGCCTGACGTGCTGCAGCGGGCCCTGGCTCTCTGTCACTGGCCATGGGCCCCATTGGGCCCCATTGACCAAGTCAACGTTGATTGGGTTGGCCACGTGTCACTGACATGGGGGTCAGCCCATTTAAACGAATTTAAATAAATAGAAAGTCAGTTAATTAATTAATTAATTAAATCAAATGCTAATTAGACACAGACCCGTAGACCCCACCCCTAATTAATCTGTAGTTAGATTAGTATTAAAACTAATTAGCCACTATGAGGCTGACCAGCCGGTCCCACCAGACACACATGTCAGAATTGACCCCAGGCAGCCACACTATTGACTACTGACATCATCATTACGTCATGATGATGTCACCAGACACTGTTCTGGATAATGTTGATTTAAATAATTAAATAAATTTCAGAAAATTGTTTAAAACTTTAGAAAATCATATAAAATAATCCGTATCTCGGATGAAAATACTTTGTACATGAAAGTTGCTCAAAACGATGAGACGAATCCGAATACGCAGCCCATTCGTCCGCCACACATCCCTAGCATAGAGAACATGCAACTTTTCCCCTCCGGTTCACCTGTCCGAAAACGCAAAACACCGAGGATACTTTCCCGGATGTTTCCCCACTTTTGCCGATATCACCTACTACGCGTTAGGGCACACCCAACACCATGCATTGCCATGTTATGCTTTGTGATGCTTTGATTGCTCTGTTATTTATTGTGTTCCCCCTCCGTTACTTCTTTCCGGTAAACCCCGAGACTGCCAGCGACCCCAGTTCGACTACGGAGTTGACGACCCCTAATTGCCAGAGCAACCAGGCAAGCCCCCCCTTTGATCACCAGATATCGCCTATTCTTCCCTCTACTACTTGCATTAGAGTAGTGTAGCATGTTACTGCTTTCGATTAATCCTATTCTGCTGCATAGCCTGTCATTGTTGCTATAGTTGTTACCCTTACCTACAATCCTAAATGCTTAGTATAGGATGCTAGTATTCCATCAGTGGCCCTACACTCTTGTCCGTCTGCCATGCTATACTACTGGGCCGTGATCACTTCGGGAGGTGATCACAGGCATATGCTATATACTTTATACTGTTACATTACTTATGATACTGTTCGGAGATGGGGGCTGAAGGGGCAGGTGGTTCCATCCCGGTAGAGGTGGGCCTGGGTTCCCGACGGCCCCCGACTATTAATTTGTGGCGGAGCGACAGGGCAGGTTGAGACCACCTGGGCGAGAGGTGGGCCTGGCCCTGGTCGGCGTCTGCGGTTACTTCAAAATAACACGCTTAACAAGATTGTGGTATTTGATCTGTGTCTGGCCACTGGCCTATATGCACTATCCAACTATGCGGGAACAATTATGGGCACTCGACATCGTGGTATCAGCCGAAGCCTTCTTGACGTCAGCGACTGAGTGGCGCGCGCCGGGTTCGACCTTGTAATGCAACTTCCTTTGTAATGGAGGTTGCTAGGTCTGCTCACCGGTTACGTATGCAACGTGCAGGTGTGCAATGGGCGATGGGACTAGACCTCTGCGCGCATAGGATTTAGACCGGCGTGCTGACCTCTCTGTTGTGCCTAGGTGGGGCTGCGATGTGTTGATCTTCCGAGGCCGGGCATGACCTAGGAAAGTGTGTCCAGCCAAATGGGATCGAGCGTGTTGGGTTATGTGGTGCACCCCTGCAGGGAATTTTATCTATTCGAATAGCCGTCTACCTCGGTAAAAGGACGACCCGGAGTTGTACCTTGATCTTATGACAACTAGAACAGGATACTTAATAAAAACACACCCAGACAAGTTCTAGAGACAACCCAATGATTGCTTTCCCATAGTGCGACGAGGGGAGGATCGACGGGTAGGATTATGATATGCAATGCTACTTGGAGGACTTCAATCTACTCTCTTCTACTTGCTGCAAGACGGAGGCTGCCAGAAGCGTAGTCTTTGACAGGACTAGCTATCCCCCTCTTATTCTGGCATTCTGCAGTTCCATCCACCGATATTGCCTCTTTACACATATACCCATGCATATGTAGTGTAGATCCTTGCTTGCGAGTACTTTGGATGAGTACTCACGGTTGCTTTGCTCCCTCTTTCCCCTCTTTTCCTCTTCTTCCCAGATGCCGCAACCAGACGTTGGAGCCCAGGACCCAGACGCCACCATCGACGACGACTCCTACTACACTGGAGGTGCCTACTACTACGTGCAGGCCATTGACGATGACCAGGAGTGGTTTAGGAGGATCTCAGGCAGGAGGCATGCGCCTCTTTCGATCTATATCCCAGTTTATGCTAGCCATCTTATGCAACTTGTTTAACTTATGTCTGTACTCAGATATTGTTGCTTCCACTGACTCGTTTATGTTCGAGCCCTCGTATTCCCTCGAGGCCCCTGGCTTGTAATATGATGCTTGTATGACTTATTTTACTTTTAGAGTTGTGTTGTGATATCTTCCCGTGAGTCCCTGATCTTGATCGTACACATTTGCATGCATGATTAGTGTACGATTGAATCGGGGGTGTCACAAAATTGTAGAAATGTTATGGTACAGTAGGCATTGTGTGAGAACAATTATGAATCTTGTCTTTGACAGTACCAAAGGGAATGATTTACTCTTTATAATACTAACCCATCTCACAAAGTTCCGTCAAGTTTTGTGTGATTGAAGTTTTCGAGTTTTGAATGAGATATTGATATGAGGAGAATAAGGAGTGGAAAGACCCTAAGCTTGGGGATGCCCAAGGCACCCCAAGGTAATATTCAAAGAAGACTCTAGCGCCTAAGCTTGGGGATGCCCCAGAAGGGCATCCCCTCTTTCGTCAAAACTATCGGTATACCTTACTCAGAGCTATCTTTTTATTCGTCACATGATATGTGTTTTGCTTGGAGCATATTTTCAATTTTACTTGTTGTTTGAACAAAATCATTGGATCTGAAATTTTGAATGAAAAATAATCCTCCCATGGCTAGTTAATTATTTGACTACTCAGTGTTCTTCATTTATTTCTTTTGGAGTAGTTTATCATTTACTCACGTCCTTCACGTATATCTTATGAGTAAATGGTTGAATGAATTGAATATCATAAATCTGAATTTATATATGTTTCATATGCTTATAACATGGGGAGTAATGACTTCACACATAATAAGTATAGGTAGTAAACTTATTGAAAGTTAGCAAACACAGAATTGGTCACTTGAACAATTCATGAAAGAATATTAAAGGAAGAGAGATTTCACATATAAATATACTATCGTGGACATCTTTTGTAATTGTGAGCACTCATTAAAATATGACATGCTAAAAGGTTGACGTTGGACAAGGAAGACAACTTAATGGGTTATTTTTTTCCTATATCTGAAATGTTATATTGCCTTGGATCATCCAATATGTTGAGCTTGCCTTTCCCTCTCATGCTAGCCAAATTCTTTGCACCAAGTAGACATACTACTTGTGCTTCAAAACATTCCTTAACCCAGTTTTGCCATGAGAGTCCACCATACCTACCTATGGATTGAGTAAGATCCTTCAAGTAAGTTGTCATCATGCATGCAATAAAAATTGCTCCTTAAATATGTATGATATATTAGTGCGAAGAAAATAAGCTTTATACAAACTTGTGATAGGGAAGAAATAAAAGCGACGGACTGCATAATAAAGGTCTTTATCACAAGCGGCAATGTAAAGTGACGTTCTTTTGCATTAAGATTTTGTGCATCCAACCATAAAAGCGCATGACAACCTCTGCTTCCCTCTGCGAAAGACCTATCTTTTACTTTTATCTTCTACCCTTATACAAGAGTCATGGTGGTCATCACCTTTCCTTTTTACACTTTTTCCTTTGGCAAGCACTTTGTGTTGGAGCCATCCGGATATATATATATATATATATATATATATATATATATATATATATATATACACATATATATATATATATCCACTGGGATGTAGGTTTTCATAAATTATTATTGTTGACATTACCCTTGAGGTAAAAGGTTGGGAGGCGAAACTATAATCCCCTATCTTTCTCTGTGTCCGATTGAAACTTTGAAACCAGAAATATCACATGAGTGTTAGAAATTGTGAAAGATTAAATGATATTTGAGTATGTGGAGTTTGCTGAACCAAAGCTCTTACATAGACCCTTCCCAAAAATAAGATGAATTGCAATTGTTTGATGACTAAGAGCATAGTTTGTTAGTTTTCAAGAAAGTTTATGATCTATAGTTTAACATGTGAATAGCTTGTTACTTGATCATGAGAAGTTTTATTAGTTGAGCTACTATATGATATATAATGATGTTAGAAAAAGTGATTGAAACTATCATTGATCAAACTTAAGCACTTGCTAGCATTCACACTTCATAAATTATTTCTTTTGTCATTTACCTACTCGAGGACGAGCAGGAATTAAGCTTTGGGATGTTGATACGTCTCCAACGTATCTATAATTTATGAAGTATACATGTCGTGTTTACAATAGTTTTATATGATTTTGGTATGATTTGATTAGATTTAACCCAGACTAACGTTGTTTTCAGCAGAACTACCGTGGTGTTGTTTTTGTGCAGAAATATAAGTTCTCGGAATGCGCTGAAAATCAACGGAGATTTTTTTGGAAAATATAAAAAATACTGGAACAAAAATCTACCGGAGGGGAGTCCCAAGGGGCCCACGAGGTTGGAGGGCGCTCCCCTGTGCCTCATGGACTCCCAGTGGGGCTCCCTGACTTGTCCTCAATGCCAACCTCTCATATAAATGCCCAAACCTCCAAAAAATAACCTAGATCAGAAGTTCTGCCGCCGCAAGCCTCTGTAGCCACGAGAAATCAATCTAGGCCCTCTCTCGCACCCTGCCGAAGGGGGACCTCATCACCGGAGGCCATGGGGAAGGATCTCGAAGGGGCCATCGTCGCCATGAAGTCCAAGGACTAGAGGGGGAACCTCTTCCCATCCAAGGGGGGGGGGCATGGAGGAGGAAGCATAAGGGGGAGAACCTCTCCTCCTCTCTGTCGGTGGCGCCGGAGTGCCATCGGGAGGGGAATCACACCGCGGTGATCGTCTTCATCAACATCACCATCATCATCACCATCCTCATCTCTTTTACACGGTCCACTCTCCCGCACCCCGTTGTAATCCCTACTTGAACATGGTGCTTTATGCCACATATTATGATCCAATGATGTGTTCCCATCCTATGATGTTTTCAGTAGATATCCTTTGTCTTTGGGTTGATTGATGATCTAGATTGGTATGAGTTGTATGTTTTATTTTGGTGATGTCCTATTGTTCACTCCGTGTCGCGCAAGCATGAGGGATTCCGCATGAAATTGCAAAGTGATTACCAGTCTTGTTAACAATTGCCTAGGATAATTTCGCACACCGACCCATCATTATTCCACACTCGCTATTTATAATATTTAGTAATATATTCTAAGTTTATGATAACAGCACCTACTTTTTTATTTTAGCTCGCCGATATCATGCAAAGTTATCCTCTTCATACCCACAACATAGTTTTATTTCTAGTTTCTAGTTGGAAGCAAATGTTCGGTGTACGTAGAGTCGTATCAGTGGCAGATAGGACTTGAGAGAATATTGATCTTACCTTTAGCTCCTTGTGGGTTCGACACTCCATACTTATCACTTCCACCTTTGGGAATTGCTACGATTTCCCTTCACTTGGGGAATATCAATTGCCCCGGCAGCGTTCCGGCGCCACCGGGAGAGAGGTGGGAGAGAGCCACCCATCCTTCTTCTTCTTCCTTGACCTCCCCCCTAGATGGGAGGAGGGTTTCCCCTCTGGTCCATGGCCTCCATGGCGGCGGAGGGGCAGGAGCCCCTCCGAGATTGGATCTCTCTCTCTATTTCCATCTGTTTCTGCATTCCCAGATTCTGGCCTTTCATCGTTTCTTAAATTCCCGGAGATCCGTAACTCCGATTGGGCTGAAATTTTAACACGACTTTTATCCGGATATTATCTTTCTTGTGGCTAAAGTAGGGCTCCAACTGCCTTATGGGGTGGCCACAAGCCTTCTGGCCACGCCCTGGGGAGGGCGGCACGCCTCCAGGGCTTGTGGGCCCCTCGAGCATCATCTCGCGTTGATTCCAAATCCCAAAAATGACATATATTCCAAAAAAATCTCTGTAAGTTTTTATCATGTTTGGACTTTGTTTGGTATGGATATTCTGTGAAACAAAAACATGCAAAAAACAGGAATTGGCACTCGGCATTGGATCAATATGTTAGTCCTAAAAAATAGTATGAAAAGTTGCCAAATGTATATGAAAGTTCTAGAATATTGGCATGAAACAATCAAAAATTATAGATACGACAGAGACGTATCATGCGTCCACTCTCCCTGCAAATGTTTATGCTTTTTGTTAATATAATGCCACTGGTGAAATTAAGCAATGCCACTCTTGGAATTAACTACTGAATCTTAGTTCAAAACTGCAACAGTTGTTAGGGATCGGCGGGAGTACATGTTTAACAAATGTATTGTTGAGATAATGCCTCTTTTAATATGAATCTGTTACACTGTTTTAGGAATGGTACTTTCCTGCTTTGTCATTCTTTATACATGTTTAACCAATGTATTTTTAAGATAATTTAAGTTAATATGAATAAATGACACTGTTTGAGAATTGCTACTATCCTGCTTTGTTTCCCATTAAGATAAGCTTGATGTTTTTTCTTGTGGGCATATAATCATCAACCATTATTGGTTAGTAATTGTTTCCATTATACCTATTTGTGCATACAGGGATATCAAAACTTTTGCTCGGTGCTATTTTGACTTTGATTTTAGTTGAACTACACAAAAGGAGTCAGTGTGTTCAAGGCAAGCTATTGCATTATTGGGCCCAATTGATCTTTCCACTTTGCAGAAAGAAGCTGTCACTATTTGCGCTACATTACAGAAGGAATAATCCAGAAGCTTTACAGAGTATTAGTAGATGTTGGTGACATGACTAGTCTTCAGAGATCATGGGCAACTCAACAACACGTGGAGTGCAAAATTCTACAACAAGGAAAGGTATGACCAAGTCAGTGCCTGACGCAGTTGTAAAAAACGAGGTCACTATCAGCCTTCATTCACATGATCATGCTTTGTTATGTTGTGCTACTTATATTGTTGTATTGTTTTGAATAAATGTTTAATTGAAGATATTGTATTTCTATCTTTTCCTATTAAGACAATGAAGATGATTATATTTGTGAGTGTTTGTTTAATCAATTAGTACCACAATTATATTCATCACACTTTTTCTGTATTTATGCAGACAGGAATGCTCAGCTTGATTTCAGTGGAACTGCACAAAATGTTCATATGGTTCGAGTCCTCCATAATACTCCATGCACAATACACCGAATGGTTCTTTAATCATTCATTGTCACCTTGAGCCACCCGACTATCTACTTGAATGGAGAAGCCAATGTCTTGAAGGCCTTGCAACATACAAATATGAAATACACCATGCTACGCAAGAAGTTATTTGATTTTAGTGGAACTGCACAAAAAGATAATCTGGTTAAACCGGGTCCATGTGCAATTTCAATGTGCAAACTGATGACAAACCCTGCCTGTTCCACAATCATAGGCATTAGATATTTTGAATAGGAAAAGCTTGTCAAAGTTTAATCATTGATGTTAGCAAGAAGGCATTCGTTTGATATTTTGTAATTAGAAAACCTTGTGAAATTTTGTTGATTGATGTTAGCCAGAAGACATGCATTTGATATTTACGAATGCGACGCCCATTGCCGTGAGCAGCGTCGATCATTTTTTCCTATTCATGTGTTCAGTTCAGAACTAAATATTGGCTCTAATGAGATGTATAATAATCATGAATGTTGACTTATATATGTATTTTAAGAGTTTGTTCCAAATGTTGTCTATGAAATGCCAGGCCTTGTGAGTTTGATAGCAAAGTTGAGCTTGGAATGCTGTGGCACGCGGCATCACAAGCTGCTCACTGTGCCTCCTAAGAATAATGCTACGTAATGTTTGGCATGTTGATCAAATGCCAGTGATTTATATGTTAAGAATTCATCATCTTCTGTTCCTTCTGTGCTTAAGAAGTTCATCTTCTTATGTAACATTCATAGCCTATACAAAAATTAGTTGTTGTAGGCTAGAGGTGAAACCATTATCTTCTGACTGACTCATCATCTTACTGTTTCATGCATAACCTATGTTATAAAATGTAGATGTGCAGAATACCTTAAATTCTTCGGCCTTGCAGTCGAAAGAGCATCTACCGCCTCTTTATTTTTACTAGAAACTAGAGCATCTATAGCCGGACGCCCCTAACCTGCCTCAAACAACAGCGCGGACGGCCCGGTCATGAAATTCGACCTAGACGGGCTCCACAGACGGGCGTCAAATGCCCGGGTCGACCAGTACCCCTCAGATACAACCCAAATATGGGGCGCCCGGGCGCGTCTGCCACGTCGGGCTGATGTCGGGGTCCCATGCAGGATCGCCCGGAAACCCGATGGGTGCGTTTGTGGGGGGAGGTGTGCCGGTCTGGCTCACCACCCGAGGCCAATAAATCCTCCCACTTCGTCACCCTTCCCATGCTCTCTGGCTTCGCCATGGCCAAGAAGAAGATAACCACCTACGCTTTGCTCATACGGAGCATCAGTACCAGATCGTGCAGGAGATCATGGCGAGGCGTGCCGCCCGCATCGCTGTCGGGTTGCCTCTGGACTCGCCGGAGTCGGAGGAGTAGGACAAGGAGGAGCTGGCGGAGGAGGGAGACGAGGAGGATCTGGCGGAGGAGGAGGAGGATGAGGAGGATCTGGCGGAGGAGAAGGAGGAGGGAGAGGAGCAGCAGCCAGCTCTGATGGAGGTTGTGGATCTGGTAGAGCAGCCAGAGCAGGAGCTGGCGCCGGCTCCGGGCATCAACACGGAGGATGCGGAGGCGGAGTTCGCCATCGCCTATGCGGACGAGATGGCGGAACAGAAGGCCATCCTGGAGTCCATCCAGGATGATGCCTATCTGGAAGCCAACCGGCGCTTAATCCAGCAGGAACGGGCGACAATTGACGCCTTTTCGGCGAGGTTGAAGCGGAGATGGATGCGGAGTAGCCAGAGGAGCCGCAGCTGCGGCTACCAGCCATGTACCCGGTGCCGGGAATGAAGATAGTGGGCATCTTCGATGATGACTAGGCTACTTGATCTACGTAGTAGTATGGTTTTTTCAGTTGCATGCTTTTGTATGGATTCAAAATTTCTAGTATGAGGTATCCGGATGCAGATGAGCAAATTTGAGGCTTGACAGGTCAGTGTCCAGTTGTAGATGCAGTAAGCTACTACACAACACATGTCTTCCATTCTAATCCCATCTCTTTTTGTTTTTTTATGATTAATCTCGTCTTCTTTGCTGGCGAGATTGCTGAGCTCAGCGACGAGGACCAGACGATAGACGATGCTTCTGACCAGGAGCCGGCGCCACTGCCCATGCCGCTTCATGCCCTGTTCACCATAGAGCAGGTGCGGCTGCACTTCGACATGGTAATGGCGAAAGAGCTACCAGCATTGCTGGTCTCGGCATTTCAACAAGCATAGGAGGACCAATGCTAGAACCTCCATCTCCTCAACAAGCGCCAGCACGTGATGTTGCTTGAACTATGCCGGTATTTCCCCCAAGAGGAAGGGATGATGCAGCACAACTACGGTAGGTATTTCCCTCAGTTTTGAAACCAAGGTATCAATCCTGTAAGAGAACCAAGTAACACTATGTAAACAGTACCTACACACAAAGAACAAATACTTGCAACCCGACACTTAGGAGGGATTGTCAATCCCTCTACTGGTAATGGTTCCAGAAATTGTCAAGTTGACGGGATAAAAATTGTGTAGATTGGATAAATAGATCTCGATAAAATGCAAAATAAAATAAATAGCAAAAAAAATTGAAGTAAGGTATTTTTGGGTTTTGGAATAATAGATCTGAAAATAAAAGCAAATAAAAATAGATCTCAAAGCAAATATGATAAAGAATAGACCTGGGGGCCGTAGATTTCACTAGTGGCTTCTCTCGAGAAAATAGCACACGGTGCGTAAACAAATTAATGTTGGGCAATTGATATAAGATCGAATAATTATGACGATATCCAAGGCAATGATCAATATATAGGCATCACTTCCAAGATTAGTAGACCGACTCCTGCCTCCACCTACTACTATTACTCCACACATCGACCGCTATGCAGCATGCATCTAGTGTATTAAGTTCATGAAGAAACGGAGTAATGCAATAACAATGATGACATGATGTAGACGAGATCAATTCATGTTGGAATAGCTCCCATCATGTTATCCTTAATAGCAACGATACATGTGTGTCTTGCTGCCCCTTCTATCACTGGGAAAGAACACCGCACGATCGAGCCCATCACAAAGCACCTCTTCCCATGGGAAGAAAAATTGATCTAGTTGGCCTAAAAAACCAAAGATTCGAAGAAGAAATACGAGGCTATAAATTATCATGCATATAAGAGATCAAAGAAGACTCAAATAATATTCATGGATATAGATCTGATCATAAACTCAAAGTTCATCTTATCCCAACAAACACACCGTGAAAAAGAGTTACATCAGATAGATCTCCAAGAAACCATTGTATTGAGAATCAAAAGAGAGAGAGGAAGACATCTAGCTACTGCCTATGGACCCGTAGGTCTATGATAAACTACTCACGCATCATCGGAGAGGCACCAATGAGGATGATGAACCCCTCTGTGATGGTGTCTAGATTGGATCTCGTGGTTCTGGAACTTGCGGCGGCTGGAATTCTGTTTCATTGACTCCCCTCGGGTTTCTGGAATATTTGGATATTTATAGGGCGAAGAGGCAGTGCTGGAGGCCACGAAGGTGGGCACAACCCTCCAAGGCGCGCCCTGGGGGTTGTGCTCCCCTCAGGCCTCCCCTCTGGCACTTCGTTGTCCCATCTTGTGTCTTCTGATCCAAAAAAATTCTCCAAAAAGTTTCACTACGTTTGGACTCCGTTTAATAATGATATTCTGCGAAGTAAAAGACAAGCAAAAAAACAGCAGCTGGCACTGCGCACTATGTCAATAGGTTAGTCCCAAAAAATGATATAAAGTTGCTCAAAGTGCTTAATGATATTGCTCCAAAACCCTCATCCACTTTCTCATTTCCACATATGTCCAAATCCTAAAGTCAAACTCGGCCCCACCAATTTGATCTATCCAGCGCCACCGAGTTCACTTAACCTAGCCACTGCCCAAAACCCTAGACAATTTGGTCTCACTGATCGGGATCTCTATTTCACCGAGATGGCCTTGTAAACTCTCTGTTACATGTTGTAATTATTTCGGTCTCACTGAAATTAGCAATCAGTCCCACCAAGTTTGCTTGACCAACTCTCTATTTGCTCTTTGCTAAAATCGGTCTCACCGAGTTCACGCAATCGGTCTCACTGATATGAGGTTTTTCCCTAACCCTAGCACATCGGTCCCACCGAGTTGATCATATCGGTCCCACCAAGATTCCTAATGTTCACATTTTGAACTGAGTCGGTCTCATGGAGTTCTTCTATTCGGTCTGACCTAGTTGGGTCAAATGTGTGTAACGGTTGGATTTTGTGTGGAGGCTATATATAGCCCTCCACCTGTATCCATTCGAGAGAGAGCCATCAGAACGTGCCTACGCTTCCACTACTCATTTTCTGAGAGAGAACCACCTACTCATGTGTTGAGACCAAGACATTCCAATCCGACCACAAGAATCTTGATCTCTAGCCTTCCCCAAGTTGCTTTCCATTCAAATGATCTTTCCACCATAGCGAAATCTGTGTGAGAGAGTTGAGTGTTGGGGAGACTATCATTTGAAGCATGAGAGCAAGGAGTTCATCATCATCACATCACCTATTACCTTTTGGAGAGTGGTGTCTCCTAGATTGGTTAGGTGTCACTTCGGAGCCTCCGACAAGATTGTGGAGTTGAACCAAGGAGTTTGTAAGGGCAAGGAGATCGCCTAGTTCGTGAAGATCTACCCGAGCGAGGCAAGTCCTTCATGGGCGATGGCCTTGGTGGGATACACAAGGTTGCTTCTTCATGGACCCCTCGTGGACTCGTGCAACCGTTACCCTTCGTGGGTTGAAGTCTCCATTAACGTGGACGTACAATAGCACCACCTATTGAAACTACGCCAAAAATCTCCGTGTCTACATTGCATTTGCCTTCTTCAAACCCTTCCCTTTACCTTCATATGCAATGTTTTACTTTCCGCTGCTACACTCTTAGAATTGCATTTGTAGGTTGGTTGCTTGACTTGTGATAGTTGCTAAAATCTTCCAACACTTAAAATTGGGAAAAGGTTAGAATTTTATTTGGTCAAGTAGTCTAATCACCCCCGTCTAGACCTACTTTCGATCCTACAAGTGGTATCAGAGCTTTGATCTCCATTTTCCTTGATTTCCATAGCTTTGGTGATCATAGCCTTGGTTTCATAACCTAGGAGAGTATGGCCTCTGATGAGGGAAATTACCACCGTAGAGGTCCTTACTTTGATGGTACTAATTTTGCTAGTTGGAAGCATAAGATGAAAATGCATATTCTTGGTCATAACCCCGTCGTTTGGGCTATTGTGCATATTGGCTTGCAAGGTCAATACTTCAAGGATGGAAGAGAACCGGATCGTGAAGCATTCGTGGAAGAATTGAAGATTTTGCAATACAATGCTCAAGCTTGCGATATTCTTTTCAATGGATTGTGCCCAAAAGAATTCAACAAAATCAGCTGCCTTGAGAATGCAAAGGAAATTTGGGATACTTTGGTTGATATGCACGAAGGTACCGAGTTTGTCAAGGAATCCAAATTGGATGCGCTTCAAAGTCAACTTGACAAGTTCAAAATGAAGGATGGCGAAGGAGTCGCTGAAATGTACTCTAGGCTTGCTCTCATCACAAATGAGATTGCCGGCTTATGAAGCGAAGAGATGACCGACAGATTCATCATCAAGAAGATCCTAAGAGCCTTGGATGGAAAATATGATACCGTCTGCACCTTGAACCAAATGACGCCCAATTACAAAGATCTCAAGCCAACGGAAGTCATTGGCAGAATTTTTGCTCATGAGATGTCACTCAAGGATAAGGAAGAGCTTCACAACAAGTCTAGTGGTGCTTACAAAGCTTCATGTGATGCTCCTACAACATCAAGTGAGAAACAAGTCTTCAATGAAGAATTGAACTTAATGGTGAAGAACTTCAACAAGTTCTACAACAGTAGAAGCAAAGAGAGAAGTTCCAAGTCAAGGTCCTACAATGACAAAACATCTTCTAGTCATGATCACAATTGCTACAATTGTGGAAGACCCGGACACTACTCTAGTGAGTGTACAGCTCCCTATGAAAGAAGAGAAGACTCACCTAAAAGGATAAGTAAAAGAGAGGAATCACCTCCAAGAGAGAGAAGGAGTAGAGATGATCGGTATGAACGAAGACCCTCTGGTAGAAGCAAGGATTCGGAAAGGAAGGACAAGTCATCAAAGAGCTACACAAGACGAAGACATCAAGCTCACGTTGGTGAATGGGTATCCGATTCTGACTCCGACAACTACTCTGAGAGAAGTTATCACTCCGACTCTGAATATACTCAAGATGACGGTGTTGCCGGTCTTGCACTTGTGTCATCCAACTCCTACGACATATTCGACTCACCAAATGAAGGAATTGGAAGATGCTTCATGGCTAAAGGCCCTAAGGTATCACACCCCGAGTATGTTGATTTCAATAGTGATGAAGATGATTTGCTAGGTGATGATGATTTACTTGTTGACAACACTAGTGATGAAAACTATGATGAAACTGCTATTAATCATGCTAATCAAGATAAAACGAATGACAATGATATGGAGGAGATTGAGCATCTAACTAGAGAACTAAACACTCTTAAGTTAGCTCATGAAACTACTTCAGAGGATCATCAAGAGCTTTTAAAGACTCATGAGAAGCTACGCTTTGAGAAGCTCAATTTAGAGAAAGAGCATGGGTTCTTAAAGGGAATCAATGATGATCTTCGAAAGAAAAGTTCTTCCTACATTGCCAAGCATTTACTCTTGTCTACTTACATGCCACAAGTAAAATCTAGCAATAAGAGCAAGAAAGATTATTCTTCTAGTAGTAACAATAATCATGCTAAATCCAATATTGTTGATTCTAGTAGTGCTCTTGATTACACTAATTATTCTCTTAGCCAAGTTACACTTGAGGAAGAAAATAGCTTACTGAAGGGAATTATAGAGAAAGGTGTTAAAAGCCTTGCCAGAAGTAAGCAATTTGAGGAAATTGTGTGCAAGCAAGGAAGGCACCGGAAGAATCAATGTGTTGGTTTTGAACAAAAGTTCAATGTGAATGGAGTTGAGTGGGAAGAAGATCAATACCCCAAAATGAACTTTGTTCCTCAACAAGAGAAGTATGACCCTACTTCTTTCAAGGGAACACAAGCTCAAGATGATGTTCCACCACAAGACCACAAGCTAAAAGGCAAGGACAAGCTTCAAGAAGAGACTGATTCATTTGAAGAAGCTCCAAAGGCCTTGGTCAAGTGGGTTCCCAAGACTACATCAAGTTCTACTTCATCAAGTACAACAAGAACTAGAGAGTTCTTGAGGGTGACTCCACCAACATACTTCACTCATATTCATTTTGTCAAGGACAAGTGCAATGAACTTCCGTATCTTGCACTAGTTCAAGGAGTCACAAACCCTCTTGTTGGTAAGAAAAGTGACAAGGTAACCTAATGCTTTCATGGACATCATCATATGAGTGTTTCACTCTATGTCTATGGATATCCTTGTGTGTTCCTTGTGGCACAAACCCATGTAGGTATTGAATGTGCAACTCACTCCAATGGATTGCTCCAGATGATCTACATCAACATTGAGCATCCACATCTTCAACATCTACATGAAGTCATCATCGACAAAACCCAAGGTTAGGTCATCCCTCTTAGGGGAGATATCACATCTAGCGGGAGCTTTGCTCTAAGAATTGAGCTATAGCAACTCAAATGATGTGAACACAACAATGCTTTATGTAAAAGTGGTAACCCCACTTGTGCTTAGACGATGAGTATGACCTACGATCAAATGTTCTCATTTGACTCCTCAGTCAATATACTCATATATAGATGACCTAGTCATCTACAATTGCTTGATAGATGCTATAGTGTTTGTGCGTGCTTTTCCACATATTTTATTTGTTATTTATTGTGTGAGCATGTTGGTTGCATAATTTTGTCCATTCAAGGACATCCATTTGTTGCTTTGATTGTTTGGTTTTTCTTTTTTCCAAATGGATGGACAAGAATGCCTAAGTACTCCCTCTAGCTATCTATGATTTTCTCGTCTCAAACCCTATTCATGCTACATCACAAAGCTTGAACAAGTTGAATTTGGACCCTCCGGATGAGGAGCACTCTGAGCCACCGATCTGTCAAGGGTTTAATCTTCCAAAACCTCTTAATGCATCTCGGTCATACCAACTCATCACACTCGGTCTCACCAAATTCATTAAGTTGATCTAGGTTTTCATCTCGGTGCAACCAATTTGAAGAATTCGGTCACACCGAGTTGCTGTAACTGCTAGCAGTTTTGCATCTCGGTGCCACCAAGTCGTTCCGCTCAGTCACACTGACAGTGACTGGGTATATATACCGCGGGTTGAAATTTTGGAAATTCCTCCAAATCACTCGTCCGCACCTCACAGCTCTACCGCCCCTGGTCTCCGGATCGTCTCTGTCGTCACCAGTGTCCTCCTGCCACTGGTCTCCATCGCCGTCAACAGATATCTCACTGTCATTGTCGCCGTAGCAAGTTCGTCGCCAGGTTAGGGTACATACTCGACCTCTTTGTGCGTTCTCTTTTTCTGATTCTTGCACAAAGTTCATTGCCATTATTCTTAACACTAATGAGATCAATATATAAACCGAAAAGTTCCATTAGAATAGATTTGATGCAAAAACATAGGGTTAGGTTTCCGCCGAACTCATCAGACCGACCGATCTGAGGATCTCGGTCTCACCGATTTGGCTCAGGCCATTGCATAAGTACATCTCGGTTTGACTGAAGCATACTAATCGGTGTGATCGGAATCACTTCCTCTGTGGAACCCTAGAATCTCGGAGTCACCGAACTGCATTTTGGACTGACCAAAATTGCATGTTTAGATTATGTTAATGCTTCAGTGTCACCGAGTTTGTCATATCGGTAGCTCTGAAATGCTTTCTGCAAAAAACGAAAGTTAAGTTTCTGTCTCAATATTTTTGCAAAATACTTGTGCTTTGCGATGCTCATCCACTCTACCTATACCTATCTATTCATAGGGTCAGTTTCAGAGATGTCAGAGGGCAGTGACAGTCAGAACAGGTCTGAGGAGCAGGTGAATCTCAGTGAGGGCACTAGTCCCTCCAATAGCAGTTATGAAGATGGTAGCAGAAGTACTCCAAGCAACTTGCCTAAGGATGCTACTAGGTAATGGAATAAGAGAACCTCAGAATCTGAGGATGAGGATTTTGTTGTTGAGAGGAGGTCACCTCAAAGAAGAAAGTGCTCAAGAAGGAGTATGCTGCTCCTGCTGCTGCTGCCACAAAGCCTCGTATGCAAAAGAAAGCTCCTGCTAAGAGGAAGCCCATGTCAAAAGCCAGAGCATCCACTTAGGAAACTATGGAGTTCACTCTTGAACCAAGAGAGGAAGATGCTGCTGGAGGAAAGAAGAGGAAGGAGAGAGTGAGGAAGACTGTTGCCAGAGTCATTGGCAGATCATTTGTGATGAGGGACTCTGATGAGGAAGATGAGGAGGAAGAGCCAGCTGCACCACTTCCAAAGACTCAGAAGCTTATGTGGGATGCCATAAAGTCTGGGGTTGCTCCATCTAAGCCCAAGACATCCCCTAAGCCTCCAACTCAAGCTCAAACTCCAAAACCTTCTGCACCCAAGAGATCCACCAGAAACATCCCTGCTGTTGAGGAGAACATGGCCCCAGTGCCTGAAGTTCAAGAGGATGAATAATCCCATGTGCTCAGAAAGTTGAAGCCAAAGATTCCAGATCATAGTGATGATCATCCTGTTGCTGAGAACATGAAGGAAGTAAGGATGCATGTCTGAGATTGTGGAGACAGACTGATCCCTATGCCACCATTAGAAGGACTGCTGTAAATTATCATTTCCACACCAAGGAACAACGGGACTTCTATGAACTGTCTTGCGAGACAAGAAGCCTATTGTCAGTGATATGAGATTGGTTGATTGGACATACATCGATGACAATGAGAACTACTTCCCAGGTGTGCATGAGAGCTTCAAGATGAATGAAGTCGATAAGTTTGTTGGTTAAAAGTTGACAAAGTGGAATGATGAAATGATTATGCAATTCTACTCCACTGCTCATTTCTATCCAGATGGCAAGATTGTCTGGATGATAGAAGGAACCAAATATCAATCTACAATTTCTGAATGGGCCAAGTTGATCAATGCCCCTAAGGAAGATGAGAATGACATGGATGTATATGCCAAGCCAAGGAAGGATCACAACTCCATTGGAAACATGTACAAGACTATTCCATATGATGCCTTGGAGACTCACAGGCTTGGGTCCATATATTATCCGTTGTTAGGATTGACCACCATCAACAACATCTTGAGGCACACTCTGTTTCCCAAGCCAAGAGATCATAGGATGATCCATGGTCACTCCATCAACTTGCTCCATATGTTTGATGTGCCACAAAAGTTCAAAGTGATGACTCTAATTGTTGAAATAGTGAAGAGAACTGCAGCTGATCAGAAGAGATCATGTGAATATGCCCCTCATATACAGATGCTAATCAACTCCAAGATGGGAACAGGGACATATCTTCTTGATAAAGAGCATCTTCCACTAAGGCCAGAATTTGAGGGCAATGAGATTGTCATGGATGCCTCACATCCAACATGTGCTAAAGCCTAGGAGAAGAGAGAGAGAGAGAGCTAAGGCTGCAAAAGCAGCAAAGGCAGCTAGTGTACCACATGCTTCACAAGTGATGCTCAAGACCAAGCAAGATCAACTCAGTTTTTTGCTTGAGGCTACTATGAGGATTGAGAAAGGCTTGGCCACGCAAACTCAGAATCAAGAAAGTCTTGAGAGGATCATTGAGACCAAATTCCATGACGTAGATGTGAAGGTCATAGAGATCCACACTACTGTGGAGAAGCTCTAGGAAGAAATTGAGAACATGAGTGACAGACCTACCACAAACACTTTTCAGAGAGTGCCCATGGCACAAAGGTCTGCAACTATGCCAATTGTTAGTGACACCAAGACTACCATTTCTGCACCTGCAGCAACTGCCTCAGTCATTCATCCAGTTTCAACTCCTCCAACTCCTCAGACATCTTCAGAAGCATTTGTAGATGTTGTCCTCTCCATGCCTTCTATGCACACTGCAGCAACCAGCCAGAAGACTGATAACCCACAAGTGTAGGGGATAACTGTAGCCTCTTTCGATAAGTAAGAGTGTCGAACCCAACGAGGAGCTAAAGGTCGAACAAATATTCTCTCAAGTCCTATCTGCCACTGATACGACTCTACACACGCTTAGTGTCCGCTTTACCTAGAACAAGTATGAAACTAGAAGTACTTTGTAGGTGTTGTTGGATAGGTTTCCAAGATAATAAATAACGCGTAAATATAAACTAGGGGCTGGTTAGATAAAGAAGCAATAAAGTAAATTAGTTTTAGTAGAGAGCTTGTTGTCACGAGAAAGTTATTTGTCCCTAGGCAATCGATAACTAGACCGGTAATCACTATTGCAATTTTATATGAGGGAGAGGCATAAGAAAACATACTTTCTCTTGTTGGATCATATGCCCTTATGATTGGAACTCTAGCAAGCATCCGCAACTAGTAAAGATCATCAAGGTAAAACCCAACCATAGCATTAAAGTATCAAGTCCCCTTTATCCCATACGCACAACCTACTTACTCGGGTATGTGGTTCTATCACTCATGCCACCCACCATAAGCAAATCACGAACATATTGCAAACCCTACAACAGGGATTACTCACGCTTGCGCGACACGGAGAGCACCATAGGACAGCACCAATAATAAAACATGCAACTCAAACCAATCACAATCATCAATTAACCCATAGGACAAAACGGATCTACTCAAACATCATAAGATAGCCATACATCATTGGGAAATAATATATAGCGTTGAGCACCATGTTTAAGTAGAGATTACAGCAGGTAAAAGAGAGGTTACACCGCTGCATAGAGGGGGGAAGAGTTGGTGATGAAGGCGGTGAAGTTGTTGGTGTAGATCTTGGTGATGATGATGGCCCCCGGCGGCGTTCCGGCGCCATCGGAAGCAAGGGGGAGAGATCCCCCCGTCTTCTTCTTCTTCCTTGACCTTCTCCGTAGATGGGAGAAAGGTTTCCCCTCTGGTCCATGGTCTCCATGGCATGGGAGGGGCGAGAGTATAATATAACTTGGTAAGATCCGTTAGTATAATAAAGCAAATCACTACTCTAGGTACAGTTGCGAACCAATTCATATTTTGTTTTTTGCATTGTGTCTACTGTAATATAACTTTTCCCTGGCTTAATCCACTGATATAAATTGAAACTTTCGTCAAAACAAGCAAACTATGCATCAAAAACAGAATCTGTCAAATACAGAACAGTCTGTAGCAATCGGAACATTCACCATACTTCTGTTACCCTAAAAATTCTACCACAATTAGGAAAACTAAACAATTTGTATAGAAAGACAGTGCAAAAAGAATCAGAACCATTTGACGTTCCAGTAAAAAATGTAAAATCGCGCACTACAGCCAAAGTTTCTGTCCTGCATCGTACAAACCAACAAGCATTGTAAACATCCTAAAGGAAAACCTTGGCACATTATTTTTATAATACAATGGAATTGTGCAAGGAAATAATTATTTTTGATGAAAAGTTTCTGTAATTAAGATTCACAAAGTTTATGTGAGCATGAACAAAGGTCAAGGACCTCTCCCACTTCAACAATGCTTGTCTTTCTCACTTTCACTTTCCTTTTTGAAAAGTTTTGGGTTCCCCTCTTTATTTTTTTGTTTTTAAACCAAATAAAAGGACTCAACAGAAATAAATGAATCTCTAAAACTTACCGGTTGTCTCCCTGGCAGCGCTTTCTTTAAAGCCATTAATCTAGGCATATAGTGCTCAAGTAATGGATCCACCCGGATCCCAAGGTATATCAAAGCCAATTTTAATTAACAATGATTTGTGATTTAGTAGTGAGCACAAAGTAACATATATCATGCAATAGCGAAGTCTAACTCTCTTCCTATGCATCGGCATGTCATCAAAGAACAACCCATGCACACCAAGTAAAGGCCAATGCATAGTATAAGCAGTTTCTTGCAATTTTATCATATTGGAAACATAGAGAGGTGGAGATGTACTTCCTCTCTCATAATAATTGCAAGTAGGAGCAGAAAGCACATGCATATTATATCTATCAAAATCATCATGTGAAATGGTAGAAGGCAACCCATCAATGTAATCCTTAGTAAGCACAAACTTCTCCGATATAGTGTAGTTTGGAGAATTCAAAAAGATAATAGGACTATCATGCGTGGGTGCAATAGAAACAATTTCATGTTTAACATAAGGAACTATAGCAAGTTCATCTCCATAAGCATAATTCATATTGGCATCTTGGCCACAAGCATAGCAAGCATCATTAAAAAGGGATATTTCAAGAAAATCAACGGGATCATAGCAATCATCATAGCAATCATCCTTCGATAAGCACGAAGGGGAATTAAACAATGTATGAGTTGAAGAGTTACTCTCATTAGAAGTTGGGCACGGGTAGCTAATCCGCTCTTCCTCCTTTTGTTCTTCGCTCTCCTCATCATCTTGTTCATCCAAAGAGCTCACAGTTTCATCAATTTCTTCTTCCATAGCTTCCTACAAAATATTAGTCTCTTCTTGGATAGCGAAGACTTTCTCAATAAATGCATCAATATAGGAATTGTATTCATAATTATCATAGCAATATTTAAGTATAGCAAAATTTTCAGGTCTGTAAATAGCATCATCAAGATTTTTCACATGTTTTAAACAAAGATTCAATCTCATAAGCACCCATAAAAAGCAAAAAATTCTTCTATTTGTTCCACATCATAGTAATCATATATACCATTAGCATAAGAAGCTAAGGTTTTATAATCATTAAATTTGCATGAAAAGGGAAGGTGTGGATCCTTCATCCTAGAGCAACAAGTATAATCATATCTCAAGCATAGTTGCCTGGCATACCAATACAACATATAAATTTGATCCCATAATAGTTTCCCTTTTTGTGTCAAGCAATAATCCCTAAAGTATTCACATTGATCCAACGTGTCTCCCATAACATAATTGAATGGGGTTTTCTCAGGATTATCAAAGTAGTACATAATTTCTTTCACATAACGAGCATCGAGGGTTTTAGGAGGTTTCCCATCTCCATGAGTAGCAACTACACCTATTTTTTTGGTATTTTGTGTTCCATATCCATAATTAAAGATAGAGAACAACTAAGAACAACAAATAAAAATTACTTAGTGATAAAGCAAACAAGCACACACGAGAATATTCACCCCACTCTATGACTCCCCGGCAAAGGCACCAGAAAAAGGTCTTGATAACCCACAAGTGTAGGGGATAGTTGTAGCCTCTTTTGATAAGTAAGAGTGTCGAACCCAACGAGGAGCTAAAGGTAGAACAAATATTATCTCAAGTCCTATCTACCACTGATAAGACTCTACACACGCTTAGCGTTCGCTTTACCTAGAACAAGTATGAAACTAGAAGTACTTTGTAGGTGTTGTTGGATAGGTTTGCAAGATAATAAAGAACATGTAAATATAAACTAGGGGCTGTTTAGATAAATAAGCAATAAAGTAAATTAGTTTTAGTAGAGAGCTTGTTGTCATGAGAAAGTTATTTGTCCCTAGGCAATCGATAACTAGACCGGTAATCAATGCTGCAATTTTATATGAGGGAGAGGCATAAGCTAACATACTTTCTCTTCTTGGATCATATGCACTTATGATTGGAACTCTAGCAAGCATCCGCAACTACTAAATATCATTAAGGTAAAACCCAACCATAGCATTAAAGTATCAAGTCCCCTTTATCCCATACGCAAACAACCTACTTACTCGGGTCTGTGCTTGTGTCACTCACGCCACGCACCATAAGGAAATCATGAACATATTGAAAACCCTACAATAGAGATCCCTCACGCTTGCATGACACGGAGAGCGCCATAGGACAACACCAATAATAAAACATGCAACTCAAACCAATCACGATCGTCAATTAACCCATAGGACAAAATGGATCTACTCAAACATCATAAGATAGCCATACATCATTGGGAAATAATATACAGCGTTAAACACCATGTTTAAGTAGAGAATACAGCGGGTAAAAGAGAGGTTACACCGCTGCATAGAGGGGGGAAGAGTTGGTGATGAAGGCGGTGAAGTTGTTGGTGTAGATCGCGGTGATGATGATGACCCTCGGCGGCGTTCCACCACCGGAAGCAAGGGAGAGAGAGCCCCCCTTCTTCTTCTTCTTCTTCCTTGACCTTCTCCCTAGATGGGAGAAGGGTTTCCCCTCTTGTCTATGGTCTCCATGGAGTGGGAGGGGCGAGAACCCCTCCGAGATTGGATCTGTCTCTCTGTCTCTCTCTGTTTCTACGTTCTCGGATTCTGCCCTGGCACCATTTCTTTTATATCCGGAGATACATAACTCCGATTGGATTGAAACCTTCGCCCTGATATTTTTCCAAAAATTAGCTTTCTTTCGGCCAAAGAAGAGCAGCAACCGCCTTACGAGGGGCCCACGAGGGTCAGGGGCACGCCTAGGGTAGGCAGGCGCGCCCCCTGCCTCGTGGCTACCTCGGGCAACGTCTCGCATTGATTTTACTTCCCAAAAATCATAAATATTCCAAAATAATTCTCCATCCATTTTTATCCCGTTTGGACTCCGTTTGATATGGGGTTTCTGTGAAACATAAAACATGCAACAAACAGGAACTGGCACTGGGCACTGGATCAATATGTTAGTCCTAAAAATAATGTAAAAGTTGCAAAAGTATATAAAATTTGTAGAATATTGGCATGGAACAATCAAAAATTATAGATACGGCGGAGACGTATCAAAGACCACTTCAGGAGCTCCCGGAGATCGTGCCTAGAGTGTCGCATAGCACTATGCATTTTCCAGATTTTTGGTAACTTGTTGCCAAAGGGGGAGAAAGTGTACTGAACATTAGGCTTCGAGAGAGAGTGTGTTTTGCCTTTTGTTGCTTATCTTGCTACTTTGATTATTTGCTCATTTGATTCATGCTACAATATTTGTGCTTGTTTGTGAGATACACTTGTGATCATGTGTTTGATCATATAATGTGTGCTTGCATCATGATATCTATGATACTTGTGTATGATCAATCATGTTTTACCTTGGTGATGAGTGCATGTTCTTTATATCTTATCATTTTGAGTGCTCCACCAAGATATAAAGAACAAATAAGTAGCATGTTCTTTACATGGAAGAGTGACCCATGATCCTAATCAATTGTGCAATTGCATTCAAAAGAAAATTTTAAAATAATGCACAAATTTAGGGGGAGCTCTTTCTTATCACATACTTCTCAAAGCGACAATGTATTTCACTCATATTATCATCAGTTACCAAAAAGGGGGAGATTGAAAGTGCAACTAATCCTCAGGTGGTTTTGCTAATTCATAACAACATATAGCTCATTGAACTAATATCCATTCAAGTTAAATATTTCAGAAAGTTCAATGATTGGCATGGCATGGACTAGAGATGTAGACCCCTCAAAATGCTAAGGACAAAGATTGGCAAAGGCTCAAGAATCTTCATTTTCATTTCAGTGATCCAAGATCACATTGAGTCCATAGGAAAGCCAATACTATTAAAAGGGGATGAGGTGTTGCTTAATGGTCTACTTGCTCAAAGTGCTTAATGATATTGCTCCAAAACCCTCATCCACTTTCTCACCGATTTGATCTATCCGGCGCCACCGAGTTCACTTGACCTAGCCACTGCCAGAAACACTAGACAATTCGGTCTCACCGAGATGGCCTTGCAAACTCTCTGTTACGTGTTGTAATTATTTCGGTCTCACCGAAATGTGCAATCGGACCCATCGAGTTTGCTTGACCAACTCTCTGTTTGCTCTTTGCTGAAATCGGTCTCACCGAGTTCATGCAATCGGCCTCACGGAGATGAGGTTTTGCCCTAACCCTAGCACATCGGTCCCACCGAGTTGATCATATCGGTCCCACTGAGATTCCTAACGTTCACATTTTGAACTGAATCAGTCTCATGGAGTTCTTCTATTCGGTCTGACCGAGTTGGGTCAAATGTGTGTAATGGTTGGATTTTGTGTGGAGGCTATATATAGCCCTCCACCCCGTCTCCATTCGAGAGAGAGAGAGCCATCAGAACGTGCCTACACTTCCACTACTCATTTTCTGAGAGAGAACCACCTACTCATGTGTTGAGACTAAGACATTCCTCTAGCCTTCCCCAAGTTGCTTTCCACTCAAATCATATTTCCCCCATAGCCAAATCTATGAGAGAGAGTTGAGTGTTGGGGAGACTATCATTTGAAGCACAAGAGCAAGGAGTTCATCATCATCATAGCATCTATTACCTTTTGGAGAGTGGTGTCTCCTAGATTGGTTAGGTATCACTTGGGAGCCTCCGACAAGATTGTGGAGTTGAACCAAGGAGTTTGTAAGGGTAAGAAGATCGCCTACTTCGTGAAGATCTACCCTAGTGAGGCAAGTCCTTCGTGGGTGATGGCCATGGTGGGATAGACAAGGTTGCTTCTTCGTGGACCCTTCATGGGTGGAGCCCTCCATGGACTCGCACAACCGTTACCCTTCATGGGTTGAAGTCTCCGTCAACGTGGACGTACGATAGCACCACCTATCGGAACCACGCCAAAAACCTCCGTGTCTACATTGCATTTGCCTTCTCCAAACCTTTCCCTTTACCTTCATATGCAATGTTTTACTTTCCGCTGCTACACTCATAGAATTGCATGTGTAGGTTGATAGCTTGACTTGTGATAGTTGCTAAAATCTGCCAACACTTAAAATTGGGAGAATGTTAGATTTTTATTTGGTCAAGTAGTCTAATCACCCCCCTCTAGACCTACTTTCGATCCTACAAATACCCAACGCAGGCCAGCTTATTATTCTCCGCCCTACTAGGCTGCAAATCTTTCCTAGGAGGGATGCATTTGACTTCCTAAGAAATAGGCTATAAGAAATAATAAATGGGCTGTAAATATAAAAAATGCACCAAACCGGTAATCAGTCTTTTTAAAATTGATTTTTTAAATTTCATTAGTTGTTGAGCGCGGAAAATTTCGTTTGATTTTTACCTAATATAAATGTATGTTAAAATTAGATTGAGTCCGACTCAAAATTTGGGGATAAAGAATAGTTCAGATCCCATCAAAATGGAAATTTGGTTGAAATTATTAATCGTGGTCCTGGCTAGAATATGGGTTTTAATGTTAACAAAAACTAAATGGGTTGCAGTAAATTCCATTAGAATGAAAAAATGTGTTGTAAATTACTGAAACTACCAAATGGGCTAAGTGTTGTCTGCCACAGATGTGATGCTCACTTGTGGGCCTACTAAGCTGACGCGTACGCAAGGCCTTGTCAGCTTATAGTCAACACACGATTCTAGTAGCACTAGTTGCTGGATGTCCATCCAACAGCTGTCGTGCTTCTTCAATCTAAGATATTCTTGCTTCAGCCGCACAAACCGCCGCCGGCGGTACTGCCCCCTCCCGCCTCCCATGGCCGGCTAGGCTGCCACACAGGCTTCAACGGCACACCCTACCCCCATCGTTGTCCAGGCCATTCCTCTACTCACCCACACCTCTTGTTATTCTCCGGCGACGGCAGCCTCATACCGTAGCCAAACCAGTCAACCCTCGTACCCCCTTCCACGTGGGAAACCACTATCGTATCTTCCCTAGCTCCGGTTCGTTCCCTTCCCAGGCCTCTCGATCGTCCACCGTGTTGGTTCTCTCGGCGCAGCGTTCTCAATGTGGTCAACAAATGAAAGCCATCGGAAGAGGGCTATACGTGGTAAGGCCGACAGCTGGACCCACCAGCTACATCTTCGAACACAAGGAAGTGCCTTCTTATTGCGTGAAAAATTCCTCCTCCTGACAACTGGAACCCACTAGCTTCATCTTCGCACGCAAGAAAGTGTGTTCTTATCCTCCTTGATAGCCAGGACCCACCAAGTCGAAGTATACGTACCGTTGTCTGTGTGGTCATAGACATGCACGTACATACCGGTCGATCGGTCTGTCTGCCATGATGAATCATAGCCAAGTAAGGAGCAGTAGCAGTTCAAGCAGTCCCATCTAAATCATGTACACATACGACAACCGCACTACAAAAAAGATGGCCATGTACGTACATACAAGCATAGTCACAAACACGTACAGCAACGGCGTCCTGTTCATCGGGAGCCAACCAGCTGTGTCGAAATGGAGAAACAGCGTCGTGTCCGTCGGGAGGCAACCCGATTGGGTAGGAATGTGTCCTGTTCAACGGGGGCCACCCGGCTTGGACGGAACAGATGAAACAGGGTCTGGCGTACCATAGTATGGAGGTAACAACCTTCTATTCGACCGCCTAGGTTGAAACTAGATCTTGTTCATCGGGAGGATTCTGGCGTACCGCAAAACGGAGGAATGGACTTCTCTCCAACCGCCTACGGTCGAAATGGGGTGTTGTTCATCGAGAGGGGTCTGGCGTACCGCACAATGGAGGAAATAGACTTCTCTCCAACCACCTATGGCCGAAACGGGGTCCTGTTCATCAGAGGGGTGTGGCGTACCCCAAAAAGGGACTCCACATGCTACTCTTCATCCATCGTCGTCCTCCAGGCTCCACTAGATACTGTTCATAGAGCCTCCATGGGGTCATGTTCATCCACCCCCAACCGGCTAGGGTGTGGTGGCCTCCTTGGGGTCCTTTTCATCCATCGGCAGCCGCTTACTACCATGGGGTCCTGTTCATCCAGCGGCAACCGCGTAGACACGGTCAGGGTCCTGATCATCCAACCCAAACTGGGAACTATTCATCCACAACCAACCAATGGGCTGGACTCACCACACGTCTCGACTCGTTCTATGTATTGTGCAGATGGCAACAATGGGTACTATTCATCTAGGGGCAACCCAACACATCGTCTGGCTACGTTTTGCATGGGGGCTTGATCGGCTTCAGTAAGTAGCAAGGAGGATTGCTCAGGTTTAGTTAGCAGTGAAGGAGTCGCTCGGGTTCAATTAGTAACGAAGGAGTCGCTCGGGTTCAGTTAGCAGCGAGGGGATCGATTGGCTTCAGTACGTAGTGGGATCGATCAATCACTCGGGTTCAGTAAGCGAACACCTCACTCGGGTTCAGGAAACTAACGCCTCACTCGGGTTTAGTTTATAGCGAACACGGCTCGCACCATGCATGCATACGAGAGAGAAACACGCAAACCACGCTGCTTCGCTCGGCCCCGACCACCCACCGTAACCGGGAACTTCGTGAAAATTTCCTCGCCCTCACTTCTACCATGATTTTTTATGTCATGGACGGCCCAAAGAATGTCATGCAGGTGCGTCCCTGACCCACCCAGGATGAAAATCCCATTTTCTGTCATGATTTTTTTGTCATAGAAGTAGGATCCCACCACATCTATGATGATACATGTTTTTGTCACAATTATCGTCATAGAATTTTCATAACCATGATAGGAAAAAATTCGTTCAAGCCATAATGTCACGAATGTGTCTTCTTTTCCAGTGATGGGGCATGAGGGAAAAAACAGCAGGGTGTGGTGCTGAAACTAGACTTCGAGAAGGCATATGACAAGGTTGATTGGAATTTCTTATTCTGGTGTCTAGAGTATAGGGGGTTCAATGAAAAATGGTTGGGTCGGTTTAGAACTATGGTGAAGGGTGGGACCCTAAATTTAAAGGTAAATGACACAATAGGGAAGAATTTGGGTAGTTTTAAAGGGGTGAGGAGAGGGGATCCCTTGTCTCCTTTCCTCTTTAACATAGCTGCAAATTGCCTATTCAAAATGGTCAAGAATGCTCAGGAAAGTGGCCAGGTGACTGGTATGGTTCTACACTTGATTGATAAAGGGGTGGCCATACTGCAATATGCTGATGACACAATCTACTTGATGCAAGATAGCCTGGAGGAGGTGAGGAATATGGAACTACATTTGTACATGTTTAGAAAAATGTCAGGTTTGAAGATTAACTTTGAGAAAAGTTAAGTTATGCTGGTGTTGCATGATGATGATAAGGGGAACTTTTATGCTGATATGCTCAATTGCCAGTATGGTTCTTGGCCCATAAAATACTTGGGTGTCCCTGTGTCTAGAAGCAGATTACATGTGGAAGATTGGGCGCCAACTGAAGAATGTATGTATAAAAGAATGGATGGGTGGGAATGAAGAAACCTATCTATTGGTGGAAGTTTTACTAGGGTTGGGCCTGTCTCACAAGTATGCCAGTTTTTTGCTTCCTCAATGTACAGATTCCCAAAAACTAATGTAGGGAGAATGAATAAAGCCATTAGGAGATTTTTCTATCAAGGGGGAAATGCCAAGAAGAAATATCACCTAGTAAGATGGCAACTGATATGCAGGCCCAAAAATAAAGGTGGTCTGGGTCTTGGAGATTTAGAGAAGTTTACCTCGATATGTTGTGCAAATGGTGGTGGAACCTAGAAAAGAAAGAAGGGATGTGGCAAGATATTGTGAGGAAGAAATATATAATTACCAATGGGATCCGGCAGGTCAAAACTACTAGGGAAAACCTTACCAGTAGCACTAAATTTTGGGATACTAGTAGAGCTGGTACATGCCTACTGCTATGCTGCTACAGCTAATTTTTAGCAGTAGCGCTCTTCTTGCCCAGCGCTACTGGTAAATTAAGATAGCAGTAGCACATGTAAATAGAAAGTGTACTGTTAAGGGCGCGCTGCTGGTAAACCTTGGCCCCGGGCCACTGCTAATGTTTTATGTTTTTTTTCTTTTACTAGCAAAAAAGAGCCCGTGCGCTGCAACGGGAAAAACACAACATACACTCTTAACCGAACAACCATCACTCAAGACCACAATAGGTCCATCTCCTTTATTTCAGCGATGCATCATATTTGTGTTACCGCTTATCCTTCTTCTCACCCTCGCCGGCGGTGGCCTTAATGTTCACGCAAATCAAAACGTCTTAGAATGTGGTTAATCCTAAGACGTCTCTCTCTCCCTCTCTCCTCCCTCTCCCTCTCTCTCGCTTTCACTCACACTCGCGATGAGAAATCTATTGTTTTTCCCTGCGACGTATTCAGAGGTATGCATGTGTAGTTCTCGATGTTTTCTTTTCCCTATATGATTATAGTGGGTGTTTATTTGCAATCCGGATCGCCACCTGTATGAAAGAAAAATGGAACGTGCGCTATAGTTATAAGTTTTCTTCCAAAACAATATTTAAAAAATATTTAACAGGTAAAATTAACATCATATACAGATTTCACACATTTTTCTAATCAAATTTCATATATAACATATTAAAATCGGAGTTACAATTTAAAAGATACGTATAATTTAGAAAACCATTTGTTTGAATTAAATACCTTCCTAAATAATATTTATAAATACATAACAGGTTAAAATAATCTTTTATTCATATTTCTACATATTTTTCTAATCAAATTTCATATATAACATGTTTAAATCGGAGTTACGGTTTAAAAGATATGGATGGTTTAGAAAAGCATTTGTTTGACTTAAATATGATCCGCCGATGGAATACCTAAAAAGTCAGTTTTTTTTAAAAACTGTAAAACAACGGTTCGGTGTGACTTAAATCTAGATTGCGGGGTCGATTTCATGAAAACGCAGGGGCTTTTTTGCAAATTGGCGCGACGGACGGGCAGAAACCCTACATGCTTCATTATTAGGTAGAGATAATGTATTTATACACCCATTATACAAATTTTGATACAGTAGCAATGAAGAGATTCAACTGATCATCATAGTCATATAAGAACTCATCATCATAATAACAACTCCTCCTCATCATCATCTATGAGCCATATAACAACTCTTCATTCTAACACATTCTAACACATAACTCATCATCATCATAGTCATAACCAACACTAGCTAACTGTTCTTAGCACATGATGAGTACTACCTAGGACCTATGATACGTCTCCAACGTATCTATCATTTTTTTATTATTCAATGCTATTATAGTATCAATCTTGGATATTTTATATGCAGTTATATACCATTTTTCGGGACTAAACTATTAACCTAGTGCCTAGTGCCAGTTGCTATTTTTTGCTTGTTTTTGACTTCTCAGAAAATTAGTACCAAACAGATTTCAAACGCTATGAAACGTTTATATTATTTTTCTGGACCAGAAGGGGCCTTAGAAGTTTCAGGAGAAGACCTGAAGAGTCACGAGGGAGCGACAAGCTCGAGAGGCGCGCCCCCGAGGCTTGTGGGCCCCTCGTGGCACCTCTCGACATAATTCTGCCTCTATAAACTCCCAAATATTCACAATACATCAGAGAGCCACCCAAAATACCTTTTCCGCCATTGCAAGTTTCTGTTCTTCCGTGATCCCATTTGGAGGCCTTTTTCGGTACTCTGCCAGAGGGGGAATCAATCACGGAGGGCTTCTAAATAAACCTTGTTGCCCTTTTGATGATGTGTGAGTAGTTTACCACAGACTCGTGGGTCCATAGCTAGTAGCTAGATGGCTTCTTTTCTCTCTTTGATCTTCAATACAAAGTTCTCCTTGATGTTCTTGGAGATCTATTCGATGTAATCTTGTTTTGCGGTGTGTTTCATGGGATCCGATGAATTGTGGGTTTATAATTAGATTATTTATGAATAGTATTTGAGTCTTTTCTGAATTATTATAAGCATAATTGTTATAGCTTTGTATATCTCTCCGATCTATCCGTTTGGTTTAGCCAACTAGATTGATTTATCTTGCAATGGCGAGGTGCTTTGTAATGGGTTCAATCTTGCGGTGCTCAATCCCAGTGACAGAAAAGGACATAACACATATTTGTATTGTTTCCATTAAGGGGAAAATGATGGGGTTTATTCATATTGCTTTGATTTACTTTGTCTATATCATGCCATCTTGCTTAAGGTGTTACTCTGTTTCTTATGAACTTAAACTCTAGATGCATGTTGGATAGCGGTCGATGGGTGGAGTAATAGTAGTAGATGCAGGCAGGAGTCGGTCTACTTGTCTCGGACGTGATGCCTATATACATGATCATTGCCTTGAATATCGTCATAACTATGCGCTTTTCTATCAATTGCCCAACAGTATTTTGTTTACCCACCATGTGCTTTTTGTTCGAGAGAGAAGCCTCTAGTGAAAACTATGCCCCCCGGGGTCTACCTTTACCATATATTAAAATCCAAAAATACCTTGCTGCCATTTATTTGTTCTTTTATTTTTTTTGTTTTTGTTTATCTATCTACCATTATCAAATTTGATCCTTGCAATTAACCACCAAGGGGATGACAACCCCCTTGATCGCGGTGGGTGCAAGTATTTGTTCTTTTGTGTGTAGGTGTTGTTCACGAGGTTTCGCGTAGTTCTCCTACTTGATTGATAACCTTGGTTCTTAACTGAGGGAAATACTTATCTCTGTTGTACAACATCATCCTCTCCTCTTCGAGGAAATCCCAACGCAACTCACAAGTAGCAACCAACTCCTCTATCTTAGGAAGGTAGATAATGAAGCTATATATGCTCTCCGTTATTTTATAGCCAATTTGGGAACATATGGAACGAAATAGGAAGAGGGAATGTGAGGAAATATGCCTCACCGTGATGGAGAGCAGTAACTAACAGGCTTCTTAATGCAAACCTGGCAGGACCACCGGAGAGGCAAGGGTTACAGGATCAATATGCTGGAGGGTGGCTGGCAAGCAAATGAAGATGGCGAGGCGCGGGCAACCGCGTGTTGGGAATGGCAATGGAGGTAGGGTTGATGCCGAAGAGCGGGCACACGACCAGGTTGAGCACGTTGGCGTCAGAGAGGGTTCTGCTATGGATCTGCGGGAGGGGGAGCTGGCGTTGGAGATTGGGTGGACTAATTGAGTGAAACTCAGGCGGGCGGTGGGGGAGTGTTGGCGGCCTAGCTAGCTGAAAAGGGTGAAAAAATATCCCCATTCGCTGCGTGGAAAGTCCTATGAAAATGATTGCCTCTAAGTACTCATGTGCCCAAACAACATAATTTCGTTTGAAATGAAGACGTGCTAATTGTAAAATGAAGACATGAGTTCATCGTTTCCCCTCTAATTTTTTCCCACGATAAGCAATCACCATTATACCAAAGGATTGATTTGCTGGCGCATTTCAGGTCTCATGTGCTATATTTAAGCCATATTTGGCATTTACCGTGCACTTTGGCATATAAATCAAATCCTAGCTGGAACTTTATGTACCGATGAAAGAGATGAGGATTGTCGTTCGATCTGGGAGCATCCAATGGTGCAGACGTATGATCCATGGTGTTTGGGTTCTGGGCAATCAGAATGCAGGGCTCCGATCACACGCAGTAGGGGGGCATCGACCACGGTTTGGTAGGCACACGACTTTCGTGAGTGAACCGTGTGCAATTTGAAAACATTTACAGAACTACAATATATTTTCGTTTGAATGAAAACATGAGTTCATCATTTCGCCTCGAATTTTTTCCCATGGTAAGAAATCACCATTGTACCCTATGGTTCGATTTTCTGGTGCATTTGAGATCTCGTTTGCTATATTTGAGTTATTTTTTGCATTTACCATGCATATATATATAGTCGCAACTACACGTGGGTGTTAGCAAGATCATTTGTGTGTCGCTTTGTGAGTTTTCATTCATCATCCGAGAAATGGGGAAAATTTCAAATAGTTCGGCCGCAGGCTGCGGCCAGAAGCGTAGGCCTCGTTGTTATTTTAAATACATGAAATGTATATAGAGTCCGGAAATAACGAAAATCGGTGTGTCACCATGGCGCACTCTCAGGATTCCATGGAAATTTTTGATGCTCACACCTTCCAAATTGGAGAATCTCACAAGAAGGATCATAGTTTCCAAAAGGACACGCTGCACTTTGGACTCCAATCGTCGGTGACTACATTGATCCACCTTGGATTTTTTTCATGGTAAACAATCACACCCTAGGTTTGATTTTTGGCCCATTTTTTAAGTTTTGTTTGCTATTAAGTCATTTTTTTGCATTTACCTTCCATTTAGTGCATATAAAATCAAAACCCAACTACAACTACATGTGGGAGTTATTTAGCAAAGAAGGTGTACAAATCATTTGTGTGTGTCTTTGCGAGTTTTCATCCATTGTCCGAGAAGTAGGTGGGAAGTTTCAAACATTTTGGCCGCGAGATGCAGCCACCGGTGTAGGCCTAGTTGGTATTTTAATTATAGGAAATTCAGATGGAGTCCGGACATCATCAAAATCGGCGTGTGCCCATGGCATGCTCTCACGACCCCGTGGAAAAAATTTGGTGAAGTTTAGCACAAGTTTTGGTGATCGCTCCTTGGAAACCAAAGCATCTCACAAGAAGAATCAAGGTTTCCAAAAGGAGACATGTCAATTCAAACTCGAATGTCCGGTGACTTCATCGTTTGGCCTCATAAAAATTTCCACGGTACGCAATCACCATTATACCACGGGTTTGATTTCTGGTGTTTGTACTTGTCCTTTGCTCTCTTGCGTTTGTATCGTGCATGCTTGCATATGGTACATGCATGCAATCTTTGTACTCACCATGGTACAATATACAATCATTTACACAAGCGTGTATCTTCTATATGTCAAGTTCCAATGGGCAAACAATTTTCTTCGCTTCGTTCGTGCATCTGGGGAGCACATTATCTTCCGAAAGAATTTCTTTCAAAAGACCTAACAACTCTGCAAAGCCCTTGTTTGATAGACCGTTTGCTCCTTTAAATAAGAGAAGCGCCAGGGTGGCACTCAACTTGGAATATTTTTTTTGCAACCTGGATACAATTCTTTCTTGTAGTATGCAACAATGGTTGGTAGATCCTTGTACCCAATCATATCCTTTTTGGGCCCTTGAAATCTGCAATCATAGAAGCAAAATCTGGCATATCAAGATCGTCGTCGTCTGCGTCACCGTCTTTGTTTTCTAGTGGGTGTTTCGGCTTTCCGGTGTTTGATGTCTACTATGCAACCTTTCTTATTGTAGATGTTGTTGGGCCTCCAGGTGCAGAGTTTTGTAGGACAGTAGCAAATTTCCCTCAAGTGGATGACCTAAGGTTTATCAATCCATGGGAGGCATGGGATGAAGATGGTCTCTCTCAAACAGCCCTGCAACCAAATAACAAAGAGTCTGTTGTGTCCCCAACACACCCAATACAATGGTAAATTGTATAGGTGCACTAGTTCGGTGAAGAGATGGTGATACAAGTGTAATAAGGATAGTAGATATAGGTTTTTGTAATCTGCAAATATAAAAACAGCAAGGTAGCAAGTAACAAAAGTGAGCAAAAACGGTATTGCAATGCTTGAAAACAAGGCCTAGGGTTCATACTTTCACTAGTGCAAATCTCTCAACAATGATAACATAACTGGATCATATAACAATCCCTCAACATGCAACAAAGAACCACTCCAAAGTTTCTATCAGAGAACGTAGGACGAAAACATGCATAAACCCCTATGCATATATTACCCCAATGTCACCTCGAGAATCTGTGAGTTAAGTGCCAAAACATACATCAAGTGAATCTATAGAACATCCCATTGTCACCACAGATATCCCAACGCAAGACATAAATCAAGTGTTCTCAAATCCAATACTCAATCCAACATAACAAAAACTCAAAGAGCAAGATTCAATTCATCACAAGAAGGTAGAGGGGGAGAAGAACCATATGATCCAACTATAGTAACAAAGTTCGCGGTACATCAAGATTGTGCCAAATCAAGAACACGAGAGAGAGATCAAACACATAGCTACTAGTACATACCCTCAGCCCCGAGGGTGAACTACTCCCTCCTCGTAATGGAGACTGCCGGGATGATAAAGATGGCCTCCGGTGATGGTTTACCCCTCCGGCAGGCTGCTGGAACAGGCTCCCAATTGGTTTTTCGTGCCTATAGAGGCTTGCAGCGGAGGAACTTTTGATCTAGGTTTCTTTCTGGGGGTTTCTATATTTATAGGAATCTTTGGCGTCGGAAACAAGTCAGGGGGGTTCCCGAGGAGTCCACAAGCCAGGGGCATGCCCCATAAGCTTGTGGTCGCCTCGAGACTCTTCTGGCCCAACTCCGATGCTCCGTGGGCTTCTTATAGTCCATAAAAAATCACCATAAATTTTCAGCTCGTTTGGACTCCGTTTGATATTTCTTTTCTGTAAAACTCAAAAACAAGGAAAAAACAGAAACTTGGACTGGGCTCTAGGTTAATAGGTTAGTCCCAAAAATAATATAAACTAGAGTATAAAACATACAAGATAGATAATATAATAGCATGGAACAATCAAAAATTATAAATGCATAAGGACTCTGTTTGATATTCCTTTTTTGTAAAACTCAAAAACAAGGGTGAGAGTGCGTATAATCCATGGACTCAACATTAATCATAAAGAACTCACATACTTATTGAAAAATTCTATTAGCTATCAAAACAAAGTACTACACGGATGCTCCTAGGGGGATAGATTGGTAGGAAAAGACCATCGCTCATCCCTGACCGCCACCCATAAAGAAGACAATCAATAAATAAATCATGCTCCAACTTCATCACATAATGGTTCACCATACGTGCATGCTACGGGAATCACAAACTTTAACACAAGTATTTATACCAATCGACAATTACTCACTAGCATGATTGTAATATCACCATATTTATATCTCAAAACAAATGCAAGGAATCAAACTTCTCATATATTCAATGCTCTTATATGAAAGTTTTTGTTATATCCCTCTTGGATGCCCATCATATTAGGACTAAATTCATAACCTAAGCAAATTACCATGTTGTTTAAGACTCTCAAAATAATATACATGAAGCATGAGAGTTCAAAAATTTCTATAAATTAAAGCCACTGTCGTGCTCTAAAAATATACAAGTGAAGCACTAGAGCCAACTGCCTAACTCAAAAGATATAAATGAAGCACATAGAGTACGCTAATAAATTCACGATTAATGTGTGTCCCTCTCAAAATTTGCGTACAACAAGGATGATACAAGACGCTCCAAGAAAAACACATATCATGTGCTGAATAAAAATATAGCCTCAAATGAATTTACCGATGGATTGAACACGAAAGAGGGATGCCATCCGGGGCACCGCCAAGCTTAGATGCTTGGTTGTCCTTGAATATTACCTTGGGGTACCTTGGGCATCCCCAAGCTTAGGCTCTTGCCACTCCTTATTCCATAGTCCATCAAAACTTTACCCAAAACTTGAAAACTTCACAACACAAAACTCAATAGAAAACCCGTAAGCTCCATTAGTATAATAAAGCAAATCACCACTTAGGTACTGTCGTGAACTCACTCTAAATTTATATTGGTTTTGTATCTACTGTATTCCAACTTCTCCATGGTCCATACCCTCCGATACTACTCATAGATTCATCAAAATAAGCAAACAACACATAGAAAATAGAATCTGTCAAAAATAGAACAGTCTGTTGTAATCTGGAAACTTTCCATATTTCTGTAGATCCAAAATTTCTGAAAATTTAGGACAATAAAGGAAATTTGTATATCAGTATTGTGTAAAAATTCAGAAATTTATCACAATCTAGTGAATTTTCAAAATTCTTCTACTGGATGCAAAAGTTTCTATTTTTGCACAAAATCAAGTCAACTATCATCCTCACTATCCCAAAGGCTTTACTTGGCACTTTATTGAAACAAAAGCTATAAAACATGATTACTACAGTATACTAATCATGTGAACACACAAAAATAGTAGGGGTAAATATTGGGTGTCTCGCAACAAGCGCTTTTCGTTAATGTCTTTCTAGCTAGGCATGATGATTTCAATGATGCTCACATAAAAGATTAGAATTGAAACACAAAGCGAGCATCATGAAGCATATGACTAGCACATTTAAGTATAACCCAATTCCTATGCATAGGGATTTTGTGAGTAAACAATTTATGGGAGCAAGAATCAACTAGCATAGGAAGGTAAAACAAGCGAAACTTCAAAACTTTCAACACACAGAGAGGAAACTTGATATTATTGCAATTCCTACAAGCATATATTTCTCCGTCATAATAATTTTTAGTAGCATCACAAATGAATTCCACAATATAACCATAACATAAATCATTGTTCTCATTATCTACAAGCATAGAAATTTTATTACTCTCCACATAAGCAAATTTCTTCTCATGAATAGTAGTGGGAGGAAACTCAACAAAATAACTATCATGTGAGGCATAATCCAATCGAAAATTAAAATCATGATGACAAGTTTCATGGCTACCAATATTATTTATAGCATACATGTCATCATAATAATCATCATGGACAACAACTTTGTTCTCATAATCAATTGGAACCTCTTCCAAAATAGTGTATTCATCACTAAATAAATTCATACCTCTCCAAACCTACTTTCATAATTCTTACAATAAGATTCAACATCCTCCCAAATAGTGGGATCATTACCTAGAGTTACACTCTTCCAAACCCACTTTCGTCAATATAATCATCATAAATAGGAGGCATGGTATCATCATAATAAATATGCTCATCAAAACTTGGGGGACTAAAAATATCATCTTCATAAAACATAGTGTCCCCAAGCTTATGGTTTTGCATATCATTAGCATCGTGGATATTCAAACAATTCATACTAACAACATTGCAATTATGCTCACCGTTCAAAGTTTTGATGCCAAACATTTTATTGAATTCTTCTTCTATCAATTGAGAACAATTTTATTTTCCATCATTTTCATGAAAGACATTAAAAAGATGAAGCATATGAGGCAACCTAATAAGAAATGAGCTTGATGTCTACTACGCAACCTTTCTTCTTGTAGTTTTCTTTTATGAACCAAACTAATGACAAAACAAGAAACTAAAAGATTCAATTACAAGATCTAAAGATATACCTTCAAGTACTCACCTCCCCGGTAACGGTGCCAGAAAAGAGCTTGATGTCTACTACGGAACCTATCTTCTTGTAGACGTTGTTGGGCCTCCAAGTGCAGAGTTTTGTAGGACAGTAGAAAATTTCCCTAGAGTGGATGACCTAAGGTTTATCAATCCGTGGGAGGCGTAGGATGAAGGTGGTCTCTCTCAGGAAACCTTGCAACCAAATAACAAAAAGTCTCTTGTGTCCCCAACACACCCAATACAATGGTAAATTGTATAGGTTCACTAGTTCGGTGAAGAGATGGTGATACAAGTGTAATATGGATAGTAGATATAGGTTTTTGTAATCTGAAAATATAAAAACAGCAAGGTATCAAGTAACTAAAGTGAGAAAAAACGGTATTGCAATGCTTGAAAACAAGGCCTAGGGTTCATACTTTCACTAGTGCAAAGTCTCTCAACAATGATAACATAATTGGATCATATAACAATCCCTCAACATGCAACAAAGAATCACTCCGAAGGTTCTATCGGAGAACATAGGATGAAAACATGCATGAACCCCTATGCATAGATTAACCCAATGTCACCTCGGGAATCCATGAGTTAAGTGCCAAAACATACATCAAGTGAATCAATAGAACATCCCATTGTCACCACAGATATCCCATCGCAAAACATACATCAAGTGTTCTCAAATCCAATACTCAATCCAACATAACGAAACCTCAAAGAGCAAGACTCAATTCATCACAAGAAGGTAGAGGGGGAGAAAAACCATATGATCCAACTATAGTAACAACGCTGGCGGTACATCAAGATCGTGCCAAATCAAGAACATGAGAGAGAAATCAAACAAATAGCTACTAGTACCTACCCTCAGCCCCGAGGTGAACTACTCCCTACTCGTCATGGAGACCGTCAAGATGATGAAGATGGCCTCCAGTGAGGGTTTCCCCCTCCGATAGGGTGCCGGAACGGGCTCCCAATTGTTTTTTTGTGGCTATAGAGGCTTGCAGCAGCGGAACTTTCGATCTAGGTTCCTTTTCGGGTGTTTCTATATTTGTAGGAATTTTTGGCATCGGAAACAAGTCAGGGGGGTTCCCGAGGACTCCACAAGCCAAGGGGTGCGCCGTAGGGGGGCACCCCTAGGCTCGTGGTTGCCTCGGGACTCTTCTGGTCCAACTCCGATGCTCCGTGGGCTTCTTCTGGTCCATGAAAAATCACCGTAAATTTTTAGCTCGTTTGGACTCCGTTTGATATTCCTTTTCTCTATAAACTCAAAAACAAGGAAAAAAACAGAAACTGGCACTGGGCTCTAGGTTAATAGGTTAGTCCCAATAGTAATATAAAATAGCATATAAATGCATATAAAACATCCAAGATAGATAATATAATAGCATGGAACAATCAAAAATTAAATATGTTGGAGACATATTGGTGTTCCATTGGTAGCTTGACGCCTCTGCCCTGATGTTAGATTCAACATCCATGTGACACTGATTGGGGTTTGGCATCTCGTAGCCCTGGGTATATTCATCCATGACCTGCTCTTCACCATGTCTGGTCCAACGTGTGTAGTCATCCATGAATCCCCAAGAGAGTAAGTGCCACTTGACATCTGCAACTTCACGTGACTCTATATTGGCACAATGAGTACATGGACACGGGATGTAATCTACATCACCAATTCTCTTCTTTGTACTTTTAACAAAACTCGTGAACTCTGTCACGCACTAATAAAATCTGAGCTTCTCTGATTCTTCATCCATTCAGATCGTTCCATCTGCACCACACGAATGGTAATTAAAAACAAATAACAACATTAATACACGGAGTAACTAATGCCCAAAGATGCGTGCATAAATCACAAGGTTTTATTTTCATAATTACTGAGGGCGCTCCATATTGTTATCCACACATGCAATGACAAAAACTAATGGCCAGTCAATTTACACGCAAAGTACTACAGCACTACCCTTAGGAATTGAATACCTTAATTAAGCCACTCACGAAAAGAATACCTAATTAATTAGCCGCGCGGCGACTGAAGGAGACCTGGATTAGGGGGTCCTCGGACAGCCGGACAATGTACTTGTGCCGGACTGTTGGACTATGAAGATACAAGATTGAAGACTTCATCCCGTGTCCGGGTGGGACTCTCCTTTGCGTGGAAGGCAAGCTTGGCAACTGGGATATGTAGATTTCCTTCTCTGTAACCTACTTTGTGTAACCCTAGCCACCTCCGGTGTCTATATAAACCGGAGTGTTTAGTCCGTAGGACAATAACAATCATAATCATAGGCTAGCTTCTAGGGTTTAGCCTCTACGATCTCGTGGTAGATCAACTCTTGTAATACTCGTATCATCAAGATCAATCAAGCAGGAAGTAGGGTATTACCTCCATCGAGAGGCCCGAACCTGGGTAAACATTGTGTCCCCCGCCTCCTGTTACCATTAGCCTTAGATGCATAGTTCGGGACCCCATACCTGAGATCCGCCGGTTTTGACACCGACATTGGTGCTTTCATTGCGAGTTCCACTGTGCCGTCATGGTAAGGCTTGATGGTTCGCCTTGTTATCAAGGACAGCATCACCTTTGGGGGAGCCCTGGCTTTAGGCCAAGCTCTCCGACTAGGCGGCTTCGTCATGACCACCCGTTCGACCGCCGCGCCAATGATGACTTCTCGGGTCATCAAAAATAGCCTCCACGTCATCTCGGAATTCACCAAGCAGATGGATCCAATGGATCTCTCATCCTTGAACGAGCTCTTGGATCGCATCGGCGCCTTGGGAGTCGCTACGGACTATGATCGGATCGGGCTTAAACCCGACCAAAGAGAGATTAACTCTTCGTCGGTCACCCATCAGATAGCGGTGGTGGAGGAGCAATGCAGTGATTCTTCCTCTATTTTGAGGACAAACTATGTCCGGATTCCCGAGCTCTCCGAGCCGGATACCCGTCTGCGGGAGGACATGACCCAGGCTCCGAACTTAGAATCGGACAGCGGGCCAGAAAAATTGGGCAACATCCCGGAATCCGAACTGCCAAGTTCGGAAGCTCCTCTGCCCCTGGGTCTCAGATCGGGTCAGGGTTCAGACTTAAATCTACCCACCCACCCAGATACAAGCGATCTTTCCCACATTAGACAAGAGTCTCAAGAGACAATACATCACTTTTGGGCCAGATTCCTCCTTGTAATGAGCAAGGTCAAGGACTGTCGCTAGGAAGATGCAATCTCATTCTTTTGCAAAAATTGCCCGGATAAGGGAATCCTCAATGCCATAAGTCACCGTGACATAGCACACTTTGCTGACTTGGCGGCCATAGTACAGAAGTATTGTGCGATGGAAAGCGCCTAGAAAACCCAAGCAAAATTCTGGGACCCTCCGGCCCTCGCTAAATCCCTCGTTCGAACTAAAAGGGTGCACTCTTGCAAGTCACCCGATCCAATCACAAAGAAACCAAAGCCCACTACAGGGCGTGGAACTGTATTGGAGGGATGGCTCAATGGGCCATGCAAAATTCACACCACACCGGATACCATACCAACACACAGCCTTAGAGCATGTTGGATACTTTGGCAGGTGGCCAAGAGCGGCGAGGATCTCCTCATTAACGATACCGCAGGGCATCATCCCGCAGAAAATAACAATACAGTACTGATAGTCTTCGAGACTTTCGCCTCAAATAACAGGCGCAAGCAAGCACTCCGCAGCCTCGCCAAAGTCTGCCACGTTGCAGCAATAAATCCATGGAACGACATGGCCATAACCTTCCATGCTAGTGATGAACCTCAATTTCGAACAGTCCGAGCGCCAGCCGCTTTGGTTCTTAGTCCAATTGTGGACGGCTTCTGGCTTACTAAAGTGCTCGTGGACGGTGGCAGCGGATTAAACCTCATTTACGAGGAAACTCTCAACAAAATGGAAATATACAAGAGCCGCATTGAGCAAAGCAGCACAACATTCAGGGGAATTATCCCTAGTCGGGAGGCACGATGCATGGGAAAATCACACTAGATGTGGTATTCGGCACACCGGAGAATTATAGGTCCGAAGAAATCACATTCCAAGTGGCCTCGTTCAGTAGCGGATACCACGCCCTTTTAGGACAGGATGCATTCACGAGCTTCCAAGCTATACCCCATTACGGGTACTTGAAGCTCAAGATGCCCGGGCCCAATGGAATCATCACTCTAGCCAGTGATCTGGACGTAGCACTCCGTGACGAAAACAAAACTGCTGCCCTGGACCTGGAGGCATTATCCAAAGCCCTCGTGGCCGAAGAACTAACTGCGTTGCGCTCCACAGTGGACAGGGATGACGTGATACTCGACAAACGATCCAAGTCCACCTCTTTCAAACCATCGGACGAAATAGTCAAATTCCAAGTCCACCCAACAGACTATACAAAAATAGCATCCATCAGGGCACAGCTGAACCCCACAATAGACGCTGCACTACGGACGTTCTTGCGTGAGAATTGGGACATCTTCGCCTGGCACCCTTCAGACATGCCAGGTATCCCACGCAGGCTGGCCGAGCATAGCCTAAACATACTGAAGGGATACAAGCCGGTCAAGCAGACTCTTCGGCGTTTTTCAGAACCTAAACGACAAGCCATGGGAGAGGAGCTAGCCAAGTTACTCGAAGCCGGATTCATCAGAGAAATAAAACATCCGGACTGGCTAGCAAACCTGGTGATGGTACCAAAGAAGGATAAATCCTGGCGCCTATGCGTCGATTTCAAGGACCTCAATAAGGCTTGCCCCAAGGATCCCTTCCCTCTCCCCCGCATCGATCAAATCATCGACGCTACCGCAGGACACGACTCATTGTGCTTCCTCGATGCATACTCCGGATACCATCAAATCAAGATGGCAGAGTCCAATCAAGCCGCAACGGAATTCATCACTCCATACGGCCCTTTCTGTTTTAACACCATGCCTTTCAGGCTCAAAAATGCCGGTGCAACCTATCAACGCATGATTCAGACATGCCTGGAAAAACAAATCGGCAAAATAGTTGAGGCATACGTAGACAACATGTTCATCAAGACCAGACACATCGAATCTTTAATAGATGACTTGAGGCTTAAGTTCGACAATCTCCGAACATATGGCATCAAGCTCAATCCAGAAAAATGTGTTTTCGGCGTTCCTGCCGGAAAGCTCCTGGCTTCATCATTTCCAATACAGGAATTGAAGCAAATCTGGCTAAAATCCGAGCTTGCCACAGTTGGGTACCCCAACAGACGTCAAACAAATCCAGAAATTAACTGGATGCTTGGCTGCCCTAAGCTGCTTTATCTCCCGATTGGGAGAAAAGGCACTACCTCTCTATCGCCTTCTTCGGCGCACCGAACACTTCAAGTGGACAGATGCGGCTACGGCCGGACTGGAGGAAATAAAGGCCCTCTTGGCCAGCAATCCAATCCTGGCCGCACCAAACATTGGCGTACCCATGCTGTTATATATAGCTGCAACGCACCAAGTTGTAAGCGTAGTGCTCGTCGTCGAACGAGAGGAGGACGGACATAGGTTCCCTCTTCAAAAGCCGGTATACTACGTATCCACTGTCCTCACACCATGCAAGTCACGGTACCCACATTATAAAAAGATAGCATACGCGGTCTTCATGGCATCTCAGAAACTAGGACACTACTTTCAAGAGTGTTCAATCAGGGTGGCCTCTGAAGTACCACTCAACGATATAATAAATAACCGCGATGCCATGGGCCGGATTGCTAAGTGGGCCATCGAGCTCCTCCCATTCGACATCATATATAAATCACGGCGAGCCATTAAATCATGCACTTTGACGACTCTAAGATGCTGGCTGGTCTGGGAGCGGGCGTTGTCCTGACATCCCCCACAGGAGATACAGTCCAATACGTACTCCAAATATTATACATAGACTCCAACAATACAGCTGAATACGAGGCTCTGTTGCATGGTCTTCGGATGGCAGTCTCCATGGGAATTCAATGCCTAGAAGTGCGTGGGGATTCGAACCTCACAGTATCTCAAATAAATGGAGACTTTGACGCCAAGGACCCAAAAATGGCGGCTTACCGCAATGCCGTCCTCAAGATGTCAGCTCGGTTTGAGGGGTTCGAATTCCATCATGTGGTCCGAGAAAATAATCAAGCGGCGGATATCCTCACCCGCATCGGCGCTAAGCGCAACCCCGTCCCACCTAATATCTTCTTGGAAAGGTTGTTCAAGCCATCCATGGTGTGGCAAGGGGAGACCAGCAATACTAGTCCGGATCCAACCACAACCCCAGATCCCGAACACACTGACATAATCGGAGGCTACGCCACCGAAATAACACCTTCAGCCCACGTAATCATGGCTGTCATCGCCTCATGGACAGAACCCTTCTTAGCCTACCTAAATAGGCAAGAACTCCCCGAGGACCAAAATGAGGCACGTTGCATTGTGCGGCGCTCTAAAGCCTACAAGGTCCACGAGGGACAGCTTTATAAGAAAAGCACTGCCGGAGTTCTCCAAAGGTGCATCTCCGAAGAGGAAGGGTGGCAGCTTTTGGCCGAAATTCATGCTGGACTCGGTGGCCACCACGTCGCAGCTCGGGCCCTTGTAAGCAAGGCCTTCCGCACACGTTTCTACTGGCCCACAACCCGAGCAGACGCACAGGACCTCGTCAAACATTGCATCGGTTGCCAGCTTTTTGCAAATCAAAGCCAAATGCCACCTACCACACTCCAAACAATCCCCATAACTTGGCCCTTTGCGGTCTGGGGGATCGATATGGTCGGAACCCTTAAAGGAGGAAGCCATAAGAAAAAATACCTATTGGTCATGGTAGATAAATTCACCAAATGGTTAGAAGCCAAACCAGTTAAAACGGTCGAATCCGAACCGGTGATAGACTTCATATCAGGGGTTGTACACCGTTACGGTGTCCCCCACAACATCATCACCTATAATGGCTCCAACTTCACAGCCGACGAGGTGAAAACTTGGTACGACATGATACATCTCCAACTTATCTATAATTTTTGATTGCTCCATGCTACTTTATCTACTGTTTTAGGCAATATTGGGCTTTATTATCCACTTTTATATTATTTTTGGGACTAACCTATTAACCGGAGGCCCAGCCCAGATTTGATGTTTTATGCCTATTTCAGTGTTTCGAGGAAAAGGAATATCAGATGGAGTCAAAACGGAACGAAATCAACTAGAGAAGTTAATTTTGGAAGGAAACCCACCCGATGGACTTGGAGTGCACGTCAGGGAAGAAGGGAGGTCCCCACGAGGGTAAGGGGCACGCCCACCCCCCTGGGGCGCGCTCCCCTGCCTCGTGGCCCCCCCTTCGGTCCACCGACGTACTCCTTGCACCCATATATACCTATGTATCGTAAAACTTCCAGAACAGAAGATAGATTGAGAGTTCCGCCATCGCAAGCCTCTGTAGCCACCAAAAACCTCTCGGGAACCCGTTCCGGCACCCTGCCGGAGGGGTAATCCATCACCGGTGGCCATCTTCATCATCCCGACGCTATCCATGACGAGGAGGGAGAAGTTCTCCCTCGGGGCTGAGGGTATGTACCAGTAGCTATGTGTTTGATCTCTCTCTCTCTCTCTCTCTCTCTCTCTCTCTCTCTCTGTCTCTCTCTCTCGTGTTCTCTCTCGTGTTCCCTCTATGGCACGATCTTGATGTATCCCAAGCTTTTCTATTGTAGTTGGATCTTATGATGTTTCTCCCCCTCTACTCTCTTGTGGTTAATTGAGTTTCCCCTTTGAAGTTATCTTATCGGATTGAGTCTTTTATGAGAACACTTGATGTATGTCTTCTCGTGATTATCTGAGGTGACAATGGGATATCATGTGCCACTTGATGTATGTTTCGGTGATCAACTTGCAGGTTTTGTGACATTGGGAACCTATGCATACGGGTTGGCACAGGTTCTTGACTCTCCGATAGAAACTTTGGGGCACTCTTTGAAGTACTTTGTGTTGGTTGGATGAATCTGAGATTGTGTGATGCATATCGTATAATCATGCCCATGGATACTTGAGGTGACAATGGAGTATCTAGGTGACATTAGGGTTTTTGTTGATTTGTATCTTAAGGTGTTATTCTAGTACGCACTCTTTTATAGATTGATCCGAAAGAATAACTTTGAGGTGGTTTCGTACCCTACCATAATCTCTACGTTTGTTCTCCGCTATTAGTGGCTTCGAAGTGACTCTTTGTTGCATGATGAGGGCTTGTTATATTATCTATCTATGTTATTATTGTTGAGAGAACTTGCACTAGTGAAAGTATGAACCCTAGGCCTTATTTCCTATCATTGCAATACCGTTTACGCTCACTTTTATCATTAGTTACCTTGCTGTTTTTATTATTTCAGATTACAAAAACCTATATCTACTATCTATTTTGCACTTGTATCACCATCTCTTCGCCGAACTAGTGCACCTATACAATTTACCATTGTATTGGGTGTGTTGGGGACACAAGAGACTTTTTGTTATTTGGTTGCAGGGTTGTTTGAGAGACCATCTTCATCCTATGCCTCCTACGGATTAATAAACCTTAGGTCATCCACTTGAGGGAAATTTGCTACTATCCTACAAACCTGTGCACTTGCAGGCCCAACAACGTCTACAAGAAGAAGGTTGTGTAGTAGACGTCAAGCTCTTTCCTGGCGCCGTTGCCGGGGAGGTGAGTGCTTGAAGGTATATCTTTAGATCTTGGAATCGAATCTTTTTGTTTCTTGTTTTAGCACTAGTCTAGTTTATAAAAGAAAACTACAAAAAATGGAGTTAAGTTTGTCTCATACGCTTCGTCGCTTCGTCTTTTTAATATCTTTCGTGGGTATGATGGAAAGGATAATTGTGCTCAAGTGCTAGAAGAAGAAATCTCTAAATTGTTTGGCACTAAATATTTGAATGATGAGCATGATTGCAATGTTGTTAGTACGAAGTCTTTGAATATCCATGATGCTAATGATGATTGCACTAGTTATGATGAAAATGCCTCCTATAAACATGTCAATTTTTGTGGAGTGCATTGGGTTTGTAAATACACACCAAATAGGGAAGATAGATTGCAAGAGGCATAAGTACTTAGAAACAAAATTGTTGCAAGAAGAGCTAGATGAATGTGCTAAAAATTTATCTTTTCTTAGCCCTACTTGTGAACTTTGCAATGAGCGTGATCATTTTAGTACCCAATGTAAATTGTTTCATGAGCGTATCGTGTCCAAAAATTGTGATGACTTGATTTCCCTTGCACATCATAATGAACTTAGTTTGCTCTTGGGTTATGAAGAAATTAAACTTGAATTAAGGATATTCCAAAATTTGTCCTTGATAAAGTTCTTCATTTTAATCTAGAAGAAATTTATATGTATTGTGCGGTGAATTGCATTGAAAATCCTTATATTGCCAATTACATAAAGAAAAGAAAACAAATAGAGGATGGAGAGAATACTAATGAAAGGGAAGAGACTTCCCAATATTCTCCTATCATTTCTTATGATGAATCAGGTAACGAGGAGGAGCCTTCTATTCGACCAATCTCATTAATAAGGAGCTCCAAAAAGAGGATTGAACCCACACATGACGTGAAGAAGAAGAAAAGAAAAAGGAAGAGAGGTAAAAAGGTATCTCTCCCAAATAAGGCTGCTCCTATTATTATTATGCCTCATGAAAATGAAGATGATACACTTGATGATGATCTCGTTATGCCTATTGCTTGTTGTGATGATTATGATCGGGAAGATAATGACACTTCTTATGATCTTGAAAATCTTTTTGGCACTTGCTTGGAAAAATATGATAATAATGTTTGCTATACTATTGGTGCTATCCATACTATTAATGATGAGAGTGATTATGCTTATGATACGAAAAGGCCCAAGCTTGGGGAAGCTATGTTTGATGAGGATGATATATTTTAGAATATATTTGCTGTAATTAATGTTTGTCCCAAGCTTGGGGATGCTATGTTTAATAATGATGATATTTTTAGCCTCTCAAGTTTTGATATGCAAACTAGTTATGATGATAGCATGCATTCTACCTATGATGATTATATTTATGAAAGTGGGTTTGGAAGAGTGTCATCTTTAGGAAGTAGTGATCCCACAATATTGGAGGATGTTGAATCTTATAATATTTATGAAAGTGGATTTGTAGAGGTCATGACTTTATTTAGTGATGTATCCACTATCTTGGAAGAGGTTTCAATCGATTATGATGAGAACAAAGTTGCCACTTATGATGATTATTGTGATAAAACTTATGTTATAAAGAGTAGTGATGATTATATTTATAAAACTTGTCATGATTATGAGTACCCTTTCTCTGAACATTACTCTTTTAATGTGGAAACAATTTATAGTATTCAAGTCTCTTATGATACTCCCACTATTCCGAATAAGAAGAATTTTGCTTATGTGGAGAGTAATAAAATTTTATGCTACTAGATCATGAAAAAAATGCTTTAGGTGATGGTTATATTGTTGAATGCGTTCATGATGCTACTGAAAATTATTATGAGGGAGGAATATACGCTTGTAGAAATTGCAATAGTGTCAAGTTTCCTCTCTATGTGCTTAAAATTTTGAAGTTATGCTTGTTTTACCTTCCTATGCTTGTTGATTATTGTTCCCATAAGTTGTTTGCTCACAAAGTCCCTATGCATAGGAAGTGGGTTAGACTTAAATGTGCTAGTCATATTCTTCATGATGCTCTCTTTATGTTTCAATTCTTATCTTTTACTAGTAAAATTGCACGTGCACGCACGTATCCGATAATACACCAAGAATTGCACAAACGTCTTTCATATGGTATCGTAAAACTTTTTTGCTTTATTAATGTCTACAGGTGCACCTCGGATGAAAAAGATCAGAGTGCAAAAAAATGACATATCACTAACTATACTGGTGGCTAAATCTCAAGCTCTTTGTAGAAGTGGAATGTGGAATGTGACCCAGAGTAGCTTTACTTGCAAAGACTGTCAGTTAGTAAAGCACACTAAACATAAGTACTGAATGACTTGGGTCCAACAAACACGAACAACATTTACTTGCTCCAATAATGATGATAGATGTGAATTATGTGAAAGAGCACACACAACCATGTAAAGTATATTGTCAATACATGAAACATCTTGAAATTTCTTTGAAAAGGACACAAGAACTCTTATCATGTCAGGAAACCTTCAACCGACAACAGAAATTTGTCATAGTACAGATTAATCTCAAGAGAAAATATACTAAAGAATAAATTTATCATCATAACACGAGGAAAATATTTTCAGACTTGTGTATATAGCAGCATTGAACATAATAATAAGAAAATGATACATAAGTTCAGATGGAGAGAAAAACACAGAGTTCTGGAGTGTAGACACCAAAAAGCACCTCCCAAGTATTACTTACTTTAGGCTCATTTCTGTAAGACTCAATAGGAGAAGATGGATCTTGTGAATTTCTTCTATATGTGGTCTCTCTACAGATATAGTAAAGGCTTAGAAGGCATACAATGTCAATGATTTTAGGGAGTCCATAGAGTATTGGTTATAATTTCCCATCAGTCTTGAAATACTGTATCAAAAACAAATAAAGTTCTGTTTGTATGTCGTAACTTGAATGTGCCCAAATATGTGTGTTCAGATAAATTTGTGAAAGAGCATATTTCAGTAGATCTTCGGACATACCTGAAAGAGCAGATACGTTAGTAATATACACAAGTCCAAGCAAGAGATCACCAAGTTTGTAAAAAAAATTCAACATGTACTTTAGTGCAGAAAGAATCTTCAAATTTAGTAGTTGCGGTGAAATAGATTTTAGCAAGAAACCTAAAATGTATCAGAAGAGGAAGAAATACAGAGACACTGCCGACACAATAATTATGTCCTGCAGCAAGCGCCGCGAGCATCACTTTGTACCTCCCATGATTGTTGCCTCAAGCTTGCTCTTGTCAACACTATCAAGTATATAAGACACATTGAACAAAGTCCTATTATTGCTAGCCTGGAACAAGACAAGAACGTAATATTCAGTTCTCTGGTTCGAGTAATTGGTCAAAAGGAGATAACATGATGTTCAGAGGCTAATTCGTACCTCTGCGTTCAAGCCGAAAATCATCTTTGATGAAATACCATCCCTTGCATCCAAAATTCCCAAAGGACAAAAAACTGTAATTATGAAGGAATGATCACACAATTCTTAGGGGAGCAGCAATAATGGAACCTTTCGATGGTACCAATCAGCACCCACGAAGCCAAAGGATGATATGATTCTTCAACATCTTTTATATTTTACTCTGAATCCTATCAGACCCACACAAACCCAAAGGATGATACACAAAAGATTCATAATTGCGTAGAGCATGGACACATTTGTGAACCTGAAGTGTAATAAAGAATAGCAACTTATATCATTGTTTTTTTCTGTAGAAAGATTTTTATTCCTCAACTACGACATATGCCTCAAATACAATTATGTATGAAAAGTGATCTTCTGCATCTGCATGTGCTATATTTGCCTACAGATTTGGTGAAATCATGAAGTATGTGCCTTGTGTAATTTCTTGGATATGCCATATACGACGCAATGGTAGAAACATACCTTCAATAAAACAACACACCAGGAGATCAGCGATCGTGGTAAGGCCTGTGGCCGGCCGGACTGACCTGTTCTAGAGGGATGCCAGGACTGCGCATACAGCAGTATCGTCAGTTGGGAGAACAAGGTTGAGGAGGAATCACGGTGGGGGCAATCTGGCGGGAAGGCCCTCACGCGGCGGCGGGTGCACCAAGTGAGGGCTCGCATGGCGGATTCCTCAGCGGAAGCCGGTTTGCACCGTGACGGCAGGCTCGCGTGGCAGCGGCCATAGCAGAGGCGGGCAGGCTCTCGTGGCGGCGGCGGCGGGCTCGCGTGTAGGGCGGCTCTGATGTTGTAGGGAATCGGTGTGCACGAGGACAATCAGATCCCGAATAGGGGAGAGGGCAGGATGGTCATGGAGGAGGTGACGGGAGGAGACGAGGCTGTCGGGCGTCGTGCGGTGTGGTGGCTGCGCAGGAAAGGAAGGCATCGAGGCTGCGGGCAAAGGGAGGCAAGGGCGGCCAGTTTTCTTTTTTCTGCAGTGATCGCGCAATGGGAGGAGCTGCGGACGGGGTGATTTTCCTCTTGGTGGAGCACGGTCAGCCAAGTAAATTGCTAAGTGTACACCAGCTCGCGATGAAATTAATGATGGTTGTTAGATTGAGCCATGTGCGCTTAATCCTGTGGTGTTAATGTGTCCACAGATGTTTGGTTGGGTGCGCATAGAAAAGTTAATGTTTGATTGTTTATTAGTAGTAGAGATGTGAGCATCATTGTCATCATCATGCCTAGCTAGAAAGGCATTAAAGAAAAGCGCTTGTTGGGAGACAACACAACATTTATCCTTACTGTTTTTGTGTGTTCACATGATTATGCTACTGTAGTAATCATGTTTTATAGCTTTTGTTTCAATAAAGTGCCAAGGAAGACCTTTAGGATAGCTTACGGTGATAGTTGTGTTGATCCTGCTGAAAATCAGAAACTTTTGCACCTAGTAAATTAGTTTTTTTAATTCACAGAAACGTGATCTTGATCTGATTCTTTTTGCTATGGATTGGTACACAAAGTTCTTAGGACTTCCTAATTTGGTAGGATTTTTGGAGTTCCAGAAGTATACGTTTGATACAGATTACTACAGACTGTTCTGTTTTTGACAAATTCTGTTTTCTATGTGTTGTTTGCTTATTTTGATGAATCTACGGCTAGTAAAATAGTTTATGAACCATAGAGAAGTTGGAATATAGTAGGTTTAACACCAATATAAATAAAGAATGAGTTCATTACAGTACCTTGAAGTGGTGTTTTGTTTTCTTTCGCTAACGGAGCTTACGAGTTTTCTGTTAAGTTTTGTGTTGTGAAGTTTTCAAGTTTTGGGTCAAGATTCAATGGACTATGGAATAAGGAGTGGAAAGAGCCTAAGCTTGGGGATGCCCAAGGCACCCCAAGGTAATATTCAAGGATAACCAAGAGCCAAATCTTGGGGATGCCCCGGAAGGCATCCCCTCTTTCGTCTTCGTTCATCGGTAACTTTACTTGGAGCTATATTTTTATTCACCACATGATATGTGTTTTGCTTGGAGCGTCATGTCATTTTCTTTAGCTTTGCTTGCTGTTTGAATACAATACCAAGATCTGAAATTATTAAATGGGAGAGTCTTCACATAGTTTCATAATTATTCGACTACTCATTGATCTTCACTTATATCTTTCGGAGTAGTTTTGCTCATAGTGCTTCACTTATACCTTTTGAGCGTGATAATTTTTGCTCTCGCGCTTCACTTAGATCTTTTAGAGCACGGTGGTGGATTTGTTTTAAAGAAACTATTGATATCTCATGCTTCACTTAGATTATTTTGAGAGTCGTTAATAGCATGGTAATTTGCTTAATATTAATATACTTGGTATTCAAGATATGTGTAACTTTCTTTTGAGTGCGTTGAATACTAAGAAAAGTTTGATGCTAGATAATTGTTTTGAGATATGAAGATGGTGATATTACAGTCATGCTAGTTGAGTAGTTGTGAATTTAAAGAATACTTGTGTTGAAGTTTGTGATTCCCGTAGCATGCATGTATGGTGAACCGTTATGTGATGAACTCGGAGCATGATTTATTTATTGATTGTCTTCCTTATGAGTGGCGGTCGGGGACGAGCGATGGTCTTTTCCTACCAATCTATCCCCCTAGGAGCATGTGCGTAATACTTAGCTTTGATAACTTGTAGATTTTTGCAATAAGTATATGAGTTCTTTATGACTAATGTTGAGTCCTTGGATTATACGAACTCTTCTTCCTTCCACCATTGCTAGCCTCTCTAATACCGCGCACTTTTCGCTGGTATCATACACCCACCATATATGTTCCTCAAAACAGCCACCATACCTACCTATCATGGCATTTCCATAGGCATTCTGATATATATTTCCATGCAACTTTCCACCATTCCGTTTATTATGACACGCTCCATCATTGTCATATTGCTAGCATGATCATGTAGTTGACATCGTATTTGTGGCAAAGCCACCATTCATAATTCTTTCATACATGTCACTCATGATTCATTGCATATCCCGGTACACCGCCGGAGGCATTCATATAGAGTCATATTTTGTTCTAAGTATCGAGTTGTAATTGTTGAGTTGTAAGAAAAATAAAAGTGTGATGATCATCATTATTAGAGCATTGTCCCAAGTGAGGAAAGGATGATGGAGACTATGATTCCCCCACAAGTCGGGATGAGACTCCGAACAAAAAAAAAGAGGCCATAAAAAAAAGAGAAAGGCCCAAATAAAAAAAATGACGATGAGAGAAAAAGAGAGAAGGGACAACGTTACTATCCTTTTACCACACTTGTGCTTCAAAGTAGCACCAAGATCTTCATGATAGAGTCTCTCATTTTGTCACTTTCATATACTAATGGGAATTTTTCATTATAGAACTTGGCTTGTATATTCCAATGATGGGCTTCCTCAAAATGCCCTAGGTCTTAGTGAGCAAGCGAGTTGGATGCACACCCACTTAGTTTCTTTTGTAGAGCTTTCATATACTTATAGCTCTAGTGCATCCGTTGCATGGCAATCCCTACTCACTCACATTGATATCTATTGATGGGCATCTCCATAGCCCGTTGATATGCCTAGTTGATGTGAGACTATCTTCCCTCTTTTTTGTCTTCTCCACAACCACCATTCTATTCCACATATAGTGCTATATACATGGCTCATGCTCATGTATTGCGTGAAGATTGAAAAAGTTTTGAGAATGTCATAAGTATGAAACAATTGCTTGGCTTGTCATCGGGGTTGTGCATGATTTAAATATTTTGTGTGGGGAAGATGGAGCATAGCCAGACTATATGATTGTGTAGGGATAACTTTCTTTGGCCATGTTATTTTGAGAAGACATGATTGCTTTGATTAGTATGCTTGAAGTATTATTATTTTTATGTCAATATGAACTTTTGTCTTGAATCTTTCGGATCTGAATATCCATATCACAAGTAAGAAGAATTACATTGAAATTATGCCAAAGTATCACTCCGCATCAAAAATTCTTTTTTATCATTTAACTACTCGAGGATGAGAAGGAATTAAGCTTGGGGATGCTTGATACGTCTCCAACGTATCTATAATTTTTGATTGCTCCATGCTACTTTATCTACTGTTTTAGGCAATATTGGGCTTTATTATCCACTTTTATATTATTTTTGGGACTAACCTATTAACCGGAGGCCCAGCCCAGATTTGCTATTTTATGCCTATTTCAGTGTTTCGAGGAAAAGGAATATCAGACGGAGTCAAAACGGAACGAAATCAACTGGAGAAGTTAATTTTGGAAGGAAAGCCACTCGATGGACTTGGAGTGCACATCAAGGAAGAAGGGAGGTGCCCACGAGGGTGGGGGCGCGCCCACCCCCCTGGGGCGCGCCCCCTGCCTCATGCCCCCCCCTTCGGTCCACCGACGTACTCCTTGCACCCATATATACCTACGTATTGTAAAACTTCCAGAACAGAAGATAGATCGGGAGTTCCGCTGCCGCAAGCCTCTGTAGCCACCAAAAACCTCTCAGGAGCCCGTTCCAGCACCCCGCCGGAGGGGGAACCCATCACCGGTGGCCATCTTCATCATCCCGGTGCTATCCATGACGAGGAGGGAGTAGTTCACCCTCGGGGCTGAGGGTATGTACCAGTAGCTATGTGTTTGATCTCTCTCTCTCTCGTGTTCTCTCTCATGTTCCTCTATGGCACGATCTTGATGTATCCCGAGCTTTGCTATTGTAGTTGGATCTTATGATGTTTCTCCCCCTCTACTCTCATGTGATGAATTGAGTTTCCCCTTTGAAATTATCTTATCGGATTGAGTCTTTTATGAGAACACTTGATGTATGTCTTGCCGTGATTATCTGAGGTGACAATGGGATATCATGTGCCACTTGATGTATGTTTTGGTGATCAACTTGCGGGTTTCGTGACATTGGGAACCTATGCATAGGGGTTGGCACACATTCTTGACTCTCTGATAGATACTTTGGGGCACTCTTTGAAGTACTTTGTGTTGGTTGGATGAATCTGAGATTGTGTGATGCATATCGTATAATCATGCCCACGGATACTTGAGGTGACAATGGAGTATCTAGGTGACATTAGGGTTTTGGTTGATTTGTATCTTAAGGTCTTATTCTAGTATGAACTCTTTTATAGATTGATCCGAAAGAATAACTTTGAGGTGGTTTCGTACCCTACCATAATCTCTACGTTTGTTCTCCGCTATTAGTGTCTTCGGAGTGACTCTTTGTTGCATGATGAGGGCTTGTTATATTATCTATCTATGTTATTATTGTTGAGAGAACTTGCACTAGTGAAAGTATGAACCCTAGGCCTTATTTCCTATCATTGCAATACCGTTTACGCTCACTTTTATCATTAGTTACCTTGCTGTTTTTATTATTTCAGATTACAAAAACCTATATCTACTATCTATTTTGCACTTGTATCACCATCTCTTCATCGAACTAGTGCACCTATTCAATTTACCATTGTATTGGGTGTGTTGGGGACACAAGAGACTTTTTGTTATTTGGTTGCAGGGTTGTTTGAGAGAGACCATCTTCAGACTACGCCTCCTACGGATTGATAAACCTTAGGTCATCCACTTGAGGGAATTTGCTACTATCCTACAAACCTGTGCACTTGCAGGCCCGACAACGTCTACAAGAAGAAGGTTGTGTAGTAGACATCACGGCAACATGGGCATTAAGCTCGATTACGCCTCCGTCTATCACCCCTAAACAAACGGTCAAGTCGAATGGGAAAATGGTCTTATTATGAGCGGCATCAAACCCAGACTAGTGCGATCCTTGAAGGAATCAGATACGCACTGGGTCAAGGAGCTCGACTCCGTACTATGGGGACTGTGGACTGATAACCCGCAAGTATACGGGATAGTTGTAGCCTCTTTCGCTAAGTAAGAGTGTCGAACCCAACGAGGAGCTAAAGGTAGAACAAATAGTCTCTCAAGTCCTATCGGCCGCTGATACGACTCTACGCACGCTTGATGTTCACTTTACCTAGAACAAGTATGAAACTAGAAGTACTTTGTAGGTGTGATAGGATAGGTTTGCAAGATAATAAAGAACACGTAAATAAAAAGTAGGGGCTTTTTAGATAAAGATGCAATAAAGTAAATATAGTGAGTATGGAAAAGTTGTGGTAAGAGTTGTGAAATTGTCCCTAAGCAATTGACTGCGTTACTAGACTGGTAATCACTATTGCAATTCTATTTGAGGGAGAGGCATAAGCTAACATATTTTCTCTACTTGGATCATATGCACTTATGATTGGAACTCTAGCAAGCATCCACAAATACTAAAGATTCATTAAGGTAAAACCCAATCATAGCATTAAAGTATCAAGTCCCCTTTATCGCATACGCAAACAACCTACTTACTCGGGTCTATGCTTCTGTCACTCACGCCACCCACCATAAGCAAATCATAAACATATTGAAAACCCTACAGCGGGAATCCCTCACGCTTGCGCGACACGGAGGGCACAATAGGACAGCACCAATAATAAAACATGCAACTCAAACCAATCATAGCAATTCATCAATCACCGATAGGACAACGAAAATCTACTCAGATATCATAGGATGACAACACATCATTGGAAAATAATATGAAGCATAAAGCACCATGTTCAAGTAGAGGGTACAGCGGGTTGCGGGAGAGTGGACCGTGGTAGATAGAAGGGGGAAGGTGATGGAGATGTTGGTGAAGATGATGGAGGTGTTGGTGTTGATCGCGGTGATGATGATGGCCCCCGGCGGTGCTCCGGCGCCACCGGAAGCAAGGGGGAGAGATCCCCCCCCTTCTTATTCTTCTTCCTTGACCTCCTCCCTAGATGGGAGAAGGGTTTCCCCTCTGGTCCTTTGCTCCCATGGCGTGGGAGGGGCGAGAGCCCCTCCGAGATTGGATCTATCTCTCTGTTTCTGCGTTCTCAGATTCTACCCCTTCACCGTTTCTTTTATATTTGGAGATCCGTAACTCCGATTGGGGTGAATCTTTCGCCCAGATTTTTCTCGTAAAATTAGCTTTATTGCAGCAAAAGAAGAGTGTCAACCGCCTTATGGGTGGCCCACGAGAGTCTAGGGAGTGCCCAGGGGGGGAGGGCGCGCCCCCTGTCTTGTGGCCACCCTGGACACCATTTCGCGTTGATTCTTCCACCGGAAAATTTCAAATATTCCAAAATAATTCTCCATCCATTTTTATCCCATTTGGATTCTGTTTGATATTGGGTTTCTGCGAAACAAAAAACATGCAACAGACAGGAACTGGCACTGGGCATTGGATCAATATGTTAGTCCCAAAAATAGTATAAAAAGTTGCCAAAAGTATATGAAAGTTGAAGAATATTGGCATGGAACAATCAAAAATTATTGATACGTCGGAGACGTATCAGCATCCCCAAGCTTAATTCCTGCTCGTCCTCGAGTAGGTAAATGATAAAAAAGATAATTTTTGATGTGGAATGCTACCTAGCATAATCTTGATCATATATCTAATCATGGCATGAATATTAAGACACGAGTGATTCAAAGCAATAGTCTATCATTTGACATAAAAAGAATAATACTTCGAGCGTACCAATAAAGCAATCATGTCTTTTCAAAACAACAAGGCGAAAGCAAGCTTATCCCTACAAAATCATACAGTTTGGCCATGCTTCATTTTCATCACACAAAATGCTCCCATCATGCACAACCCCGATGACAAGCCGAGCAATTGGTTCATACTTTTTAACGCGCTTCAGCTTTTTCAACCCTCACGCAATACATGAGCGCAAGCCATGGATATAGCACTATAGGTGGAATAGAATATTATGGTGGAGGTTTATATGGAGAAAACAAAAAAGGGAGAAAGTCTCACATCGACGCGGCTAATCAACAGGCTATGAAGATGCCCATCAATTGATGTCAATGCGAGGAGTAGGGATTGCCATGCAACGGATGCACTAAGAGCTATAAGTGTATGAAAGCTCAACAAAAGAAACTAAGTGAGTGTGCATCCAACTTGGTTGCTCAAGAAGACCTAGGGCATTTGAGGAAGCCCATCGTTGGAATATGCAAGCCAAGTTCTATAATGAAAATTCCCACTAGTATATGAAAGTGATAACATAGGAGACTCCCTATATGAAGAACATGGTGCTACTCTAAAGCACAAGTGTGGAAAAAGGATAGTAACATTGCCCCTTTTGTTTTTCTTTTTTTCTTTTTTTCTTTTTTTCCTTTTTCGATGGGCTTCTTTGGCCCCTTTTTTTTATTTAGGATTCTTTGGCCTTTCCCTTTTTTCTCTTTTTTTCTTTTTCTTTTTTTTCATGGGGCAATGTTCTATAATGATGATCATCACACTTTTATTTACTTACAACTCGATATTACAACTCGATACTGGAACAAAGATATGACTCTATATGAATGCTTCCGGCGGTGTACCGGGATATGCAATGATCTAGCATGGCAATGACATCAAAAAACGGACAAGCCATGAAAACATCATGCTAGCTATCTTACGATCATGCAAGGCAATATGACAATGAATGCTAAAGTCATGAATATGATGATGATGGAAGTTGCATGGCAATATATCTCGGAATGGCTATGGAAATGCCATGATAGGTAGGTATGGTGGCTGTTTTGTAGAAGATATAAGGAGGCTTATGTGTGATAGAGCCTACCATATCATGGGGTTTGGATGCACCGGCGAAGTTTGCACCAACTCTCAAGGTGAGAAAGGGCAATGCACGGTACCGAAGAGGCTAGCAATGATGGAAAGGTAAAAGTGCGTATAATCCATGGACTCACATTAGTCATAAAGAAGTCATATACTTATTGCAAAAGATTATTAGCCCTCGAAGCAAAGTACTACTACGCATTCCCCTAGGGGGATAGATTGGTAGGAAAAGACCATCGCTCGTCCCCGACCGCCACTCATAAGGAAGACAATCAAAGAAACACCCCATGCTACGAATTTGTCACACAACAGTTACCATACGTGCATGCTACGGGACTTCCAAACCTCAACACAAGTGTCTCTACAATCCACAACCACCCTCTAGCATGACTCTAATATCACCATCTTTATATCGCAAAACTATTGCAAGGAATCAAACATATCATATTCAGCGATCTAAAAGTTTATGTAGGATTTTATGACTAACCATGTGAATGACCAATTCCTGTCATCTCTCTAAATATATATAACTGAAGCAGGAGAGTTTAATTCTTTCTACAAAAGATATGCCCACGCTCTAACAAATATAAGTGAAGAAAAAGAGCATTCTACAAATGGCGGTTTTCGATGTGAAGAGAAACAGGCAATCCAAACTTCAAATGATATAAGCGAAGCACATAAAGCATTCTATAAAGCCATACTCAAAAGATTTAAGTGAAGTGCAATGATCATTCTATAAATCAACCAAGGACTATCTCATACCAGCATGGTGCATAAAAGAAAAGTGAAAACTAAATGCAAAAGACGCTCCAAGACTTGCACATAATGCATAAACGAAACGAATACAAAAACATATCGATACTTGTTGAAGAAAGAGGGGATGCCTTCCGGGGCATCCCCAACCTTAGACGCTTGAGTCTCCTTGAATATTTACTTGGGGTGCATCGGGCATCCCCAAGCTTGAGCTCTTTACTCTCTTCCTTTTCCTCGTATCGAGACCTCCTCGTTTAGACACTTCATCCACACAAAACTTCAACGGAAAACTCGGTAAGATCTGTTAGTATAATAAAGCAAATCACTACTCTAAGTACTGTATCAAACCAATTCATATTTTGTTTTTGCATTGTATCTACTGTAATATAACTTTTCCATGGCTTAATCCACTAATATAAATTGATAGATTCATCAAAACAAGCAAACTATGCATCAAAAACAGAATCTGTCAAAAAAAGAACAGTCTGTAGCAATCTGAACATCCACCATACTTCTCGTAGCCCACAAATTCTACCAAAATTAGGAAAAATAAACAAGTTGTATATCAAGACAGTTCAAAAGGAATCAGAACCAATTGACGTTCCAGTTAAAAATGTAAAATCGCGCACTACAGCCAAAGTTTCTGTCCTGCACCGTACAAACCAACAAGCATTGTAAACATCCTAAAGGCAAACCTTGGCACATTATTTTTATAATACAATGGAATTTTACAAGGGGATAATTATTTTTGATGAAAATTTTCTGTAATCAAGATTCACAAAGTTTCCGTGAGCATGAACAAAGTTCAAGGAGCTCCCCCACTTCAACAATGCTTGTCTCTCTCACTTTTACTTTCCTTTTTGAAAAGTTTTTGTGTTCCCCTCTTTATTTTTTTGTTTTTAAACTATATAAAATCACTCAACAGAAATAAATGACTCTCTAAAACTTCCGGGTTGTCTCCCTGGCAGCGCTTTCTTTAAAGCCATTAAGCTAGGCATATAGTGCTCAAGTAATGGATCCACCCGAATCCCAAGGTATATCAAAGCCAATTTTAATTAACAATGATTTATAATTTAGTAGTGAGCACAAAGTAACACATATCATGCAACAACAAAGTCTAACTCTCTTCCTATGCATCGGCTTGTCATAAAAGAACAATTCGTGCACACCAAGTAAAGGCCAATGCATAGTATAAGCAGTTTCTTGCAATTCTATCGTGTTGGAAACATAGAGAGGTGGAGACATAGTTCCTCTCTCATAATAATTGCAAGTAGGAGCAGCAAGCACATGCATATCACATTCATCAAAATCATCATGTGCAATGGTAAAAGGCAACCCATCAATATAATCCTTACTAAGCGCAAACTTCTCCGATATAGTGTAGTCGAGAGAATTCAAAAAGATAATAGGACTATCATGCGTGGGTGCAATAGCAACAATTTCATGTTTAACATAAGGAACTATAACAAGTTCATCTCCATAAGCATAATTCATATTGGCATCTTGGCCACAAGCATAGCAAGCATCATCAAAAAGGGATATTTCAAGAGAATCAACGGGATCATAGCAATCATCCTTCGGTAAGCACGAAGGGGAATTAAACAATGTATGATTTGAAGAGTTACTCTCATTAGAAGGTGGGCACGGGTGATCAATCCACTCTTCCTCCTTTTGTTCTTCGCTCTCCTCATCATCTTTTTCATCTAATGAGCTCATAGTTTCATCAATTTCTTCTTCCATAGCTTCCTGCAAAATATTAGTCTCTTCTTGGACAGCGGAGAAGTCCTCAATATATGGTTTAACATAGGAATTAGAAGCATAATTATCATAACAATATTGAAATATGGCAAAATTTTCAGATTTGTAAAGAGTCGTACCATACTTTTCAATCAAAATTTTCAGATACGACTCTACGCACGCTTGATGTTCACTTTACCTAGAACAAGTATGAAACTAGAAGTACTTTGTAGGTGTGATAGGATAGGTTTGCAAGATAATAAAGAACACGTAAATAAAAAGCAGGGTCTGTTTAGATAAAGATGCAATAAAGTAAATATAGCGAGTATGGAAAACTCGTGGTAAGAGTTGTGAAATTGTCCCTAAGCAATTGACTACGTTACTAGACCGGTAATCACTATTGCAATTCTATTTGAGGGAGAGGCATAAGCTAACATACTTTCTCTACTTGGATCATATGCACTTATGATTGGAACTCTAGAAAGCATCCGCAAATACTAAAGATTCATTAAGGTAAAATCCAACCATAGCATTAAAGTATCAAGTCCCCTTTATCCCATACGCAAACAACCAACTTACTCGGGTTTGTGATTCTGTCACTCACACCACCCACCATAAGCAAATCATAAACATATTGCAAACCCTACAGCGGGAATCCCTCACGCTTGTGCGACACGGAGGGCACAATAGGACAGCACCAATAATAAAACATGCAACTCAAACCAATCATAGCAATTCATCAATCACCGATAGGACAACGAAAATCTACTCAGACATCATAGGACGGCAACACATCATTGGAAAATAATATGAAGCATAAAGCACCATGTTCAAGTAGAGGGTACAGCGGGTTGCGGGAGAGTGGACCGCTGTAGATAGAAGGGGGAAGGTGATGGAGATGTTGGTGAAGATGATGGAGGTGTTGGTGTAGATCGCGGTGATGATGATGGCCCCCGGCGGCGTTCCGGCGCCACCGGAAGCAAGGGGGAGAGAGCCCCCCTTCTTCTTCTTCTTCCTTGACCTCCTCCCTAGATGGGAGAAGGGTTTCCCCTCTGGTCCTTGGCTTCTATGGCGTGGCAGGGGCAAGAGCCCCTCTGAGATTGGATCTATCTCTCTGTTTCTGCGTTCTCAGATTCTACCCCTTCACCATTTCTTTTATATCTGGAGATCCGTAACTCCGATTGGGGTGAATCTTTCGCCCAGATTTTTATCTTAAAATTGGCCTTCTTGCGGCAAAAGAAGAGCGTCAACTGCCTACCGGTGGCCCACGAGAGTCCAGGGAGCGCTCAGGGGGGAGGGCGCCCCCCCCCCCCTGTCTCGTGGCCATCCCGGACACCGTTTCGCGTTGATTCTTCCGCTAGAAAATCCCAAATATTCCAAAATAATTCTCCGTCTATTTTTATCCCATTTAGATTCCGTTTGATATTGGGTTTCTGTGATACAAAAAACATGCAACAGACAGGAACTGGCACTGGGCACTGGATCCATATGTTAGTCCCAAAACTAGTATAAAAAGTTGCCAAAAGTGTATGAAAGTTGAAGAATATTGGCATGGAACAATCAAAAAATATAGATACGACGGAGAGGTATCATGGACCACGCCAAATCGCACTACTGGATACACACCATTCTTCATGGTGTACAGCGCAGAGGCGGTATTGCCCTGTGATATCATTCATGACTCACCACGAGTTCGCATGTATGAAGAGAGAGAAGCCGAGCTTGATCGGCAGGATAGTCTAGATGCCCTGGAGGAGGAGCGCAACGTCGCAAAAGCCCGTTCCACATTCTATCAGCAACAGGCTCGAAGGTATCAAAGCAGAGAAGTACCGCCAAAACTTATAACGTTGGCGAACTCATTCTACACCTACCGGAGAAGAAAAAGGACAAGCCCAAGCCGAAGTGGGCAGGTCCCTTCATCATTGATAAAGTTCTCACCAGAGGAGCGTACCACCTGCGTGACGCATCAGATAATCGACTCGAGCCGAACCCATGGAACGCGGCCAGACTCTGAAGATTCTACGCCTAGCGCCGAACTCTGTGTTCGTCTCCTTACCTTCGCCCTTTTTAAATTATATCCTCTCTCTCTCTCTTTCTCTCTTTTTTATTTTTATGGCCCTAAAAAGCTTCAAGTGTGACTCGATCGCACAATCTTAACGCGCTATGCGCACTCACTATACCTTGGAGCTTCTTATGAAGAAGCTTAATATAATTATCTTCCGGGCTTCATGCCCACTACATATGTGTCACTTTTCCATATGTACCGTTTCTTCGCCATTATAAGCATCAATATGACTTAAGTTTTGGCCAAGCTGGGTTGCTGGCTCCTGTGTTTATGCCCTATGTTCCCGCTAGTTCGGCTAGGGCATAAGGGGAGCACCTCTGCGATTGTTACTGCCGGGTCCGCCGGACGTGTACCTTAGACTGGGTGAAGCCAAAAGCTAGCGTTCTTAAGGGAATATTCGGTCGGTGAACAAAAGATGTTTCTTACCTATTACAATATAAACCCCCAGATGTTTCATATCATGCGTCTCTATTCGCAGTTCGGACATGCACATTAATGCATGCGCTACCCAGGGAAAGGAACCCTTAACGGAACTATTCTCCCTGGAAGATGTTTCTTACTATCCATGTAATATAACACAGCTAGTTGGGTACTTGTATGTTCAAGCACTTATGACCCCTATGCCTAGTTTCCACGCATACCCCGGTTTACATAACTGAGCGGGTATTTGGATACAGTCCGGACTGTCGGGTTCGGAGGTTGAAGCGAAAAGGTCTGCCATGACAAATGATTTACAATCCGGCTAGAGGCAAAATATGTCAATTGAAGTACATAGTCACGTACACTGGCTAAATTCTTCTTCTATACCATCCAACAGGCTGTCTAGCCTACAATCCTGTTGGGAATACTTTGCGGCTAATCCTACCTGGTCATATACCAGACTAACGGGGATCTCTTTCCCATCTGACCCTACAGGTCCGACCAGTGCCATGTGATTCAGATCAACCTTGGTGTACCGTGTTTTTACCATGGCCCGGGCTTCCCTCGCACCTTGTCGGCAGGCCGATATCTTCCATAGTCAGAAGCGCCGACGTGCTCCCTTGAGCATCTATACAAGCTCCCCCATGCCTCCTGGCAGGGAGGTGGACGACCACAAGGCCTGGGCTATACCCTGCATCAGCTGCCGAACTTGTTCGTGCAGTTGTGAAAGCTCTTGAAGAAGATCGCCTCCGGATCCGGGCATCTCCTCTTCGGGACGACCCGCCAGCATACCTGCAGACATAACTCTGTTAGCCCATTTCTTCGCCGAACTGTATAAAGGTTTGTTTGAGCACATACTAAAAATGCCGTGTCGAAGCCTCTTATTCTCCTTCACAGAGTCAGCAAGCTGGGCCCGCACATCTTCCAATTCAACACCCAGCCGGGTATCAGCATACTGGAGATCGTTTTTCTCCCGCCTAACCCATGTAAGCACACGCTCGCTAGCCTCTAGCTGTCATTTAGCTTGTTGCTCATCCTCTTGTATGATCTCTAGATTCCCTCCGGGATTGTCTGCAGAATCTATTGTTAGATTTACAAGCATGCCGAATACTAACTGGTGCACATAATTATATCCTTTTTGAGATAAATATTACCAGATGAGGCCTTCTTAGATTCCTCCATTCCGGCAACTGTGCCCCTTAGCTGGGCTTTGCACTCCTCCAGCTCTTGGGACAAGTGGGTGTTCTTCTCTGTAAGAACCTATGCATACAATGATCCTTAAATCAGTTGTGCCAACTGTTTCAAGTCTCAGGGGCTACTGATATACATAATTATCAGATTTTTCTTACCCGTATATCCTTTAAATACTGGTATGTGGCTCTAGCAAGCCCTTGTTGAGCAGCTCGGATATACACGTCTCCCAGTTGAAGGCATTGAACGCCTCTTCGGAGAAATTAGGGTCGTGGAGTACGGCCCATCGACGCCTGTGATTTATGGCGCTCTCCACTTTGGAATTTGTAGAGGATATTCTATCCGCATCCTCTGTAGGAGGACCGGCCGACGTTGTCCCCATGTTAGCCTCCGCCCTTGAGTCCGGCTCTGGAGTCCGGCTGGTGGAGGCGTGGCCGGCAAGATCTCCGGCGAGTGCTTTTTCTGCCAGGGGACAATGGACATCGTTATATTTTAGAAACGATAATCACGGAGCGGGTTTTTAATCATACCTCTGCAACGGCGTCTCGGTCCTGACCACCTTCCTTTTAAGCCTACCTGACTTCGGTGCCCCTTGTTGGTGAGTCGCCGCGGGTTCGGCACGGTGCCCCGATGGCCTTCCCTATAAAGCGCAATACGTGTGTGGTGGGTAAGGCATAGAGAAGGGATCCTTCTCGGAAGTTAGGACTCCGGTTTTACTTACATGTGATGCAGGGAGTAGGCCGGGATAGTCAGACATGATGGCCACCAAGGCACCATCATAGCTTGCCTGGTAAAACGTCCTGTCGACGAGCTCCACAAATATGTCCGGATCTTCTTCAAGTCCGGGGTCAAGGGCCCGGTCGTGGTCCTCTGGCTGTGGAGGCGGACTATGGACCTCCCTCACAGCTTTTCGCAGTTCCTGTTATGGATTAGCAAAATAAATATTTCCGATAAAAAGACTGCGGGAATAGATAGACTTGAGTAAAAGATAGCAACTCACCCAGCTAGGGGGGTTGTACATGGAAAACCCATCCCATGGCTTAATGCGGATGAACTCCTCTTCTTCTTCTTTATACAAATTGGACAATATTTTTGCTAGAGCGGTGGCGGAGTCTGGACCTTTACGACCACAGCGGGTGGCGTCATCTTCTCCATTGAAGTGCCACATGGGATTCCCCCGGTACTGGAGTGGTTGCACGCCCCGCATTATGCATATTGACATAACCTCGATTATTGTCAATCCTGATTTGGCCAGCGTTTTTATCCTGCCCATCAGATAAAGGACCTCTCTGCTATCTTCCTCCTGGGGGCTCCGGGGATGCCAGTTGCGGCGTTTCTTTAGTGGGGCGTTGGTAAACTCAGGAAGACCCATCCGGATAGGGTCCTGAAGGGGGACGTCCTCTATATAGAACCACTCCGAAGGCCAGTCTTCGGATGTCTTCTTCGGAGTGCCGGACAGGTATCAGGTCCCGGCGATGCGCCATATTTCGGCTCCGCCCACTTGATATATTGATCTCTCCTGATTGTGAGGGACGAGGCAGAATAGCCTCTTCCATAGCTCGAAATGAGCTTCGCAGCCCAGAAATAGCTCACAAAGGGCGACATAACCTGCGATGTGCAGTATGGAGGCAGGAGTGAAGTTATGCAGCTGGAGGCCGTAATACTCCAGGAGCCCACGGAGGAACGAATGGATTGGAAATCCGAGGCCCCTCAGCAAGTAAGGGACAAGGCATACTCGCTCCCCCTTGGATGGGTTGGGGAAACTCTCTGCTTGCTCCCCGCCATCGTAAGTGGCTAATCCGGCTCGAACGGGGGCAAGATATGCAGGTGCGAGAAACCCCTAGGTCTGCAACTCCACCAACTGGCCGTGGGATACGGTGCACTTCACCCAATCACCTTGCTTAACACTATGAGAGCGAGAGGGGGAGTTGCGGCAGCCGGCCATGGGTGCGCTCTGATGAATCCTCGCTTGGGTAAGATGGTGTGATTTGGATCTGAGGATCCCCGTCTCTTTAATAGATGATTTACTTACATGGTCAGGGTGGCAAATGTAAAAATGCCCTGACTTCTCGCATTCGCTCGACACGTGGAGACTGCCATTATTAAGGTACAGAAGCTGAGGAGTGCAACTTTAATGGGAAGCCGGACACTTCTTGTTACAATAGGTACTCAGGGATTTGGAGAAGAATCCGCCTTGCAATGCTGAAGACAATTTGCACGTCGGACTCATCGTCATTGAAGCCTGGTTCAGGGGCTACTGAGGGAGTCCTGGATTAGGGGGTCCTCGGACAACCGGACTATGTACCTATGCCGGACTGTTGGACTATGAAGATACAAGATTGAAGACTTCATCCCGTGTCCGGGTGGGACTCTCCTTTGCGTGGAAGGCAAGCTAGGCAATTCGGATATGTAGATTTCCTTCTCTGTAACCGACTTTGTGTAACCCTAGCCCCCTCCGGTGTCTATATAAACTGGAGGGTTTAGTCTGTAGGACAACAACAATCATAATCATAGGCTAGCTTCTAGGGTTTAGCCTCTACGATCTCGTGGTAGATCAACTCTTGTAATACTCGTATCATCAAGATCAATCAAGTAGGAAGTAGGGTATTACCTCCATCAAGAGGGCCCGAACCTGGGTAAACATTGTGTCCCCCGCCTCCTATTACCATTAGCCTTAGACGCACAGTTCGGGACCCCCTACCCGAGATCCGCCGGTTTTGACACCGGCAGCAACCTCCATCCAGCAGATAGATAAGAATGATGCGGCGGCACGCTGAGACAGCAGATTCGAGGAGAAAATCTTAGTGTGGCTACTGCCTAAAGTTCGAGCTCCACTATCCCGCTATCGACCGTGATGGATGTGGTCCAATCACACCGCCGCCAGCCTCGATGGTTGAGATCCTCCTATCTCCCGCCGTAGAACGAGGATTGACCTCCTATAACGCCGCCACTGAGGGAGTCCTAGATTTGGGGGTCCATAGATGTCTGGCCTATCCGATATGGGCCGAACTGATGGGTCGTGAAGATAAAACAGAAGGCTATCCCCCATGTCTGGGTAGGACTCTTATATGCGTGGGCGGCAAGTTTGGTGTCTGGATGTACTATTTCCTTCTTCTACAAACCGACTTTGTACAACCCTAGGCCCCTACGATGTGTATATAAACTCGAGGGTTTAGTCCATAGAGGCTAATCGTAGGCTAGACAGCTAGGGTTTAGCCATTACGATCTCGAGGTAGATCAACTCTTGTAACCCCTATACTCATTGAATAGAACCAAGCAGCACATGGGGTTTTACCTCCTTTAAGAGGGCCCGAACCTGGGTAAACATCGTGTCCCCATTGTCCCTTGTTACCATTTATCCTTAGACTCACAGCTTGGGCACCCCTACCCAAGATCTGCCAGTTTCGACACCGACATTGGTGCTTTCATTGAGAGCTCCGCTGTGTAGTCACGAAAAGCGATCTATGGCTCGCCTTGTCATCAACAACGATAACACTTCTGGAAGCGGCCTAACTTCAGGACAGGTCCTCCAGCTTGGCGGTTTCATCGTGGGTGTCCACACGGCCATCAAGCCGACGACATTCCCCGTGATCGCCAAACATCACCTCTGCATTGGTCTCGAACACTCCGAAAAGATGGAGCCGGTGGACATCTCGTCCTTAAACGAGCTGCTAGATCGCATCACCGCCCTGGGGCTCCCAATGGATTATGATCGGATCAGGCTTAAACCTGACCAGAGGGGAATCAATCTCCCGTCGATCACTCACCTGGGGCGGTAGTCGAGGAACGAGCCAAAAACACTTCTTCCCCTAAGTTGAAAACCAGCTATGCTTGGATCTCTGAACCCATTGAATCGGATACTCTTCCTTTGAATGAGACTCCGTGTCCCCCGAATTCAGGGTCGGACTTAGGGTCCGGGGAGGACTAGGATCTTCCCGGACCCGAACCTGTGACCTCAGAGATTTTACAAGCTCCAGACACAATTGTGGGTCAGGATTCAAGTTTTAGCCCGCCCACCCACCACAATCAATACTCTCCAAGTAATTCAGGCCCTCCAGACATATATGACCTGATGTATGTATAGCAGCGACCTCAAGAAATAGTCCATCACTTTTGGGCCAGGTTCTTACTTGTCAAAAACAAGATTAAAGATTGTTGCGATGACGATCCAGTCTTGGTCTTTCATCACAATTCTACCAATGCGGGAATCTGGATCGCCCTCAACCGTCGTGGCATACAGAGTTTCACGGAACTATCGCACGTAGTACGGAAGTACTGTGCAATGGAAAGCACATGCAAGGCCCAAAAACTCAATTGGAACCTGCTGCGTTTAAGCAGTGCACTGCCCGGGCAAAATGGGTGCACCCTTACGAGGCATCCGATCTTAAGCCCATCGGCAAGAAAAACAAACCCTTTGCGGGATAGATGTCCATTCTTGATGAACTCATCGAGAAACCCTGTCAGATACATGTTATGCCGAGCATCGAACCAACTCATAGCCTTCGGGCATGTTGGGTACTCCGGCAAGTGGCTAAAAGTGGTGAGGACATCCTCACCACCGCTACTCCAAAGAAGCATTCTCCGGAGGATGACGATCTTAACGTCTTTATGGTCTTCGAGACTTTCTCTTCAAATAATAAGCATAAGATGGCACTCCGCGACCTCGCCGAGATTCACCAAGTAACTTCAATGAGCCCATGGGACGACACAGCAGTAACCTTCACCGCCGATGATGAACCAAGGGCTCGATCAGTCCGAGCACCTGCCACTTTGGTTCTAAACCCAATTGTGGATGGCCTCCGACTCACCAAAGTTCTCATGGACGACGGAAGTGGGCATCTACGACGACACGCTCAACAAAATGCATATTGACAGAGCACGCATCGAGCAAAGTAGTACCACCTTTCGAGGCATCATCCCCAGTCGAGGAGCACGATGTTCGGGGAAAATCAAACATGATGTACTATTTGGCACGCCTGAGAATTACAGGCCCAAAGAATTGATGTTCCACGTGGCTCCCTTCAATTGTGGATATCATGCCTTTTAGGGCGAGACACTTTCTCACGCTTCAAAGCCATACCACATCACGGGTACATGAAACTTAAAATGCCAGGGCCCAATGGAATAATCACATTTATGAGCGATCCAGATAAAGCACTCCACACCGAAAACAAAACTGCATCCTTGGACCTTGAGGAACTATCCGAAGCCCTTGCGGACGAAGAACTAACCACTCTGCGATCCACGGTGGGCAAGGATGATGTGATTCTCGATAAGAGACCTAAATCCACCTCCTTCAAGCTAGTAGATGAAATAGTTAAATTTCAAGTGCACCCGACGGATCCTAACAAAACAGCATCCATTGGAGCACAGCTGGATCCAGCGGTAGACGCTGCCCGGCTCGCATTCCTACGTGAAAATTGGTACATCTTTGCCTGGCACCCTTCGGACATGCTCGGGATCCCACGCAGACTGGTCGAACACAGCCTCAACATAATCAAAGGGTTTAAACTAGTCAAGCAAACGCTGCGGCACCTTTCCGAACCCAAACGACAAGCTATGGGGGAGGAGCTAGCCAAACTACTCGAGGCCGGGTTCATCAGAGAAATCAAACACCCGGATTGGCTAGCCAACTTGGTCATGGTGCCGAAGAAGGATAAATCTTGGCGCCTATGTGTCGATTTCAAAGACCTTAATAAGGCCTGCGTCAAAGACCCTTTCCCATTGCCCCGCATTGACCAGATTATCGACGTGACCGCGGGACACGACTCATTGTGTTTCCTCGACGCTTACTCCGGATACCATCAGAATAAAATGAAGGAGTCCGACTAGGCCACAATGGCGTTCATTACCCCGTACGGGCCTTTCTGTTTCAACACTATGCACTACAAAAAAATACACTTCCGTGATCATACGTGTTTGTCACAGTAGGTCGCGTTTTTTGTCATGCATGTACATCCATAACAAATTTATGACAGAATCAAGATAGTCATACATGTGCTGTCGTAGAAGTGTTCCATGACATTACCAAAATTATCATCACGGAAGTGTCCACTTCCATGACGATAAATCGCACGTCACAGAAGTGCTTTCGTCAAGGGTGACCGACACATGGCATCCACCCTAACGGAACGCCGTTAAGCTATCGGGTCGGGTTTTGGATCCGATAACCCATTAACAGCCCCGACCAATGGGGATTTTCCACGTGTAAAATCGTCATTGGCTGTAGGAAACACGTGTCGGCTCATTGTTGGGACAGATGTCATCCACTCATTGGAGAGAAGGCGCCTATGATACGTCGACACGTGGCCCAACCCAACAGAGGCCCATTCCTATGAAAAGGCCGACCCGTTTGACTTGGTCAAAAGGTGACGGGCCGGCCCATGGAAAGCTTGTTAACGGCCTATTTGCATATAGCCCATTTATAGCCCGCTAACCCAAGGCCCGTTATGCCCTACCCGAATTAGGCCCAGTAGCGTCATCTGGGCCATCCAATATGATTCCAGCCCATTTTCACTTTTGGCCCATGTATGGCCCATGACATCTTTCGGCCCATATGAGGCCCTATGTAACTCTTGGCCTATTAACGGCCCGTGGTGAAACTGGCCCGCAATGAACAGTGTATCACTTTAGACCCATTAACGACCCATGGTGAAACTGGCCCGTAATGAATAGTGTATCACTTTATACCCATTATTAGCCCGTTATTCAATTGGGCCGTTTCCAGCCCGTGTTATCTTTCGGCCTTCTTAGGGCCCATTTATTCTTGGGCTCATTTCGAGCATTCGTTTACTTATGGCCCGTTACTGTAATTTTCTGCTTGTGGGCCAAATTCAGCCTGTGGTTACAGTCGGCCCGTTTGTGGTACATTAATACATTGGGCCGTTTTCATAGCGTCATCAAATACATCCTATTAATGATGGCCTGTTATGGTCGACCCATGAACGAACGATTCCAACTCTAGCCCGTTTACGGCCATAATGCGGCATGTTATTGGCCAATCGATCATACGACCCGTATAAGGCCCATTGATGATAGGGCCCATAGAAGGCCCATTGTTTCTACGGCCCGTAGAAGGCCCAATGTTTCTATGGCCCATAGAAGGCCTACTGTTTCTACGGCCCGTAGAAGGCCCACTGTTTCTACGGCCCGTAGGAGGCCCAGTGTCACTACAGTAAATATTAGCCCATGGTTATTGTGGCCTAGTTTTAAAAAATAGGTTATTGCAACCACTAGCAAACCGCGGAAAAAGAACTGCACTGACTACAAGCAAACAAATAAACAAGACAACAAGGAAATAAATAAGCAAGCAACTTATGCTAGGCTATCACGGCTATTACACATATTACATCCACTGGGCATCAAAGTTCACCACCAGTGCAAATATAGGGAACACAGCAGCATATAAACGCCGTAGCAAAACAAGTCCAGAACTGAAACCACTTCAGAAGAGTTCAAGAAACAATATCCTAGGTAACCATAATGCTGGCAAGATGCTTAGCAAGCTTATTAACTTTATCTTGTTTGGCGCTTAAATCCTCTAGCGCTTGCTGTTGCACAAGAAAGTACGCATCTGAATTCTGTAGGGACTTCCTCGGTCCTTCGGCTTCTTGCTGCAGCACAGATGACTGATGCCTTTCAGCTTGTAGCTGAGACTGAAGAAGCCGAAGTGATTCAGGCAGCGAGTTCGAAGAGCTTGTGCCAGCGGTACTGGCCAGTAACTCAAACACTACATCAACGCAGGACTTTGGGGTTTTCTCACTGTCTACAAGATCGTTTTTATCACCTTTGTTGGATACAAACAGGGTTGTCTCACTATCTTGAACCTTATCTGCATTACTTTCTCTACCATTGCATAGTGGGGTGCTCTTCTCCAATATTCTGTTTGCATACTACAAGAGAAACAAGCAGACACATCACATGTTTAGCTTGTAGTATACCAAACTCATTTTGGTAAACCAGTTTAGTAGTAAGGTGGACAGGATAACAGCATGAAACAAACATATATCTATGTACTATGGTCACTGTATTGTCCATATCATTCTAGTTTATGTTCCCTAATCAAGATAGAGACACAGTTCAACTCATATATTTTTAAGACACAGCAGCATAGACAGAATATAATTGTGAGAAACTACACAACATTGGCAGCACTTGTAATGTGCATCACATGAGAACATAACTGTTTATACAACTTAAACTGAAATCAACATAGAGCAAGAAGTTAGAACAGCAATCCAGTTAAAGAAATAGGTTTAAAACATATCTGTTGCACCATTGGAGTTTCAATTGGATCCTTCAAATTCGAAAGTAGTTGGTATGAGTAAATACAGTGATGCAACAGCAAAGGAGTATGGACCATAGCTACTAAATCTGACCTGAGAACAGTTGCTCTTCTGCTTTAAACGTGGAGTTTGGGTTAGCTGTGGTGGTCTTCGTGCTTTGGGCACTGCAGTAGCTTTACAAACTGCTCGTGTGGGGGTACTCTGTGGTGGACATGGTGCTTTGTCAACTATAAGTGGGTTACTATCCGCTGGGGTTGCGGTTAGATGGGTTGTAGCTGGTTCTCTACCCAACGGTGTAAGTGTGCAATCTAGAAGAGTCTCGATTATGTGTAGTGGGGCTAGTTTGTGGGCCAGTACAACCATGGTTCTATCTGCATCGACGGGTAGCACTGTCTTTTGTGAAGAACGGGTTTTTGCTCCCTTAGATACTGCCATCACCCCCTCCAATTCAAATGGCTGATAAACAAGAAAAGAAATTGAGGGTACAGACATTGTATGATAGACAGATGTTGTCTAACCAAACAGGACAGCATGACACAATTTCACATATATGATGCCTAACTAAACATGATAGCATGACACAGTTTCAGATATATGATGGATAATTTAACAGGATATAATGGCATAATTCAACATATGATGAGTACCTAAACAGGATGACATGACAAAACTATATGATGTCTTTCTAAAATAGGTTGGGATGAAATAATTCACATACATGTTGTCTAAGTATACAGTATGGCATGATATAATTGACATAATTCATTCATATACTAAGCAGCTGACACTCGCATGTATGATCTCTAAACTAAGCAGATAGAATTCAATACTGTGCATATGATGTCTAAACTAAGCAATGCAAGACATCATATGCATCATATGAGAAATATAAACATTGCAACTTAGAGCATACACCTCAGGTGGGATATAGGACTGGTCATCTGTCTCTGAATCCTCCTCTGAGGAGCTCCCTGTAACCATCGAGATATATGCTTCAACAGGTACCATTGCCTGCTCTGAAGACCTTGTTTAAACTCCTGATTTTTCCATAACCGGCTCAAATGGCTGATACACATGAAGAGTAGTTCAATATACACAGATTGTCGACAAATGGAATACATAATGAAAAAAAAGATGGCATGAGATAATTCACATATATGATGCCTGGCTCCATGGCGGTGCATAATTCACAGATACGATAACTGGCTGAAAAACATGGCATTGCATAATTCACATATCTGATAGAAAGCAAACAGGAGGCATTCACACAAAGTATGTCTAATCTAAGCAGATGGCATGGCAATGCAAGACACAATATGCATGATATGAGCAATATAACCCAGCCAAGTTAGAGCATGCACCTCGGGGGGGGGGATACGACTGGTCATCTCTCTCTGAATCCTCCTCTGAGGAGCTATCTGTAACCAGCAAGAAATCTGCATCGACAGGTAGCACTGACTGCTCAGAAGACCTTGTTTTCACTCCAGATTTTCCCATGACCGACTCAAATGGCTGATGCACAGGAAGAGTAGATGAATGTATAAACATTGCTGACAAATGGAACACATTATGGAAAAAAATATGGCACGATACAATTCACATATACGATGACTGGCTAAACAGGATGGCATTGCATGATTCACGTATATGATGCCTGGCTAAAGAAGATGGCATTGCATAATTCCCATATACTCCCTCTGTTCCTAAATATTTGTCTTTTTAGAGATTTCAAATGGACTACCACATACAGATGTATATAGACATATTTTAGAGTGTAGATTCACTCATTTTGTTCCGTATGTAGTCACTTGTTGAAATCTCTAAAAAGATAAATATTTAGGAATGGTGGGAGTATGATATAGAAACCAAACAGGTGGCATTCACACAAAGCAAATCTAAACTAAGCTGATGACATATAAGATGTATAATGTAAGCAATGCAAGGCGCCATATGCATGATATGACCAACGTCAGCATGCCAGGTTAGAGCAAACACCTCAGGTGGTAAACAGGCATGGTCGGCTCCTTCTGAATCTCCATCTGAACAATTATCTTCCTCTGGAATACAATCTGGAAATGCAGGAGAGGGGAGGGGGGCACTTCGCCCACCATGGAGCATCGTCTGCATGACATTATATTCGCACGCAACGGTCTTCTGTTTTTTTCTACATGTTCAGTATGATTGTGTACAATATCTTACATGCATAATAAAGAAAATAGTTAGATTTTGTAAGGCCTAAGGGGTGCATGCAAAAATCAAGACTGATGGTAGCAAACGAGTGGATGGATCCAAAACTAATGATAGCAGGTAGATTATAACTTCAGTTTAAAAAGATAGACAATGGATCATCTATTGTTTGTTGCCCACCCAACATGAACCACATAGAAGACCCCAGATGAACCGGATAGTAGACAGATACTATTCGTTGCTGGCTCGATATGAGACCCATGGACAATTTTAAACTCAAGATTGAACGATAAAGTAGCAGGTAATAATAACCGATGTATAACGTAAGCAAACACGAAAGACTACGACCTCTCTTCCGGAACTGTCTAGCCCTCAGGTTCATCTGCTCAGTTGATGATGGCAATGCAGTTGGCGTGGCTGCCGGCAATGGGGAAGATGATCTGAGGCGGCGAAAGAAAGTCTGCAGGGGGGATCTCTGATGAAGTGAATGCTTCTGTCGATGGTGCACCTCAGGTGGGGTGGATGACGGCACGGCAGGAGCAGGATATAACACACAGAGTTTTCTTTAACGCCAATCTGAAAATGAAGTAAATCTGTAAGGGCTCCTTAGAATTGGAGGATTCTATAAACGCAGGGACAGGAAAAACACAGGAATAGGATAGGAATGCATGTGCAAAACAGAGCATTTGGAAACATAGGATTTCAGTCAACCTGGGTGTTTGGCTCACATGAATTGGAAGAACAGAGGAATGGAGAAACAAAGTGATGCGACGAGTGTACAACCTCTTTGGCATAGCCTTGTGGACCTCAGCATCATTGGGTTGGACGTGGAGGATGGTGATGATGCTGGTGTGACTGTCGGAGGCGGGGAAGAAGATCCAAGGCCTTTGGAAACGGCGCTGAGGGTACTGCTCCGTTGTGATGGACGGTTCTGTCCTTGGAGCAGCTCCACTAAGGTGTACGGCGACGATCCTGAAGCATGACAAGATAGACAACTTTAATCTGAAGTGGGACCCTAATATCATCTGCAATAGATGATGTAAAATACATCACCAAAAAGTGCTAGATGTAAAACGCATCAGCCGCGCCACGGCCGCTCCGACAGATGCTGTAAGTACTGTTCACTCTGAACTTAACTAAAGAAAATGAACTTCACAGTCGAAACTGAATTTTACTGTCGAAACTAATTGAACTAGTAACAGAGCATTGCAATAGATGTTTAGGGCGTTCGAGCACTAGTAGCAGAGAAGCAGTGATCTAAATCAGCAGAAGCTCGAGCAGGGAACGCACTAGCAGAGAGCAAGTCGTGCAGTAGCACCGTGAGCGAGTGCTAAAGCAGCAACTCCTGTAGCTGCCGGAGGTCGTGCAACAGCAGCAGCAGCACAAGCAAGAGCAAGAGCAGAGCAGCAGCACGAACGAAAGCAGGAGCAGTGCACCAGCGTGACCGACGGCAAGAACAGAGCCGCGGCACGAGTGAGATCCTGAGCAGCTGCAGCTAGTGCTGTTGTGGAAGTCGCCGCCGAGGAAGCCATGACATGGGGGAGAGACGCCGTGGATGATGTGGCCGGCGACGGCGCTGTCGATGGAGACGCCATGTCTGCTCGGTATCGAGCACCGGCAACCCCGTGAGATCGAATAAAAGATAAAATGCATCAGTGAGTGCAGAACCTCCTTGGTGGCGCTGAGTTGGCCTTAGCTTCATCGGAGGAATTGGTGAGGGTGCTGCGGTTCTGGTGGGGCAGGTCAAGACGGCGCTGTGGGGATTGAGGTGGCGCGATAGACGAGGCGAACATCGGGGTAGCTCCTTGGAGGTGGAGGACGGGGCGGCTGATCCGGCGGGACGACGAGATCGACAACGGATCCTCATCTGGTGCGGTGGATGAGGGACGGCGAGCTGTTGCATTGGACGACATAGTCGGGGAAGAGTCTTCGGCTGGGCGGCGGTCGGGAGGCCGACGGAGGAGCGTGGGGTTTCACGGGTTTTGGCGGCCTCGGTGTACGAATGGGGGGGAGGGGGGAGCCAAGCTTAGGGACGCGCTTGTCCGAAATGTAGGGTAAGTTACCAGCATACCCACACCGGTTTTGACACTGCGACATGGAGCTTCATTTCCGGCTGCGGGGTAGAAGGGGGATTTCGCGTGTCTGGGCTGCGGGAGCGATTTCGGATGAGGAGGGAGTTCTCACGCGCGTCCAAATTTCGGGATAACAAGTCGCGGCGCGGGTTGAAGAAGCGGGAGTTTCTAAGAAGGTGAGACAAAAGATACTCGAGCTTGAAAATTTCGGGATAACAAGGTGCGGATTCCTTGTTCGGCAGAACAAACTTAACATGTAAAAAAAATCATACAAGACACAAGAGAGTCATGTGCCCTTTTACTATATTGCTATAGATGCCATTGAAAAAACTACAAGAAAAATGTAAAAAAAATCGGGAGAACATGATTACCCTGCATAGTACCAAATCGATTCGCACTTCCCTCAACAACAACAAAAAACAAATCAATTCCCACCAAAGAAAGAGTAATGTCCCTTTTTATATGATTACAGATGCCATGATCTTGAATTTCAATTTTTGAATCCACGTATGTTGAATTCGAATATATCATTAGGTGACCTTGCGGTTTATAATTGATGTAGTCATACATTTTGATCTTCCGTCATATATGAACATTTTACTCCACCATGTGAACATATATATTTTTGTCTACCATATGGACTAAATTTGAATCAATTTTCCTTATTTTAATATGATTGTTGTCAAGTTATAAAATAATTTAAATATTATCTTGATAACAAAAAGACATGCATATAGCAGTAATCATATTTCACTATGAACTAGATGTAACATACACTCTCCAATTCAAATATCTGTATCCATTTTATGTTGAATTCAAATCATAGTACATTATTGTTCTAGGTAGCGAGATGTTCGGGATAATCTAAACCCTGTTTTCATACGTATAATTTTTGGCTGAATTGGGACAAGTTTTGGTATAAGCCTCTTGCAAAACCGGAGATTCTCTCAACAAGCCTCGTGGTTCCGAGAGGGAACATGTCGCCTTTGTGTGCGAAATGATATACGCTGCCTCCCCCCTGATTTTATTTACAGAGGAAACATAGAACTAAATGAGTGCCCTGTTAAATTTTGGAATTATTTTGGGTTCATTTGGCCTTTTTATACATTAATTGAGTCTCTGGACTTTTAATGTGCATAATCTAAATATGAATTGCATGCACATGCTCCGGTGCACCAAAGTGGGTTGAAAAAAAACATGTGTGTCCCTGGTTGAATTTCTAGGTCCCATGGAAGAAATGAGAATGAAATTCAAACATCTGGGTGTCATGACTCTGCCGAGAACATCGAGGAACTTAGATTTTAAATTCATGTAATGAAACTTGGCATGGTGTCATGTCATGGCACTAACATGTTGTGGTAAAAAATTGGGCCGATTTGGAAGCTCGTGGTTCTAAGAGGGAACGTGCCACCCCCCCCCCCCGCCCTTGAGTTTCTTAACAAAGGCAACATAGAACTACATTAGTGCCATGTTAAATTTTGGAATTATTCCGGGTTCGTTTGTCGTTTTTTATACATTAATTGAGTTTTTGGTCATTTAATGTGCATAAGTCAAATTTGATCTACAAGCACATGCTCTCGTGCACCAAAGTTGGTTGAAAAATCACATTTGTGTCCTCGGGTGAATTTCTAGGTCCCATGCAAGAAATGAGATAAAATTAAAGCATCTGGGCATCATGGCTCGGCCGAGAACATTGAGAAACTTGGTTTTAAAATTCCTGTAAATCCAAAACACGTCTGAAAATCATGAAACTTGGTATGGATGTCATGTCATGGTACTACCATGTTGTGGTAAAAAAAATGGCCGAATAGGAACAAATTTTGGTATAAGCTTCTTGCAAACCGAAGCTTCTCTCAAGAAGGCTCGTGGTTCTGAGACGGAATGTGTCACCTTTGAGTGTGAAATGATATACGTTGTCCCCCTTGAGTTTATTTACAAAGGCAACATAGAACTACATGAGTGCCCTGTTAAATTTTGGAATTATTCCGGCTTCGTTTTGCCTTATTTACACATTAATTGAGTTTTTGGTCATTTAATGTGGATAATTCAAATTTGAACTACAAGCACGTGCTCCCGTGCACCAAAGTTGGTTGAAAATCACATTTGTGTCCTCGGGTGAATTTCTACTCCCATGCAAAAAATGAGAATAAGATTCAAACATCTGGGCATCGTGGCTCGGTCAAGAACATTGAGAAACTTGGTTTTAATATCATGAAACTTGGCATGGTGTCATGTCATGGTAGCACCATGCCGTGGTAAAAAAAATTGGCCGAATAGGAACAAATTTTGGTATAAGCTTCTTGCAAATTGGAGCTTCTCTCAAGAAGGCTCGTGGTTCTGGGAGGGAACGTGTCACCTTTGTGTGCATAATTCAAATTTGAAATACAAGCACATGTTCCAATGCACCAAAGTTGGTTGAAAAATCACATGTGTGTCCTCGGGTAAATTTCTAGGTTCCATGCAAGAAATGGGAATGAAATTCAAAATTCTGGGCATCGTGGCTGGGTTGGAAACATTGAGAAACTTAGTTTTTTAATTCCTGTAAATCCAAAACACGCATGAAAATAATGAAACTTGGCTTGGTGCCATGACATGGCACCAACATGCTGTGGTAAATTTGCAGTCTGATTTGCGAAGGCGCACACATTAACAATCAACAAAGTCATTTTGGAACAAGTGCTGTCACGTTACAATCGGAAACACAAGTATTATTGAAACCATGGGCGTTCTACTTACTAGTACCATTTACGTGCCGCCACGCGTCCCCATTTTTTATTAGCTAGGAGGCGCCGTGCAGGGTAGCTATTTGAGTACGAGAGGCGTGCGATCAGACCCCTGCGCGTGCTTATCGGGAGGAGAGCCCTTTGACCTCCATCTGCCGTCCACCTCTCTCCCAAGGTCTCCATTAATGGCGCTCGAGCCTCTGTTTAATGGCGTGGCTATGTCTCACTCGACTGAGATTTAAGAGAGAAAAAAGAAAATCTGACAGCACGGATCTTGATGTAAGATCCGACGGACCTATATAGCATCTACTGCGACTTATAGCAAGACTGATGAATATATAAGGACGATTTTTTTTATCAAAGAAGGGCTTGCCCCTTCCGATTTTCATTACTGTAAACCACCACAATTCACAAGAAGTTCAGCACAACTCCAGCCTAACACGAAGGACTAAAAGTACCAGATTGAAATCGCAACATCCCAAGAGGCCAACAAAGGCCAAACATCCGCGCTAGAACCCAACATTTCACAACCGATGACACAATCGACATCCTATACCGATTATTACATCAAAAGAAACCAGGAAACTGAAGGAAGCCTAGCAGCAACTATAAGAACAGCAACGCTAGGGTCGCCACAGCAAGAGTTTTCTTCATTCCAACCTCGCAACATTGATCTTCCACAGAAAGATAAGGACGTAATTGTCTTACATAATTAGAAAGATAATTAAAAAAGCCACATGTGGCTATGGTAGAAATACACAAGGGCAAAACAAGAAGGATGACAAGGATCTGGCTCGCTGATCTCTACTTTCTTGATGCTTTGCTACAGGCCGCGGGAACTAGTCTCCGCGGTGAGCGGCGATGAGCTCTTTCGTGTCCTCAAGACGCTGCTTGAGAACATTCACGGATTCCTCCACCAGCCTTTGGTGCTCGTTGCGGAGCATGTCATTCTCGTCCATAAGTTTCTTGACGATAACGCTGGTCCTTTTCAACAAGGCGCTGGTCTCCTCCTGCTGGTCTGCACTTCGGACGATCTTCTCCCTCAGCAGGTCGCGCTCGGCCCGGAGCCTCTCATTACCCTCCCTTAGTTGCCGGATGACGCCGGTAGCCTGTTCAAACGAGGCTTTCACATCGTCCTGCAACCTCGCCAAGCCGGAGATCTGATCCATCTGGCTATGGACGATCGCATGCATGCGCCTGTAACAATCGTCGCTTGCCCACGAGAAATTTTCCCAGGCCGCCGCAGCGTGGTGGGACATCTCTGCTGCATTCATTGTGCGGCGGGACGTCTCTGCTGCTTCCGCGGCGCGGCCGGACCAGTCTGCTGCATCGACGGTGCGGCGGGACCTCTGTGCTGCTACTTCCGCGCGGCAGGACATGTCGGCTGCTCTGGCAGCGAGGCGGGACATCTCTCGTGCTTCTTCTTCCATGCTCGCCTCTCCCTGGTAGCAATCTCTCGACCCAGAACTCACGCTGGCCATGGCAGATGCAAGGGAAGGATGCTGAATGACTTGTTTGTTTTTGTGGATGTGGAGTTGAGGAGGAATGTGCAGTCATCTTGGCATACTAGTATTTATAACCGAGTACTAATACGCTCCTAAGTGGGAAACCGTTTAGGTTGTGATCGGTGTGAACAGGTTTGGAATTCAATATACTAGCGTGGTACTAATACGCTCCTAAGTGGGAAACCATTTAGGTTGTGATCGGTGTGAACAGGTTTGCAATTCAATATAGCGTGGAGTAATTTGGAATGTGACGAGACACAAGCTCAAAAACTTGTACTCTGAGTTTAGTAGTACGTTATACAGGAAGAGAAGAGGTGCATGCACGGACTCGTCCTCTCACACACGCGTCTGTTTTTTCTCGAAAAGGAGGATGACGACCCCCGGCCTCTGCATCTGGGAGTCACACACGCATCTGTAGCTACGAATTGTAGTGTTCTCAACCATCCGATTGGCTCTATCATGGATGTACCTATATACTAAAACATGTCTAGATACATCTATATTTTGACAAATGGAAGGCATGTATTGTGGAACAGAGGGAGTGCTTGTCATCAAAATGGATAAAAAGGGACGTGTCTAGAACTAAAATACGTCTACATACATCTCCTTTTATCCATTTTGATGACAAGTAGTACTCTTACCCAAAGGAACTTTATATCCAACAGACACAAAATATCCGTTCGACTGTTGGAAATTACTGATCTGATGTCGAAGTAATTGTTGCAGCGCCATCAAAACCCACCATTTCTTAATCTAAAGTAGACCAAGGTAATCCCTATATTAGCATATTACTAATATAAACAGAAGGCACTGTCGAAACATTTAGGATGTGAGCTTGTCAATCTGAATGTGCAGGGACACAAGCTTAGCCCCGGCCAGCGGCTTGGGCGGAATTGTCAAGAAGGTCAGCTCTTGCACGTCGACGTCACCGGGATCCTTGCTGCTTGTCCCCTCCATTTCCACCTTGACGGCGTCGGTCGTGCCTTTGGGCTCCCCCGGCAGGCCGTTCTCCCACAGCTTGGCCAAGTAGTGCGGCAGTGGGGACGCCCCCGCTCTGATGCAGACGACCGACACGGCGATAGGCGCACCGATGTCGAGCACGCCACCGACCAAGAAAAACGCGTGGTGGTCCTCCTCCGCGAACAGCAAGAGCCGTGGCTCCGACAGTGGCACTTGCAGCTAGAGCACCTTGCCGTACTAGATCCTATGCACGGGCATGGGATGCGCGGTGCTGATGTGGTGGTAGAGCGCTGGCGGCGGGCCTTCGTAGCCGCAGACGGGCACGGGGCATTTGCAGGGCGCGAGCGGACACATGCTCTAGTGATCGGCGAGCTTGTGGTAAGTGACGTAGAGCCCACAACCTTCGTGCGGGCACTCCACCCTCACCGACGAAAGGACGGAGTCCACCGCCATGTTCCGCACGTCGAAGCCACCGCCATGTTCCGCACGTCGAAGCCACCACCGCACTCGCACTTCTGGCACTGCCGCTGGTTCCCGGGGCGCTCGACGTGGTAGTCCGCGCAGGACCGGTGCCCTCCCTTGCACTTCAGAAATCAATCCAACAACACATCAATCAAGGAACCTGCACCTTGCTCAATCAGCCAAACAGACAAGGTGTATTCGAACCTCATACACTGGAGGCGTCAAGGGGCGGAGGCACAAGGGGCAGTGGAGCACGGTGAGGTCCATCGAGACCTTAGAGAGCTCCATCGTGGGGTCCTGTTCCTGTTCGGTCTGCATGATCTCGCCCTCCTCGTGCACAACCATACTTCAAGGTGCATTACATCAACACATGCAAGTACTATCAAAAGAAGAGTCACGGCATGCATGCATGTGTTGTAATTAATGCATTGGTAAACGCAAATTATTGAAATATAGCGAGTGCAGTGCTTTGATGTGTCGCGTCAACTCGTACATCAACGAGAAGTTTGATTATCCTCTCCCTCACAGACTTAACTGCACCTGCCTTTGGTTGTATGATAGGTTAGCCAAACACCTGTCGGGCCCACCTATCATACACGCAAAGACAGGAGCGTCCCTCCCTTGCCCATGAGCGTGGTGGCTGGCAAGACTAGGAGAAGCGTTCGCTACACGCTCTCCCTCCCGCACGCGGTGGACATGAAGCAGTTCAATCGGTGCCATATGGCCAGAAGCGTACTGTAGTACTCCTCTAGTGCAGTAGTACACCATCATTGTTCGACTTCCCGAAGAGACGAAGAGCCAAGCGCAGCCCGGACGCTTGTGTGGCAATTTCATGTGTAGAGTAGTCTAGATAGCGTGTACCTTGCGTGTAAGCTTAAAATCGTTGGGGTCGGCTCCATGCTATGTGGCCGTCTCGAAGTTTTTTTTAAATTAAAATAGTCTTCTGGCCCTAACGGTCACCCTGGTGATTGTACTTTGCACGCTCATCTGGTCAAGACAGGAATATATATTTTAATTTATTTTTTTTTCAAAAAGGGGGACTCCTCGGCCTCTGCATCAGAACGATGCATATGGCCACATATATTTTAATTTGTGGTCGGTAAATGTTAGAGGTTGCAGCAAATATATTGTACACTGCGGGTCTTTCAGCCAAGTTTAGAGGCAAGCATGTGGGGCCAGTGCTATGATGTGTCGCGTCAACTCGTAGAACGAGGAGAAGCTTGATTTTACTACACGCCTTCTCCCTCGCCCATGCGCGTGGTTGCTCGCAAACGAGGACATGCTTTTGCTTAGTAGTAGTACGTCCACAACAAGCTATCCGTCCCGCTCGTGGTGGACAGACATGGAGCAGTGGATTTGACATTGTAGAAGCAGTAGTAGTAACATCATTGTTCGTCTTCTCGAAGAGGCGAAGAGCCAAGCGCAAACCGAACGTTGCAGTTGCGAACATTGGAGCACGCATATAGCCAGGCTCTTGCCTGAGACAAAATTGCTATGTGAGCCCAGTATTGTACTAGTACATACAACTACTTGCTAGTATAGCCCCGTAAACCAGAAAGGAGTATTTGCCCATCTAGAGATTTCAACAAGTGACTAGACTACACCGAGATGGAGTACATATGGAGCAAAATGAGTGAATCTGCACCGTAAATAAATACGTACTAGTTCTATCGTTTTCCTCTCCGAGGTGCACAATATTGAGTATACTAACTAGTCTCTTTTTGACACGCATTTACGTTTTGTTTTGACACAGTACAGACGCAAGCGCTCATATACACGCGCATACACTCACCCCTATGAACGCACACACGCACGTCACTATCATCTTGAAATTTACGAAGTCACCATAGGCACCTCATCATTGATGGGTCCATAGGTGCTTGAATGCCAACGAGGAAGAGGGTAGCGATTCCTGAGACATTGAACGGTCAATGATGCATCCTCAATTACATGCAGAGGGAATTAATTGGATAAGCAGACTAGAGCCAGCACGATGTGAATGCAACAGAGTTTGGACTCTCATATAATAAAGGCGCCCCACCACTCCAATCCATCTGCTCCCAAGTCTCTGCGCAACACTGCTCACTTCAATCCAAGACCAAGTGACCAGAAGCCACAAGCACCTATGGAGGCGATGGACGCGAGCAGCAGTCGGTTGTGCCAAATCATCCGACGCAAGCGGCCCTGCACCATGCAGCGTTTCTAGACGGTGCTGGCGACCGCAGGCATCGTAGCCCTCGCCAACTCCGGCTTCACCTCTCGTATGGACGACATGATGGTCAACTCCATCCGCAAGTTCACCGCCTTCAAGAAGCGCACGGACGACCTTGCCGTACTGCTCCAGCCCGCGCGCCCAGGCTCCTCATTGCCTGCCACCCTCATCGGCCTACATGGTGACGAACTCTTTCAAGCCCTAGTGGCCCTGCAGGTGCCGGAGGTCGCGACGAAGAATGTGCACCTCGAGGCCGCGCTCGCCGCGCAGCGCCTCGCCATGCAAGAAACCGTCGACCTGCACATCCACGTCTACGAGGAAATCGTCTACATAGGCCACTACAAGGCAAATGAGGACAGAAAGACGTTGGCCTTCTTCCAGCGGCTGGAATCCTTGGATGCCATTGTTCAGAAGCACGTCGACCTGGCCACGAAAGCCGCTGCTACTTAGGTGCCGTTCGGTGGGCCGGCGCCCTGAGTCGAGGAGGTGGACATCGTCGATGGATGCATCTCTTCTTCTTGCTTCCTGTAACCAGCACTGCATCGCCTCATGGCCTTAATGTTTTATTAGTATATTACTCCCTCCGTTCCCAAATATAAGTCTTTCTAAAGATTCCAGCAAGTGACTACTACATACGGAGCAAAATGAGTGAATCTACACTCTAAACTATGTCTTCATACATCTGTATGCTGTATTCCATTTGAAGTAGTATCTAAAAAGGCTTATATTTATGAACGGAGGGAGTATATGGCATTTTTTATTCCAGTCGTAATGTTTTCACTGTGAGGTGGGGCCACAGTTGAGCAAACCCACCCCACCCACCGGGCGTCGGCCGAGTTTAGAGCAAGTACAATAAGGTGATGTAGGCGGGCTGTAAGACATTAAATATTATATTCTTGCTTACTTGGAAGAGAGAGAAGAGGAGAGAGAAGAGAAGCGGGCTACTAGTTAATAGCCGGCTGTAGCACGTGCTCCTAGGTACTTTGTGAGAGAGTGGAATGGGCCATGTATCAACAAAGTAGTACATATTTATATCTAGCTATTGTACTTGTTGGCTGTAAACTTGACTATATGTGACATGGCAACATTATATAGCCAGCAGCTGGCTATATTATTAACCATGCTCTTAGAGAGTAGAAGAGAGAAACGAGGGAGGAGGGCTAGCTGTAGCACGGACGCTGTTGTCAGATGGGACTCGTCTTTATAGAATAGGAGTACTGAGCACTTGTGCCTCTTTTTTTTTGAGGGAAAAATTAGTCGTATGTCTAGTACCACTAGTTGGGTGCGTGCGACCTATAGCTGTTATCACTTTAGGTCCACTTTTCGAACCGCGGCTACGCTTCACAGTACATATTTTTCACGCATTTATCCTCCTATATGTACTCCTAGGCTATTTCCACGTGCTCCCATTCGCAGACATGTGGGACATAGAGCATCTGGGTCGTAGTGCATGCACGACTCGGAGCATATGCCGGGGTACATTACATTTCAGACCTCACGAATTACATGCAAACCCCCCGCAGAAGAATAAATAAATCAATGAATTACTACATGAAACCGGATTATTTTCGTGGAAACCGGAGCACGTTCATCAAATTTTGGACATAACACGTTTATAAAAAATGACCGGACCTAAACCAGTCTAAGGGCCTCTTTGATTTTTACCGAAAAAGGGCCTCTTTGATTCGTAGGATACTGAAAACACAGGAATGGGGAAAGTATGATGGCGATGAACTGAGACGAGGAGAACTCTAACTCAGTTAGAGGTTAGAGTTAGATTCTAACCCTGAACTAACTCTAAACCAAAGAGGTGTATGGATGGAAGGGTTAGATTGACAATAAATGCTCTATCTCAATCATTTGACTACTTTGTACCCTATCAGACTAAAATAAGTCCCTTGGATCCAAGAACCCTCTTGGTGTGGCCGGCTCTTCTGTGGCCTCCTCCAGCTCACAATTGACAGAAACGAACCATCTATACAATCAAGCATGCAAAACATGATAATTTTTACTTTGTCCATACAAATGAGATATCCCACTTAAACATACAAGTTGTCAATCAAGCTTCACAAAGTAAAAAACACTTCATGAAACAAAGAATGGGCTAACTCATCACGGAAGTTGTTCATGATAGGGAGGGAGCCCGGAGCCCCTCACGCACCGAGGGAGGAGCTCGCCATCGTTGCTCTAGAGGAAGGCTCTGTAGAGCCCAAGCCCCGGGAACCCCTCCGACGCCGGCCCTTGGGAGTTGAGGTCGACACCGGCATGGGTAGCTGGCCGCTTGCCACCGACTGGGAACTTAATCTTTGGGCCTCTATAAATAATGCAAGCCTGTAACTAAAATACCTAGAAAGGTGAACTGAATCTTTGGGCCTCTAGAAATAATGCAAGCCTGAAACTGAAAAACTTAGAAAGGTGAACTGCATCTTTGTGCCTCTAGAAATAATGCAAGCCTGAAACTTAAATACCTAGAAAGGTGAACTGAATCTTTGGGCCTCTAGAAATAATGCAAGCCTGAAACTGAAATACCTAGAAAGGTGAACTGAATCTT
>NC_041387.1:391065258-391075188 GCF_002162155.2 Triticum dicoccoides | reverse complement strand
ACTGAATCTTTGGGCCTCTAGAAATAATGCAAGCCTGAAAATGAAATACCTAGAAAGGTGAACTGAATGTTTGGGCCTCTAGAAATAATGCAAGCCTGAAACTCAAATACCTAGAAAGGTGAACTGAATCTTTGGGTCTCTAGAAACAATGCAAGCCTGAAATTGAAATACCAAGAAAGGTGAACTGAATCTTTGGGCCTCTACAAATAATGCAAGCCTAAAATTGAAATACCTAGAAAGGTGACCTGAATCTTTGGGCCTCTAGAAAGATTTATTACCTCCTCAAGCAGCATCAAACAATTCCATGCGTGCACCACAAATCTATAGCAAGTTTGATCAGGATCTACTTTTCCAAATCAGAATTAGCGCGAGAGCAAGCAAGATCAATGATATGGCCGTGAGACAGAGAAGGAACGAACAAACTCACCCCTCTCGCGACCTCCCTGGTAGATGTGCCGCCGCCGCGCACGACAGAGGGAGAAAAACGACTGGTGAAGGGGGAGCGGGGCGACCTTCGAATGTCGGAGGGAGAGGGCGGCCGGAGTAGGGCGGTGGAGGTCGGAAGGAGAGGGCGGCCGGAGGAGAGAGAGGGCAAGCGGCCTATGGGGAACAGAGAGGAGTCGTGCGAAAGGGGGGAGCGATCTAGTGCGGGCAGGTGAGATTTTAGGGGAGCGATCTGGTGCGGGCAGGTGAGATTTTTTTAGTTCTCTTTTACTGGGCCCAGGATAACTAACCCAATAAGAACCTCTCCACCGGGCTAGTTTTTTTAGCTTGGTTAGAGCAAACTAGCTCAAACTAACCCCTCTTGTTTCGATAATTTGAGGCTATTTCAACCCAAACTAGCTCTAACTCAGGGATCCAAACAAAGAGGAGTGTTACTATACATGCTATAGTGTGGACCGTAGCACATTGTTTTTATGGCCATATAACCACATTATTGTTTTCTACTGCTGGTTCACTGGGCTACCATGGTTCGCACGGCTGGTTCACTGGGCTACCGTGGTTCGCACTCCTCCGACCTGAGTAGTACTCCATCCGTTCCTAAATATAAGTCTTCGCAGATATTTCACTGTGGACCACATACGGATGTATATAGATGCATTTTATGTGTAGATTCACTCATTTTTCTCCGTATGTGGTCCATAGTGAAATCTCTCCAAAGACTTATATTTAGGAACGGAGGGAGTAGTATAGTACTAGTATATACTGCATCATTCTTTGATCCTTCTTACTACTCCGACATGTGGGAGAGCCAGCATCCGGGTCGACGTGTCATGCACCAGATTAGAGCGCGGAATGGAAGGGGGGCATCACCACGGTCGGAGCGCCAGTAATTCATGACGATAGTGAGCGGCCATATCACAAGTCTTTCCAGCAGTAACGCACCGTCAAATCGCACAGCCCCACTCGCTCACCCTCCTCGCCTCTCTGTCAAACCGCCCACCCAAAAACTGCCGCGCGTACTGCCGGGAAAAGCCCCGCCCTCAACTTTTAACTACGCGAAAATAGTTCGAGCTTGTTCGTTCTATATAAATACAGTACTTACTGTATGTTTATTCACCCGTGGGGTTGTTCAATGAATGGAGGGGCGGGGAGCACAAGTGAACAATACTACCTCTGTCCGGGTTTATTGGTCCCCATTGTATTTCGTGCCAAATTTTGACCATAGATTAAACTAAGAAAATGTTCACGCATGTCACCAATATATTTTTCAAAACTATGTTCAAATACGAATCCAATGAGATAAATTTTCTTGACATGCATTAACATTTTGTTAGTTAAATCTTTAGTCAAAATTTGGCACAAACTATAAAAGGGACCTATAACCAGGACGGATGTAGTACTGTAGTAGTAGTAAGTAGGAGTCGTAGAGTAGTCAGCTTAAATAGAGAGTTTCTTTTCTTTAATGCCACGTACACAAATTGAAACGCTTGTTGTGGAGAGAAAAAAGATACTCACTCCACTATATATGGACGCAAGGGCCTGAGCGCTTGCTTTACTAGGGTTTCTCTCTTCATTCTCTCATCCTCTCCAGATATAAACAAGACAGCGGTAGCAACATTTTCTCTCTGCTCACCGTTGGTCACAGATCCAGCCGGATCCCTTTGGCCGGTGTGTGTAGAGGACTAAAAGGTTCACGCGGTCATCACCGCCGAGGGAGGAAAACCACAGCTGCCGGAGGGGCCCGATCCTCTGCCTGTGTCGTTCTCTCCGACAGTGCCGGCTCGGGAGGTCCTCCGACCCTTCTTCCTCCCTACCGTATTGTCAGCAGATCCGACCTACCGCCGCCGACATCCCGGCGACCCTCAGGTATAAGTTCTTCGAAAGCGGCCTTGCTCTACTGCCCCAGCTCCCCACGTGTTTGCATGTGCATCTTTTTCTACTCCCATCAGCTCTTCCAAAGCCACCTAAATTTTTAGTATTATTAGAGGTAAAGCTACTTCATGCATTCGAATCTAGGGCTTTGTTCAAACAACAAAGAAAGGGGGGAAAGTTGTAGCATGAATCTAGGACTTGATTCAAAGAGGAAATAATATGGTGAAAGTAGTGGAGACCGGATACCCAACCGGTCTCTTGGTTGAAAAGGGAAATAATGGGAAAACGCAGTACAAACTGGATAAGGAACAGATCTATTATTGGTTGAAAAAAGGATAGAAAGTGGCGGCTGGTGGACAAGTCAACAGAGTATGTCCAGGATTAGATTTGCTGCCATCACATAGTAAAAGGTCTCCAGGATTAGATTTGCTGCCCTCACATAGTAAAAGGTCTCAGGATTAGATTTGCTGCCCTCACATAGTAAAAGGTCTCGGGATTAGATTTGCTGCCCTCACATAGTAAAAGGTCTCAGGATTAGATTTGCTACCCTCACATAGTAAAAGGCCTCCAGGATTAGATTTGCTGCCCTCACATAGTAAAAGGTCTCCAGGATTAGGTTTGCTGCCCTCACATAGTGTGAACAAGCTCGCATCACCACTTTATGCCTCCTTGTAGGTACATTGTGCTGATGCGTCCACTGTCGCATGTCCTTATACCAACCTTTTCCGGGTTTTTTTTGCGGGTAAACCAACCTTTTGCTGTAAGGGCGCATGTAAAATGAAGCGATCACACTGTTACCTTAGGGACATGTCTAACCAGTGTTATTGTTAATCTAATGCCTCCAGTGATAAGATGCAATTAAACTGTGTTACAAATGGCACTCCTGCTGTTTTCCCCAATATGATAAGTAAGTTGCTCCTTTGCGCTGCTGAGTGTCCTGGTGTCCCCACGGTCCCATGCCCTTAAACCAACTCTTTAGCTGCTGTTGATTTACCGTGTCTGGTAAACAAGCAATGCCACCATTAAAGTAATCCCATATCTGAGGAATCTCATTGTTGATCGTAATGCTTCTGGTAACATGAAGCATTGCTGACGTTTTAAAATTTCTACTGTCCTTGCATGATTGCCATGAACATAATTAAGATGCTTCTTTTCATTTTGTATATGTTTCGTATATTTTTATTGACCAGCAACTGTTTACTTTCTATCATTTTGTGCAGATAGGGATATCCATTTCACCTTGTTGCTATTGTGACCTTTTGGTGAACTGCACAAAACACTTTTTTTGGAATGAGTGTCTTGTGCAGTTCAACTAAAATGTCACGTGGGCAACATCTCTCAATTTTGGTGGAACTGCACAAAATGGTTAAACTAAAATGAAACCATGCTCTCCTGTCTCCTTGTTTGTGCTATGCAAACATGCTGTGCAAACAGGAATACTCTACTACAGATGTTGTGACGGTCAAGAGCAACCTCTCTCAATTTTGGTGGAACTGCACAAAATGGTTCAACTAAAGCGAAATCATTGCTCTCCTGTCTCCTTGTTTGTGCTATGCAAACATGCTGTGCAAACAGGAATACTCTACTACAAATGTTGTGACGGTCAAGAGCATTCGCCAAGTTCTTCGATTGTATGACATGGCTACCCAAGATGGATTTAATCCCGATATTCACTTTATCAAAAGGCTCTAATGGGTTGGTTCTGAATCTTGCAAGCTGGGAATCAGTGAGATGTGTAGGCATCTTTGTTGTACTGATTATTTGAATCTTATTTGTTGGTTCTGAATCTTGCAAGCTGGGAATCAATGAGACGTGTAGGCATCTTTGTTGTACTTATTATTTGGATCTTATTTGTTGGTTCTGAATCTTGCAAGCTGGGAATCAATGAGATGTATAGGCATCTTTGTTGTACTTATTATTTGGATCTTATTTGTTGGTTCTGAATCTTGCAAGCTGGGAAACACGGCATGATGATGCAGAGGACAGCAACCATAACAAACAATTCAAACTTGGTAGTATTATCTTTGTGAAAGTGCGACAAATGTGTTTATCGTGTGTGTCCTGAGAATAATAATTCTAATTGTTGTGCATGTTGATCCCGTGGCACTGATAGAACGAGCCAATGCATTGCTTGTTTTAAGTATAAATTTCTATTAAAACTAATTAAATTTAAGTAAAGTGACCACTAACTCATGTTATTACAGTACCAATACAGACCCGCTCGTGAATCGACGTCTGGCCGGAGTAGGTTTCTTAATGGAGGCGTTTGAATGCGCCGAGGGTGCATCTTCTGCCGGGCGTGCAGCGGATGAGGGAGGGGTAGTAACTGTTGTATCCTGTACACACTCAGCTTACTGTTGAATCCAGTTCCCCAAGAGCTGAAAAACGAACTTCTGCCGCCGCCTACACACTCGTTCACTCGAAGAGACTCTAATGGCGATCCGAGGGGTGAGCCTGCTGGATATGGACTTCAGCAAGGAGTTAGCTCGCCGTTCAGTCCTATGGCTGCACCAAGTTGAATGTGATGTACACCAACGATACGGACTCGGTAAAGCTCTGCCTCGCCTTAGTCCTATGGCTGCACCAGGTTCTGGAGCATTTGCCCGTTTCATCGGCAGCACCGACTGCACCTTCGCTACGGTGACGCGATGATTCAGCCATCTGGTGCAACAAGTTTGTCGACATCCAGAAGCAATACAAGATCATCAACAACGGGCAGGAGAAGGACTCCGTGGTTGACCTTGCTGAGACCATCATCGACCCCTGATACGCCAACATGAAAGAAGACGACCTGAACACGTGGGAGATACCTCTGAATCTAGCCTACATAACCTACGCGGCCAAGGACGCATACGCATGCTACGACATGTACAGGCAGATCTTGGACATGAGGGCGTGTCTGCTTACCGTAACCGACAAGTACACGGATAGCCGCAGCGTCATGATCAAGCGTGCCAAGAAGGTCTAGATGTTGTACTTTATCTGTTTATAAGCACCTTTATCATCTGAGTGTTTCATGCATTAGCCTATGTGTCATAATTATCTGTTTTGTCCGAAATATTTCTTTTAAGAACCCATTAACCTAATTGCTTTTTTAGTGGCTATTTGCTAATGTATGTAAACTAGTTCACTTGTCCGTAAAAAAAACTAGTTCACTCGGCTGCCATGCTTTGAATCTCCTTCCTCCCAACATATTCGTCTCCTCAGGTGGACCCAGCAGGTCTCTGAATTTTCTCCCATTTTCTTTTTTGATGTAAACTGGGTTTTCTCCCAGTACTTTCCCCTAGAACCAACTCAATTGTCCCACGTCTAGCCTAAATAATAATAATACCCCACGTACTATTAACTCATCAAATTAAAATGATATTTTATTTTGTAAGTTGAAAGTTCTTACAAAATAATGATAACAATTGTTTATATATAACTTGCCAAGTTAACTCCTAGGGATTGCGTACATAAGCTTGCAAAGATTTTACTGACGTGCAATCATGTGTTTATGTTTTTATAACATTTCTCCGTCTAGCCCAACATGATATTTTCACCCAGCCCAGCAAGTCCGCGGATTTAGAGAAAATGCAAATGGGATTTAAACGGGCTGCATAGATGCTACATCATTGTTTCACCTAGCCCACCAAATGGACTAAAAAAACAAATGGACTGGCTGACATGTGGGACAGTAGGTCGAAGCCTAAGAAGGAGTTGGATTTACATCCAACTGCCAGCATTCTTCTTCAATCTCTCGTGTTCTTCCCCCAGCGCTGCCGGAATCGCTTGGTCCAGCCTTCGGCATCCAGCGGCGTTGTTTTGCGCTCCTTAGCGAAACGCTACCCCGCCGACGGCCAGGCTATCCCTCCACTCCGCACCTCATATTATTCTCTGCTGAGTGTAGGCCCACCCCGCACCCGAACCAGTCAAGTTTCCCACTCCTCTCCGTCTGCGACTCCACTACCGCATCTTCCCCATCTCCGGGTCGTTCCAGTCTGGGGCCTTGCCATCGTCCACCGCCTCGGTGTGCTCGGCGCGGCATGGTCAACATACGAGAGTCATCGGAAGAGGACTGTACGTGGAGAGCCTGATGGCTGGGACCCACGAGGTCCATGGTCGCACGCAAGGAAACTTCCTCCTTATTACGCACTGTACGTGCACTATATGTGGGAAGGGCTTTTGTATTTCGCGAAAAAACGTCCCCCCCCTCGCTGACAGGTCAGACCCACCAGCTGTATCTTCGCACGCAAGGAAGTGCCTCCTTATTATGCACCAAAAAATGAATACCCCCTGCTAGCTGGGACCCACCATAGTGGGTGGCTGACTTGTGGGCCTACTAAGTTTACGAGGACGGAGGGCTTTGTCAACTTAGTCAATATGAACGATTCTAGCTCCAGTGACCATACAATGTCCATGCAACGGCCATAGTGCTTCTTCAACCTCTGGTCTTCTTGCTCCAGCCGCCCAAAGCAGTGCCGGTCGTGTCGCGTGCTCCTGCCTCTCGTGGCCGACTGTGATGCTGCAGAGGCCTCACCGCCCCCTACTACTCCCACCGCTGGCCCAAGGTATCCCTCTACTCACCCACACCCCCTGTTATTCTGCGGCGACAGCAACCTCACGCCGCAGCTGAACCAGTGAACCCTCATACTCCTCTCCGCGTGGGCATGCACTGTCGCGTCTTCCCCGGCTCCTCGGCATCCCCTTCCTAGGCCTCGTCGTCGTCCATTGCCTTGGTGCTCTCGGCGCGACGTGGTCAATGTGGTTAACGACTGACTTCCATCGGAAGAGTACTGTACGTGGAGAGGCTGACAGCTGGGTCCAAGGCCACAGCCTAGTTTTTTTGTGATTTGCCAAGTAAGTCGCTTTGTCAGGCCTGTTGGGCTGCAAATCTTTCAAGACGAGGAGATCCTCATTCGGCTGGCCGAGAAAATGGCCTATCAGTAATGAGAAATGGGTTGTACATTTTTAAAACACATCAAACCGGCAATTAGTTTCAAATATCTTTTTTTTCATTTCAAGATTTTAAATTACATTAATTTTTATGCGTGGAGAATTTGTTGGATTTTATATTGATATACATTTATTTTTAAAATCAGCTTGAATGCGAGTCGAAATTTCGGGATTAAAAACAGTTCGGACCGCACCGAAATATGCAAAATTTCGTATAATTTTTTAATCGTGGCCACAATATGGGATGTAATGCTAACAAAAAGAATATGGGCTCCAAACAAAACCTTAAGAATTAGCAAATGGGCCGTAAATTATTAGAAATAATGGCAGATGGGTTGTATGCCGTTTTCCACAGATTTGAGGCTTTCCTAAAAAAAGGTTGACGCACAAGCAGTGACTGTTGGATGGCCATCCAATGGTCGTCGTGCTTCTTCAATCTCTGCTCTTCCTGCTCCAGCTGCTCAAACAAGCTCCGGCGGGATTGCCTGCTCCCTCCTCCCCGTGGCCGGCTGTGCTGCCGCGCAGTCCTCACCACCCCACCATACTCCCATCGCTGGCCTAGCCATCCCTCTACTCACACACACCTGCTGTTATTATCCGGCGACGGCAGAAGAACCAGTAAACCCTCATTCAGTTGTACTCCGATCCGCGTGGGAAACAACTGCGGAGTCTTCCCTGCCTTCGTGTCGTTCCCTTCGTAGGCCTCACCGTCGTCCACTGCCCTGGTGCTCTCAGCGTGGCCTGGTCAACGTGGTCAACGACCGACATGCATCTGAAGTGGACTGTACGTGGAGAGGTCGACAGCTGGGTCCACGGCCGCATGCAAGGAAATGCCTCCTTATTACGCACAAAATAATGATTCCTCCACTTGACATCGGGGACCCACCGAAAGGGCCTCAGTATTTCGCGAAAAAAACATTACCACCGCTGACAGCTCGGACCCACCAGCTATATCTTCGCATGCAAGGAAGTGCCTCCTTATTACGCACAAAAAAAATGAATACTCCCCCTGTTAGCTGGGACCCAGTATAGTGGTAGGCTGACTTGTGGGCCTACTAAGTTGACGGGGACAGAGGGCTTTGTCAACTTAGTCAATATGCATGATTCTAGCTCCAGTGACCGTACGATGTCCATCCAACGGCTGTAGTGCTTCTTCAACCTCTGGTCTTCTTGCTCCATCCGCCCAAACCAGCGCCGGTTGTGCCTCGTGCTCCTGCCTCCCGTGGCCGGCTGCGATGCGGCGGAGGCCTCACCGCCCCCTACTACTCCCACCGCTGGCCAGGCCATCCCTCTACTCACCCACACCCCCTGTTATTTCGCGGCGACGACAGCCTCACACCGCAGCGAACCAGTGAACCCTCGTACTCCTCTACGCGTGGGCATCCACTGCCGCGTCTTCCCCGGCTCCGCGTCGTCCCCTTCCTAGGCCTCGCCGTCGTCCACCGCACTGGTGCTCTCGACGCGGCATGGTCAACATGGTCATGGAACGGCTTCCATCGGACGTGGACTGTACATGGAGAGGCTGACAGCTAGGTCCACGGCCGCAGCAAGGAAGTGCCTCCTTATTACGCGCAAATTATTATTCCTCCACCTGACAGCGGGGACCCACCGGACGGGCCACCATATTTTGCGAAAAAAATGTTTCCCCCCTGACTGTTGGGACCCACCAGCTACACCTTCGCACGCAAGGAAGTGCGTCCGGGCAAAAAAAACGATTCGCCCCCCTGACTACTGGGACCGACCTGCTACATCTTCGCACGCAAGGAAGTGCCTGACAGTCGGGACCCACCTGGTCAAAGCGTACGTAGCGTTGTCATTCTGGTCGCGAATGTGTACGTACATACTGGTCGATGTAGAGGCGCGCACGTGTCGTAGATGTAGAGTCGCGCACGTGTCGTAGTAGAGGCTCGCACGTAGCATGTACATGTACCTACAGCGGCGAGGGTGCAAGAAAGAAAATACGGCCACGTACGTACATACGGGCAGGGTCTCGAATGCCTACTCATGCATACATACATGGCTGGGTCAGAACGGAGAAACAGCGTCATCGTCGTGTTCATGGGGAGCCAACCGGCTGGGTCGGAACGGAATGTGTGGTCTTGTTCATCGAGAGGGCTTGGACGGAACAGGCGATGGAAACGAGGCCTGGCGTACCACACAACGGAGGAAATGGCCTTGTGTTCGATGGGCCACGTTCGAAACAGGGTCCTGTTGATCGGGAGGGGCCTGGCGTACCGCAAAACGGAGGAAACTGACCTCCTACGGTCTAAACGGGGGTCCTGTTGATCGGGAGGGGTGTGGCGTACCGCAAAACGGACGAAACGGACTTGTGTTGGAGCGCTATGGTCGAAACACGGGGGGAGGGAGGGGTGTGGTGTTCCGCAAAACGGGACTCCACGTGATACTGTTCATCTCCACCGTCGGCCTCCTCCAGCCTCCACGGGCTACCGTCGGCCTCCTCCAGCCTCCACGGGCTCATGTTCATCCAACCTCCACCGCGCGCTACTCCACCGGCTACTGTTCAACCACCCCTCCACGGGCACCCCTCCACTGTCTACTGTTCATCCAGCCCTCCACGCCACAGGGTCCTATTCAACCACCCCGCCACGGCCACCCCTCCACCGTCTACTGTTCATCCGGCCCTCCACACCACGGGTTCCTGTTCATCCAGAGGCAACG
>NC_041387.1:391017391-391065044 GCF_002162155.2 Triticum dicoccoides | reverse complement strand
GCAATGCTCACTATTCATCCAATCAATCGGCTTCAGTTAGCAGCAATAGCGAAGGAATCGCTCCATCAGGTTCAGTTAACAACCATCGATCGATCGCTCGGGTTCTGTAACGCGTAGCCTGCAGTGCAATCACTCGGGTTCAGTTAGAGCCCAACACCTCGCTCGGCTTTAGTTAGAGCCAACGCCTCGCACACACGCGCGTACGTACGAGAGAAACGCGCATCGCTCCGCCCCCGCCTTCCCACCGTAACCGGCAACTCCCTGAAATTTTCCTCCCCCTCGCTTCTACCATGGTTTTTTCCGTCATGGACGGCCCAAAGAATGTCATGCAGTTGCATCTCCGGCCCGCCCAGGACGAAAAGCCCATTTTCTGTCATGATTTTTTGTCATAGAAGTAGGAGCCCACCACATCTATGATGATACCGGGTTTTGTAACAATTATCGTCATAGAAGTGTCATATGTATGACAGAAAAAAATTCGTTTGGCCCAAAATGTCACGGATGTGTTTATTTTTGTAGTGATACCTTTCGGTCTTAAAAATGCTGGTGCCACTTACAAACGCATGATTCAAACATGTTTCGAAAAACACATCGGCAAGGCAGTGGAAGCATATGTGGACAACGTGGTCATAAAGACTAAACACGTCAAATCATTGGTGGACGATCTCCGCCTCACATTTGACAACTGATGTCTACTACGCAACCTTCTCCTTGTAGATATTGTTGGGCCTCTAAGTGCAGAGGTTTGTAGGACAGTAGCAAATTTCCCTCAAGTGGATGACCTAAGGTTTATCAATCCGTGGGAGGTGTAGGATAAAGATGGTCTCTCTCAAACAAACCTGCAACCAAATAACAAAGAGTGTCTTGTGTCCCCAACACACCCAATACAATGGTAAATTGTATAGGTGCACTAGTTTGCCGAAGAGATGGTGATACAAGTGCAATATGGATGGTAGATATGAGTATTTGGAATCTGAAAATATAAAAATAGCAAGGTAACAAGTGGTAAAAGTGAGCGTAAGCGGTATCGCAATGCTAGGAAACAAGGCCTAGGGTTCATACTTTCACTAGTGCAAGTTCTCTCAACAATAATAACATAATTGGATCATATAACTATCCCTCAACATGCAACAAAGAGTCACTCCAAAGTCACTAATAGCGGAGAACAAACGAAGAGATTATTGTAGGGTACGAAACCACCTCAAAGTTATTCATTCTGGTCGATCTATTCAAGAGTCTGTAGTAAAATAACGCGAAGCTATTCTTTCCGTTCGATCTATCCTAGAGTTCGTACTAGAATAACACCTTAAGACATAAATCAACCAAAACCCTAATGTCACCTAGATACTCCAATGTCACCTCAAGTATCCGTGGGCATGATTATACGATATGCATCACACAATCTCAGATTCATCTATTCAACCAACACAAAGTACTTCAAAGAGTGACCCAAAGTTTCTACGGAAGAGTCAAGACGAAAATGTGTGCCAACCCCTATGCATAAGTTCACGTGAATATCCCATTGTCACCAGAGATAAGCACATGCAAGACATACATAAAGTGTTCTCAAATCCTTAAAGACTCAATCTGATAAGATAACTTCAAAGGGAAAACTCAATCCATTACAAGAGAGTAGAGTGGGAGAAACATCATAAGATCCAACTATAATAGCAAAGCTTGCGGTACATCAAGATCGTGCCAAATCAAGAACACGACAGAGAGAGAGAGAGAGAGAGAGAGAGAGAGAGAGATCAAACACATAGCTACTGGTACATACCCTCAGCCCCGAGGGTGAACTACTCCCTCCTCGTCATGGAGAGCGCCGGGATGATGAAGATGGCCACCCGTGAGGGATCCCCCCCTCTGACAGGGTGCCAGAACAGGGTCCCGGTTGGTTTTTGGTGGCTACAGAGGCTTGCGATGGTGGAACTCCCAATCTATTGTGCTCCCGGATGTTTTCGGGGTATATCGGTATATATAGGAGGAAGAAGTAGGTCGGTGGAGCTGCGAGGGGCCGACGAGGGTGGGGGGCGCGCCCAAGGGGCAGGCGCGCCTCCCTGCATCGTGGCCTCCTTGTTTTTTTCTTGACATGCACTCCAAGTCCTGTAGATCATGTTTGTTCCAAAAATCACTCTCTCGAAGGTTTCATTCCGTTTGGATTCCGTTTGATATTCCTTTTCTACGAAACACTAAAATAGGCAAAGAAACAACAATTTGCACTAGCCTTCGGTTAATAGGTTAGTCCCAAAAATAATATAGAAGTGTATATTAAATCCCATTAAACATCCAAAACAAATAATATAATAGCATGGAACAATCAAAAATTATAGATACGTTGGAGACGTATCAACAACGTTCGAACATACGACATACGGCTCAATCCGGAAAAATGCATTTTCGGCGTTCCAGCCAGAAAGCTACTAGGGTTCATTGTCTCCAATAGAGGAATTGAAGCAAACCCAGCCAAAATCCGAGCCTTGTCGCAACTGGCCATACAAACAGACTTAAAGCAGGTCCAAAACTAGCAGGGTGCATGGCAGCTTTGAGCCGCTTCATCTCCAGATTAGGAGAAAAAGCATTACCACTTTATAGACTACTCAGACGCACCGACAACTTCGAGTGGACGGATGCAGCTACAACCGGATTGGAAGAAATAAACCTTATTAGCAGGCAACCCAATCCTAGCAGCCCCAAGTGTTGGTGAGCCTATGTTGCTTTATATATCCGCAACTCACTAGGTAGTGAGCATTGTACTCATCGTCGAGCGAGGGGAAGAGGGACATAAATTCCCCATCCAGAAACCAGTGTATTATGTATCGGAGGTCCTCACACCATGCAAATCCCGATACCCTCACTACCAAAAGATAGCTTATGCGGTCTTTATAGAATCCCGAACACTCCGTCACTATTTTCAAAAGTGTTCGATCACGGTAGCATCCGAAGTACCACTCAACGACATTATAAACAATAGGGATGCCACCCGCCGTATAGCTAAACGGGCCATAGAGCTCTTACCATTTTAAATAACAAACAAGCCACGACGAGCTATTAAATCTCATGTGCTGGCCGACTTCGTCGCCAAGTGGATGGAAGCCGAGCTCCCTAAAGAGTACAATTCATACTCTAACTGGATCATGTACTTCGACGGCTCTAAAATGTTAGCCGGACTGGGGGCTGGTGTCATCTTGACATCCCCTATAGGGGACATAGTCCGCTACATACTGCAAATCATGTATACGGACTCCAATAATGCAGCCGAATACGAGGCAGTTCTACATGGTCTCCGCATGGCTGTCTCCATGGGCATACAACGCCTAGGGGTGCGCAGCAACTCCAACATTGCAAATATCTCAAGTAAATGGAGAGTTTGATGCAAAAGATCCAAAAATGGTGGCATATTGAAATGCCGTATTAAAAATATCGGCTCGGTTCGAGGGGCTCGAATTTCATCATGTCGCTCGAGATAGTAACCAGGCAGCAGACATACTTGCTCGCATGGGCGCCAAGCGCGACCCCGTCCCGCCTAATACCTTTGTGGAAAGCCTCTTCAAGCCATCTGTGCTATGGCAGGACGAGAACGGAGATGCCAGTACTGACCTGATCACACCCCCAGCACCCGAACACAATACAGATATCGTCGGGGGTTCGGATACCGAAATAAAACCCTCTGCTCATGAGATCATGGTCGTTATTGCTCCATGGACCGGACCCTTCCAAGCCAATCTTAATAGGCAGGAGCTCCCCGATGATCAAAATGAGGCCCATCACATAGTTTGGCGTTCTAAAGCCTACAAAGTTCACGAAGGTGAACTGTACAAGAAAAGTACTACCAGAGTTCTCCAAAGTTGCATCTCCAAAGAGGAGGGACGGCAACTCTTGGCTGAAATACATGTTGGTCTGGGCGGCCATCACACCGCAGCTTGGGCCCTCGTAAGGAAAGCCTTCCGGATAGGTTTTTACTGGCCAATGGCCCGAGCAGACGCACAACCTCTTGTCCAACGTTGTGTGGGATGTCAGCTCTTCACCAATCAAAGTCATATGTCTCTCACTGCCTTAAGAACAATCCCCATCACTTGGCCCTTTGCAATCTGGGGGCTTGACATGGTCGGACCCCTTAAAGGGGAATGCCACAAAAAGTAATATTTACTAGCTATGGTGGATAAATTCACTAAGTGGATAGATGCCAATCTAGTAAAAATGGCTGAAGCAGGGCCAATGATTGACTTTATATCCGGCGTGGTACACTGCTATGGTGTCCCGCATAGCATCATCACTGATAATGGCTCCAATTTTATAGCCGATGAGGTGAAAAACTGGTGTGCTAAATTGGGCATTAAACTCGACTATGCATCCGTATACCACCCTCAAACAAACGGTCAGGTTGAACGGGCTAATGGCCAGATAATGAGCGGCACCAAACCCCGACTGGTGCACTCCCTACAGGAATTAGATAAGCATTGGGTTGAGGAACTCGATTCCGTACTCTGGGGGTTGCGTACTACACCTAACCGAATGACCGGATACACACTTTTCTTCATGGTGTACGGTGCAGAAGTTGTCTTGCCCTACGACATTATTCATGACTCACCTTGAGTGCGCATGTACGAAGAGCAAGAAGCCGAGCTCGATCAGTAGGACGACCTAGACGGCCTCGAAGAGGAGCGTGATATTGCATGAGCCTGTTCAGCATTTTATCACAACAGGTCAGGCGATACCAAAGCAGAGAAGTGCGGGCCAAGACTTACAATGTTGGTGAACTCGTCTTATGTCTCCCAGAGAAGAAGAAGGATAAGCTCAAACCAAGATGGGAGGGACCCTTCATCATAGATGAAGTCCTCACAAGAGGAGCCAATCTCCTTCGAAATGCATCAAACAATTGCCTTGAGCTGAATCCATGGAATGCTGATCGGCTCCGACGATTCTACAGATAGTTCGGTCGCATCCTTTTTAATCTTTCTGACTAGGTTTATTTTTTCTCCTCTCCTTTTTTATTTTTCCTTCTTATATCCCAAGGTATGTTCGAATATACCGAACTGTTATGGGTACACATCTGTAAATGTATACACCCCACCATAACTGGGGGCTGATAATCCACAAGTATAGGGGATCGCAACAGTTTTCGAGGGTAGAGTATTCAACCCAAATTTATTGATTGGACACAAGGGAGCCAAAGAATATTCTCAAGTATTAGCAGCTGAGTTGTCAATTCAACCACACCTGGAAACTTAGTATCTGCAGCAAAGTGTTTAGTAGCAAAGTAATATGATAGTGGTGGTAACGGTAACAAAAGTAAAGACAGCAAAAGTAATGTTTTTGGGTATTTTGTAGTGATTGTAATAGTAGTAATGGAAAAGTAAATAAGAGAGAACCAGTATATGGAAAACTCGTAGGCACCGGATTAGCGATGGATAATTATGCCGAATGTGGTTCATCATGTAGCAGTCATAACATAGGGTGACACAGAACTAGCTCCAGTTCATCAATGTAATGTAGGCATGTATTCCGTATATAGTCATACGTGCTTATGGAAAAGAATTGCATGACATCTTTTGTCCTACCCTCCCATGGCAGCGGGGTCCTATTGGAAACTAAGGGATATTAAGGCCTCCTTTTAATAGAGAACCGAAACAAAGCATTAGCACATACTGAATACATGAACTCCTCAAACTATGGTCATCACCGGGAGTGGTCCCGATTATTGTCACTTCGGGGTTGCCGGATCATAACACATAGTAGGTGACTATAGACTTGCAAGATAGGATCTAGAACACATGTATATTCATGAAAACATAATAGGTTCAGATCTGAAATCATGGCACTCGGGCCCTAGTGACAAGCATTAAGCATAGCAAAGTCATAGCAACATCAATCTCAGAACGTAATGGATACTAGGGATCAAACCCTAACAAAACTAACTCGATTACATGATAAATCTCATCCAACCCATCACCGTCCAGCAAGCCTACGATGCAATTACTCACGCACGGCGGTGAGCATCATGAAATTGGTGATGGAGGATGGTTGATGATGACGATGGCGACGAATCCCCCTCTCCGGAGCCCCGATCGGACTCCAGATCAGCCCTCCCGAGAGAGATTAGAGCTTGGCAGCAGCTTCGTATCGTAAAACGCGATGATTTCTTCTCTCTGATTTTTTTCTCCCCGAAAGCCAATATATGGAGTTGGAGTTGGCATCGAAGGGCCACCAGGGGGCCCACAAGGTAGGGGGCGCGCCCAGGGGGGGCGCGCCCCCACCCTCGTGAGCAGGATGTGGGCCCCATAGTCTTCATCTTTTGCAAGGATTTTTCTTTATTTGTTCTAAGGTGTTCCGTGGAGTTTCAGGACATTCCGAGAATTTTTATTTTCTGCACAAAAAACAACACCATGGCAGTTCTGCTGAAAACAGCGTCAGTCCGGGTTAGTTCCATTCAAATCATACAACTTAGAGTCCAAAACAAGGGCAAAAGTGTTTGGAAAAGTGGATACGACGGAGACGTATCAGGGGCTTCTTGGACGAAGCTTATTATTAATAGCTTGTTACTTACATTTCTTACATTGTTTGTTCTATACATATTTTGCCATTATATGCATCTCTATGACTTTAGTGTTTGCCAAGCTGGGTTGCCTCGCTCCTGTGTTTATAACCTATGTTCCCGATTGTTCGGCTAGGGTGTAAAGGGAGTACCTTTGCAATTGTTACAACCGGGTAATCCGGATCTGTAGCTCAGACGGGTGAAGCCGAAAGCTATCGTTCTTAAGGGAATAACTGGTCGGCAAGCAATGACAGATTATTTATGTTTACGTAATTCTTCTAACAAATAAGGGATAGGCTGCCCGTAATTCTATCTTTTGGATCAAAGCCTAGGCATGCATAATTAAGCATGCCAACCCAAGGAAAGTAACCCTTAATGGAACTATTCTCCTTGGAAGATGTTTCTTACATTACATAGTAATATAACATAACTCCCCAAACAATTTTTGTCTGTTTGAGCACTATGACCAGATTGCCTAGTTTCTAGACATAATTAATGTTTATTCTAATATGGTATCCGAAAACACTCCAACTTCTTGGTTCAGAGGTTGAAGCCGAAGTCATGCGATGACAAATTTTACCATGTTCAGTTTGAGATAAGTTTGATGATAAAGTACATTGATACATCGAATCGAACGTCTACGCTTTATCTATGCCATCTATAAGACTATCTATACTACAGTCTTCTTGCGAATATTTTGCAACTATCATCACTTGGTCATACACCAAGTTCATGGGAATCTCTCTTTTCCATCCCGTCCCTGAGGCCCAACTCGGGCCATATGATTCGGATCGAGCGCGGTGTAGCGTGTTTCACCATTGCCCATGCCTCCCATGCACCTTCCCGGCATGCTGAGACCTTCCATTGCTTAAAACGGCGCCGGGCACCTTTGAAAAGGTTCGCCAACCCCTCCATACTTTCTGGAGGGGCATCGGATGGCCACAAGGCTTTGACCATACTCTTCATGGCTTTCTAGGCCCGCTCATGCACCACAGACAGCTCGTTTAGCACGTCGCCTTGAAATCCGGATACTTCTTCGTCAGGTCGTCCGGTTAACAAACCTGCAACAATAGCATTATGACAATCCGAATTATGGGATACTACGCGTCCTTTGGATTGTTCAAAAGGTCATACCGAATATGCCGCCTTTCAACTTTTTATTCTCTTTTTGCTCGTCCGATAACTGAGCCTTTAAGCTCTTTATCTCTTCGGCTTGTTTATCCTTTTCCTCCTCGAGTTTGTTCTTTTGATCACCGGTCATTGTGGCTTTCTTCATTTCCTCAAGCTCTGTGGTGGTGGCATTCATATTTGTCTCGCTCATTTTAAGCTCCTGGGATAGCGCGTTGTTCTTCTCTTTGAGAACATACGGTCATAACGATCCTTAAATCAGTTGGCCTAACCGCTTCAAGTCTCGGGGGTACTGGCATATATCTATTAAATTTGCACAAACTATTACCTGCATATCCTTTGAAAATAGTTGAGTAACTCCAGCAAGTCCGCCCCGAGTGGCTCGGATATATGCATCCACGGAGCTGAGGGCAGTAAATTCCTGCTCAGTAAAAACTGGAGAGCGCATGGCCTCTTTTAGTCATCGATGATGCATCACGCTCTCCACCTCAGAATTCTTGACAGATATGTCATTCGAATCCTCATGAGGGTGTTGATGTGGCACACTTCCGTATCAGCTCTCGTCCTGGTTGACGAGCCCGGAGCCGGATTAGCTGATGCTCGGCAAGTAGGGCGTTTGGACACGGTCTGCCGTGTGCCCCTCCTGAAATAAGATGGAGGAGAAATATAACAATCTGATCTCATGTCTAGGATCATGTCAAAGGACATACCTCTTTGAAGAAGGAGGGGGCTCAACGGCTCCCGGTTTCCTTTCATTTTGAATGCTCGCCCTGCATAGATGTTGCCTTCCTAGAGGCCGCTCTCGATGGAGTGGGGCTTGCTGATCGCCGATCCTATGAAGCACAATTCAGTGTGATGGGTGAGATGCAAGTGGGGGCTCCTTTTTTGAGGAAGCTTTCCAAATACTTACAATGGAGAAAGGGAAAAGGCGGGGTAGTTGACCACAATAGCCACTTCTGTGTTGTCAAGGGTCGCTTGATAAAATACTCCATCATCAAACTCTATGAATATATCCAGATCCTCACAGAAGCTGGGTGAGGGAGTCCTGGATTAAGGGGTCCTTGGACAGCCGGACTATATACTTTGGCCGAACTGTTGGACTATGAAGATACAAGATTGAAGACTTCGTCCCGTGTCCGGATGGGACTCTCCTTTGCGTGGAAGGCAAGCTTGGTGAGGGAGTCCTAGACTAGGGGGTGTCCGGATAGCCGAACTATCATCATCGGCTGGACTCCAAGACTATGAAGATACAAGATTGAAGACTTCGTCCCCTGTCCGGATGGGACTTTCCTTGGCGTGGAAGGCAAGCTTGGCGATACGGATATGTAGATCTCCTACCGTTGTAACCGACTCTGTGTAACCCTAGCCCTCTCTGGTGTCTATATAAACCGGATGGCTTTAGTCCATAGGACGAACAACAAACATACCATAGGCTAGCTTCTAGGGTTTAGCCTCCTTGATCTCGTGGTAGATCCACTCTTGTAACACACATCATCAATATTAATCAAGCAGGACGTAGGGTTTTACCTCCATCAAGAGGGCCCGAACCTGGGTAAAACATCGTGTCCCTTGTCTCCTGTTACCATCCGCCTAGACACACAGTTCGGGACCCCCTACCCGAGATCCGCCGGTTTTGACACCGACATTGGTGCTTTCATTGAGAGTTCCTCTGTGCCGTCACCGATAGGCTCGATGGCTTCTTCGATCATCATCAACGACGCAGTCCAGGGTGAGACCTTCCTCCCCGGACAGATCTTTGTATTCGGCGGCTTTGCACTCGAGCCAATTCGCTTGGCCATCTGGAGCAGATCGAAAGCTACGCCCTTGGCCGTCAGGTCAGATTTGGAAGTTTGAACTTCACGGCTGACATCCGCGGGGACTTGATCCTCGACAGATTCGAGGCACAGCCGAGCGTGCCGCACTGTCACAGCGAGCATGATTTAGCTCTGCAGCCGGACAGCACCCTGGAGGCCGCACTCGAACCCGCTCAGATCTTCAACTCGGAGCCGGCTGCGCAGGTCGAGGACGGATGGCTAGACACCGCCTCGGGGGCTGCGACCTCTACGGCGATAGAGCCGAACACTGACCTTGTCCCTCATGAAGCTCGTGACTCCGAGGTGCCGGACTCCTTGCCGGACTCTGAACCTCCCGCGCCCCCTCCGATCAAATCCGATTGGGCGTCGATCATGGAGTTCAGCGCAGCAGACATCTTTCAACACTCACCTTTTGGCGACATCTTGAGTTCGCTAAAGTATCTCTCGTTATCAGGAGAGCCCTGGCCGGACTGCGGGCAGGACGGTTGGGATGCGGGCAACGACGAAATTCACAGCCCACCCACCACCAACTTGGTAGCCACTGTCGACGACCTAACCGACATGCTAGATTACGACTCCGAAGACATCGACGGTATGGACGACGACGCCGGAGACGACCAAGAACCAGCGTCTAACGGGCACTAGAAAGCCACCCCAACTCACGATGTATACATGGTGGATACACCAAAAGGAAGCGACAATGAGGAAAAACGGGACGTGGCGAAGGACAACTCCCCCAACAAACAACCAAAACGGCGACGCAAGCGCCGCCGGAAGACCGGCCTCGATAAAAACGGCACCCATACGGACCTGGCCCTAGAGCAGGGCGAAGCAGTGGACGACGCACATGCCACCAAGCAGCCATCCGAACATGATGAACTGGACAAGCAACCCATCCCCAGCAAAGACGATCTCACATCACCAGAGCATGCGAACCTTCATAAAAGGCTTGTCGCCACTGCAAGAAGTTTGAAGAAGCAAAAGCGGAAGCTCAAAACAGCGGAGGACGCACTCAGAATGAGATGGAGCAAAGTACTCAACACCGCAGATAAATATGGCGCTAGTCACCAGACAAAGAGCTACCCGAAGCGCAAGCTGTTGCCCGAATTTGACGAGGAGGCCTTAGAGCCCCTGCAGTCAAAAAAGAAAGAAGCCGCCTGGCCGGATAGATGACCAGATGACAGGCCAAGAGCAACAAGGGGCGTCGTACACAAGCCGGCACACGATCAGCATAAAGATCCTTGGAAAAAGGATGACCCAGCCAGGTCTATCTATGGGCCAAAAAAGAAGACTCCAGGAAGCAACATAACCCACCGAGCATTTGAAGACAACAGCACACCCAAATACAGGGGCGCCGCACACCCACTATGTTTCACCGACGAGGTACTGGATCATGGATTTCCAGCGGGATTCAAACCCGTAAACATAGAGGCATATGACGGAACAATAGACCCCGGAGTCTGGATTGAGGATTATATCCTACACATACATATGGCCAGAGGAGACGATCTCCATGCCATAAAATACCTACCCCTCAAGCTCAAAGGGCCAGCTCGGCATTGGCTTAAAAGCCTCCCAGAAAATACCATTGGAAGTTGGGAAGAGCTTGAGGATGCATTTCGAGCAAATTTTCAGGGGACTTATGTCCGCCCTCCGGATGCAGACGATTTAAGTCACATAACTCAACAGCCCGGAGAGTCAGCACGCAAATTCTGGAACAGCTTCCTCACTAAAAAGAACCAAATAGTCGACTGTTCGGACGCTGAAGCCTTAGTAGCCTTTAAACACAACGTCCGAGACGAATGGCTCGCCAGACACCTCGGCCAGGAAAAACCAAGAACAATGGCCACACTAACAAGCCTCATGACCCGCTTTTGCGCAGGGGAAGACAGCTGGCTGGCTAGATGCAGCACCAGCGACCCGAGTACATCCGAAGTCAAGGATGGAAACGGGAAATCACGACGCAGAAAAGATTAGCGCCGGAATAAGGAAAATGGCCCAAACAGTGCGGCGGTCAACGCCGGATTCAAAAGCTCTCGGTCGAACAACAAAACACTGCCCCTCAAGGACAACAGTGACGAGCTATCCAACCTAAACAAGATTCTGGATAGGCTATGTCAAATACATGGTACCTCCGGGAAGCCTGCAAACCATACCCACAGAGATTGTTGGGTCTTCAAGCAGTCCGGCCGACTTAACGCCGAACACAAGGGGCTCGACACACCAAGTGAAAGTGACGAACCCCAAAAGCAGCACTCCGGAAAACAGAAGACTTTCCCACTAGAAGTAAAAACAGTGAACTCACTTCATGTGATAACACGAAAACACAGCGCGGCACCTGCCATACCAGGACACCGTCCGCGGAATGGGGATAGACCCTACCAAAATTCGCCATAACAGCACTTCCTTCAAAGGAGTGACGCCAGGCCTTCAAGCCAATCATACGGGCTCTGTACCACTAGAGGTTGTGTTCGGTTCATCCGACAACCTTCGTTGGGAAAAGCTCACTCTCCATATCGCCCCATTTACAGTGGCCATCAAGCACTACTGGGAGGCAAAGCTTTCGCCCGCTTTAACGCAATTACACGTCTCTTATACTTACAATGCCCGGCCCACGCGACATAATCTCATTAAAAAGTAACTCCGAGTGTTCCTCGACCACGGAGAGCGTGGGGCTGCCTTGACAGCCACTCCGACCTTGCAGGTCAAGGCCCCTAAAAACAGGTCATTCAGACCCCGGACACGGTTAGGCGAGTCCGGCGTAAATAAACAAGGGGCTTCCCAGCCGCATACCCCCTTTGTACGGGGCTGCGCATATAATGATGAGAGCCAATAACGCTCAACTTTCTTCATCTTCCAAATTATACTTTATTTTAATACAACCTTTGCATGATCTTAGAAACTAAGTCCTTCTCTTTTACAGATGAAGCACATGCTACACCCGTCCAGGATACAGCACAACGGAGACACAAGTGCAGATGTGCAGCAGGGACCCGTTGCAAGGATTTTTTTCAGATTAAGACCCTGCGTAAACCTTTCTTACTGTCTCTTGTTGATACACATCCCCCGGTTTCCTACCATAGCCGAGGAGGAGGCTGGCGTTTTGGCATCGGCCGCGTCAGAAGTTCCTACCTGTACCTAGACACTAGGGGCTTAGGGCATTGTTCTGCCCAGTATCATAAAGACCGAACACCTCAGGGAGTGTTCGGCGTCTCAAGTTAGGCCTTATATGCATCAGCTCCGAATCATGTCTTTGGTCAAATGTTGGGTTTGCCCGGCTCCTGTGTTTTGCTGCCTTACATTCCGTATCATCAGCTAACGCGGCACCAGGAGAACTACTGCGATTGTGTCTCGGTTCGGCCTGGCGAGCACCTCAGTAGAGAAAGCCAAAAACTGATTGTCATGATATAGCGAGAGACTGGTCAACCACTCGATCGACCATTGGAATGTTTAGAATTCCTCCGCTTTGACGAAGGACCGCTTCCCGGTCAGGCACATACGCGCCCCGAGTTCAGAGAAGAGCGGTGCCGCCAGGGGCTATATAGTAGCCCCACATTCGAGCTCATATGGCTAAGTGAAAGTGATAAAGCATTATAGTCCGGTTGCCTAGTTTGCTACGCTATCACCTCCTTAAAAGGACCAAGACGTTGGATTAAGTGTGAAAAAGCACTTTTCTTTTTGCAAACACCCCCGCACCATGTGCGTGGGGGCTGAAGCCAAAGACTGCCATCTTTCAAATTATACATACATATACGGCCGCACAGGAGATAGTTCAATACTTGAACACACAAGTATAAAAAGCTATTGCATTATAAACATGATCTCAGAAATCATACATGTCATTCAAACATAACATCTTTCGAGCACTGCGACTCTATTAAACGAGCGCCCTGCAGGACTTCCTCAAAGTAGTGCTCGGTGGGGAATCGGCTTTTGTCCGAACCCCTGGATGCAACAACGGTGGCATCCATCTCCGCCCAGTATGTCTTACCACGGGCGAGAGCCATCCGTGCACCTTCTATGCACGCTGACCGCTTCATCGCCCCAATACGCGGCACCGCCCCAAGGAATTGCTGCAACAAGCCAAAATAACTCTTCTGCTTGGGCCTTCCCGGCCACAGATGAGCGACCACATCCGTCATGGCAAGTCCGGACAATCTATTCAGCTCAGCCCACTCAACCAGCCGATCACTCAACGGTAGTGGACGCTCCGGACTATGGAATTGAGACCAGAAAAGCTCTTCCATTTCGTGATCCTTCTGGCTTCGGAAGTGCACGATTGCGTCCGCCGCACTCGCTGCCAAGTCCAGATAAGGATCCTCCGCACTGTACAATCGGCCCACCTGAGCATACTTCGGATCCATGAACTTCCTACGTAGCATAAAGGGCTTTCCAGCCACAATGTCTCCGACCTGACGCAGTTCCTCCTTCATAGCCCGCATCGCACTACGGGCATCCTTGGCTTCGGCGTCGGCCTTCTTCAGGTCCTCTTGCTCCGCTCGGCGTTCTCTTTCAAGAACCTCCTAGCGGTCGGTAGCAACTTTTAATCCGCGGCCATTCCGGCCATCTCCTCCCTGCTTCGGCAGTGAGCAGCCTTCTCGGCTTCTAGCTCTTCCGCTGCCTTCGAGGCAGCCGCCTCACTTTTTCTGGCTTGCTCCTTGGCCCGAGCAAGTTCTGCTTGGAGGTCTTCCACAGCAGCAGCACCATCTGCATCAAGCATACAAATTGTAAGGAATGGGCGTCAGCTCCCTTACTAGGCGACCGCGGAGCAACCACATACCTTGTGACTCATCAAGTTGTTTATTGACCAGCGAGATGTCCGCATCCGCAACATCGAGTTGCCTCTTCAGCTCGGCAAATCCATCAGTCCGGCTGGCCACCGAATGTTCCGCCACCTGCATAGGAAAGGTGACAATCTATAACTGAGATTATGATCCTCGGCACGCTGTCGCTTTCGACAGCATACCAAGTCTCAGGGGCTACTATCTATACAGGGCGCACTTCATGTGCAAAACTGTCAAAAGATATGTCATTTTTTACGTACCTCAAACCCCGTCAACAAACTTCCGACGGCCTCACACAACCCGCTTTCGGCGGACGAGATCCTCTCAATCACCCTACTCATTAATGTGCGGTGATCTTCTGAGATAGACGCCCTCTTGAGCAAATCCTGCAGCTCCACCGGCCGTACTCCAATGGGTGCCGAACTCTCCGGCCCTCCGGACTCGGGGAGTCCCTCCGTGACGACACCTCAGGGTCGCCCGCCCCGCACGACGGGGCAGCAGATGGAGGCGTTTCGCTCTCCATCATCTCCGGACAAAGGTCTCCCGAAGATGAGTTGTGCTGAGATGGGCTGAGATCTGAACTACAAGGTGAAAACTTCGGTTACCCTTAGAAATTAAGCAGGGGTGTCCACTATTACAAAAATCCCCCCTTTTTTACTTACGGCTCGCTAGAGGGCTGATTCCTCCGAGGAGACAGTACGACCGGGGCTCTTCCCGGCACAGGACCTTCCAGTACAGATTTCTTTCCCCGCTTTGAGGCCTTGGCCTCCGGGTCTTTAGAAGCGGTCCTCTTCTCCCCCTGGAAGGAGGGACTCTCGATTCCTCCCTTACTGAAAGCCTCCTTGGCAAAGGTGGTAGTTCCCCTGTGCCCCCCTTCGCCCTCCTCCGAAGGTGCAACCTCCAACATTTTGATTAACACGGGATCCTGCGTGGTCTCAAGGAGGGGGGCCGGACACCGTATCAGTTTTGCTTACGCTATCCACTCCTGTCCAAAGGATAGCTGGTTAAAAGGCAAACCCACGATGAATAAATGGACGATGTGTCCGGACACAGGGCTACTTACTTGGGTATTCGGATGATTGCAGCTTAGGCCAGCATCCTCGGTCAATTCCGGACACATCTCTTGCGATCCGAAGAACAGTTTGTACATCTCCGCGGGTGTCAAACCCATGAAGTGTTGAAGAGCTCGTGGCCCCTCCGGATTAAATTCCCATAGGCGGAGGGGGCGACGTTTGCAGGGCAGTAGGCGCCGGATCAACATAACTTGTACCACTGCGACCAGATTGATCTCCCTTTCTTGGAGGCCTCTAATCCGGTCCTGCAACAGGGGTACGTTTTGGACGGCCCCCAGTCATGCCCCTTGTTGACCCATGACGTCAGCTGTTGTGGAGGGCCCGAGCGGAAGACGGGCGGCGGCCTCTGCCTGCTGCCCCTGGGAGCGGTGATATAGAACCACTCATGTTGCCACAAGCCGAGCTCCTCCTACAAAGAGCCCTCGGGCCATGGAGCATCGGCCCTCTTGCTTATAACCGCCCCGCCGCACTCTGCCTGACGCCCCTCAATCATCATTGGCTCCACGTTGAAGGTTTTGAGCCACAAGCTGAAGTAAGGGGTAGTGCGGAGGAAGGATTCGCAGACGACAATGAATGATGAGATGTGGAGGATGGACTCCGGAGCCAGGTCATGGAATTCCAGCCCATAGTAAAACATGAGCCCCCTCACGAAGGGATCCGTCGGGAAGCCTAAATCCCGACGGAGGTGAGACACGAACACGACGCTCTCGCCAAACTCGGGAGTCGGAATAACTTGCCCTCGGGCAGGCAGCCTATGCGAAATCTGTTAAGTACCTGGCATCTCTCAGCTTTAGCACGTCCTCTTCTGTGACGGAGGAGGGCATCCACCAGCCTCGTAGGTCAGGGCCGGACATTGTCGAAGATCGAAGGTACCCGAATCTGGAGCCCTGGGTGTTGGAACTCGAGGCGAGGGGTGGATTCGATAGAGGATTGAAGGAAAAGAACGGGCCTTGGTCTCATTATAAAGAGGAAGAATACCAAGAGCCGCCCCCGTGACCGTTTGGGACCCGCCTTCGATGGAGGGGGCGTGGCAACAGGCGGGGTTGGGTTACCCACGTCCGTATTGATGCGAATCCCAGAATAAGGGGAACACGATCTCTGCTTCGACAAGACGTGCCAAGGAAACCGCTTCGCTAAACGCGCTGAGGTGGTGCAATAAAAACAATTCAAGTAAAGGCTTGGTAGTGGTGTGATGTCACGCCACAAAACGCGTCAGCAGATTGAACTGGTGTAATATTATTCTCCCTACGGTGGTATGTGGAATTTATTTTTGCAGAGCCGGACACTATCCTGGTGTTCACAATCTTCTATAAATTATTCGGAGGAGGAACCCGCCTTGCAATGCCAAAGACAATATGTGCGCCGGACTCGTCGTCATTGAAGCCTGGTTCAGGGGCTACTGAGGAAGTCCTGGACTAGGCGGTGTCCGGATAGCCGAACTATCATCATCGGCCGGACTCCAAGACTATGAAGATACAATATTGAAGACTTCGTCCCGTGTCCGGATGGTACTTTCCTTGGCGTGGAAGGCAAGCTTGGCGATACGGATATGTAGATCTCCTACCGTTGGAACCGACTCTGTGTAACCCTAGCCCTCTCCGGTGTCTATATAAACCGGATGGCTTTAGTCCATAGGACGAACAACAATCATACCATAGGCTAGCTTCTAGGGTTTAGCCTCCTTGATCTCGTGGTAGATCCACTCTTGTAACACACATCATCAATATTAATCAAGCCGGACATAGGGTTTTACCTCCATCAAGAGGGCCCGAACCTGGGTAAAACATCGTGTCCCTTGTCTCCTGTTACCATCCGCCTAGACGCACAGTTCGGGACCCCCTACCCGAGATCCGCCGGTTTTGACACCGACACTTGGCAATTCGGATATGTAGATTTCCTTCTCTGTAACCGACTCTATGTAACCCTAGCCCCCTCCGGTGTCTATATAAACCGGAGGGTTTAGTCCGTAGGACAACAACAATCATAATCATAGGCTAGCTTCTAGGCTTTAGCCTCTACGATCTCGTGGTAGATCAACTCTTTTAATACCCATATCATCAAGATCAATCAAGTAGGAAGTAGGGTATTACCTCCATCGAGATGGCCTAAACCTGGGTAAAACATCGTGTCCCCTGCCTCCTGTTACCATTAGCCTTAGACGCACAGTTCGGGAGCCCCTACCCGAGATCCGCCGGTTTTGACACCGACATTGGTGCTTTTATTGAGAGTTCCACTGTGTCGTCACGGTAAGGCTTGATGGCTCCTTCGATCATCTTCAACGATGCGGTCCAGGGGGAGGTTTTCTTTTCTGTACAAATCTTTGTATTCGGCGGCTTCGTACTGCAGGCCAACTCGCTTGGCCATCTGGAGCAGATCGATAGCTACGCCCCTGGCCATCAGGTCAGGTTTGGAAGCTTGAACTATACTGCCGACATCCACAGAGACTTGATCTTCGATGGATTCAAGCCCATGTCAGGAGCATTGAACGGTCACGACGGGCATGACTTTGATCTGCCATCGGACAGCGTTCGGGAGATCGCGCCTGTGGTGGCGTCGGGAATCAATACGGAGCACATCGTGCCTTCCGGGGACGGGTGGATAGACACCGCCACGGAGGCCGCACACTCATCGGCGTTGGAGCCGAACACTGATCCCACCTCCTGTGAGGGTGCTGTCATCGGACCCTCGGACTCGCCTCCGGCTACAGGATCCGAACCGTGTACGTGCGTGCCTATTGAATCTGGTTGGGCACCGGTCATCGAGTTCACCGCCGCGGATATTTTTCAGCACTCACCCTTGGGTGATGTGCTAAACTCGTTAAGGTCTCTTTCCTTGTCGGGAGATTCTTGGCCGAACTATGTCCGGCTCGAGTGGGAAGCGGACGACAAAGAACTTCGTTCCCCACCCACCACCCACTTAATAGCCACTATCGATGACTTAACCGACATGCTTGACTTCAACTCCCGAGACATCGACGGTATGGACGACGATGCAGGAGAAGAACAGGAACCACCGCCTATAGGGCACTGGACAACCAACTAATCATATGATATATATATATATATATGGTGGACACCCCCAATGAAAGCAATGGCGATGAGGCAACGGAAGATACCCCCTTGGAGAAGCAATCTATACATCAGCGTCATAGGCGCCGCTCCAGGCCCCGCCATAGCAAAAATAGCGATACCGGCACAAGAGATAACAATCCGGATGGTGCCGAAGACGAAAACAATCTTGCCCAGCCAGGCTTCGAGCATGCCGAGCAAGAGGATGGGCAAGCTATCCCTAAGAAACAGGCGACAAATGGAGAATCAGAGGACGACAATTACATGCCTCTCTCCGAAGACGAAGAGAGCCTTGGTGACAAAGAATTCATCGTGCCTGAGGACCCCCTCGAGCAGGAGCGCTTCAAGCACCGGCTTATAGGCACTACAAAAAGCCTGAAGAAAAAGCAGCAACAGCTTCAAGCCGATCAAGATCTGCTAACTGATAGATGGACCGAGGTCCTGGCTGCCGAGGAATACGGACTCGAGCGCCCTAGTAAAAGCTACCCAAAGCGTAGGTTGCTACCTCAACTCGAGGAGGAGGCTTTAAAGCCCACGCTACCGGCGCATGATGCGGCTGATCGGCCAGCCTGTGGCCGCGACAAAGCGGCGTACCGGCCTGAAGTCCAGACCGCACCCCGTCGCCAATCAAACTATAATTCTAAGGCCCGGGGCTACACGAAGGACCTGCGAGATGTATTGGAAAGCAAAGCAGGACAGTCAAGATCGATCTATCGATCATGGGGGCGCGCCACAAGACGTGACGATGACCGTCACGCCGGATACAATAAACCAAAGTCTGGTCGGGCCGAATACAACAGACTAGATTTATTTGAACTACGTCGGGATATAGCCCGGCATAGAGGCGCCGCACACCCCCTATGCTTCACTGATGAAGTTATGGATCACGAATTCCCAGAAGGGTTTAAACCCGTAAACATTGAATCATATGATGGCACAACAGACCTCGCGGTATGGATTGAAGATTTTCTCCTCCATATTCACATGGCCCGCGCTGATGACTTACATGCCATAAAGTACCTACCACTTAAGCTCAAAGGACGGGCTCGGAATTGGCTGAATAGCCTGCCAGCAAGCTCCATTGGCAGTTGGGAGGACTTGGAAGACGCATTCCTCGATAACTTCCAGGGCACTTACGTGCGACCACCGGATGCTGATGACTTAAGTCACATAACCCAACAGCCCGGAGAGTCAGCCAGGAAATTCTGGACTCGGTTCCTAACTAAAAAGAACCAAATTGTCGACTGTCCGGATGCCGAAGCCTTAGCAGCCTTGAAGCATAACATCCGTGACGAATGGCTCGCCCGACACCCCCGATAAACCAGCCAACCACACCAATAGGGAATGCTAGGTGTTTAAACAGGCCGGCAAGTTGAATGCCGAAAACAAGGAAAAGGGGCTACATAGCAATGACGACAAGGAGCCCCGGCCGCCGAACACAAGAGGACAGAAGAAATTCCCTCCCCAGGTGAAAACAATGAATATGATATACGCAACCCATATTCCCAAGGGGGAACAGAAGCGTGCTCTGAGGGACGTCTATGCGATGGAGCCAGTCGGCCCAAAGTACAACCCATGGTCCTCTTGTCCGATCACTTTCGATCGTAAGGACCATCCTACCAGTATCCTTCATGGCAGTTCAGCTGCATTGGTCCTTGACCCCATCATCGACGGATTCCATCTCACACGAGTCCTCATGGACGGTGGCAGCAGCCTGAACCTGCTCTATCAGGATACAGTGTGCAAAATGGGCATCGACCCCTCAAGGATCAAGCCCACAAAAACCACCTTCAAGGGTGTCATACCCGGTGTGGAGGCCTGTTGCACGGGCTCAATCACACTGGAAGTGGTCTTCGGATCTCCGGAAAATTTCCGAGGCGAGGAGTTAATCTTCGATATCGTCCCATTCCGCAGTGGCTATCATGCACTGCTTGGACAAACCACATTCGCCAAATTCAATGCGGTACCGCATTATGCATACCTTAAGCTCACAGTGCCAGGACCTCGCGGGGTTATTACAGTTAATGGAAACACAGAACGCTCGCTCCGCACGGAGGAGCACACTGCGGCCCTCACGGCAGAAGTACAAAACAGCCTTCTTAGGCGAACAGCCAATTCGGTGATAAAGAACCCGGACACCATCAAGCGAGTCCGGAGTACTCCACAACAGGATTATCCGGCACGTCTAAAGCTCGATTAGCAATCCGGCCTCCGTCCTAGTCCAAGTCAAGCGGCAAAATTTGTGCCGCGTGTACACAACTACGCACTTAAAATACCCTGGGCACAGGCGGAGGCATGGCATGACACGGTCCACAATGCGGTTCGACCGCCCTAGGACCCACGCATCTTTGCACCCCCTTTCTTTTTTTCTTTCAGGACCTCATCTTCGGGAGGCTCCCCCAATAGGCAGACTATCGGACACACCAGGAGGACAAGGAGCTTTGGCATACAAGGGAATCCTCAGGTGGTCTCTGATAACGATCATTATACCTGTTTTACATACCCGCATACAGCCCACTCCTGGTCATGATGTGTCAAACAGTCCCATCTTGCTTATCGCACTACTTGTATATGTACGTTTTGACGTATCATTTGAATAACAAGGGAAAATAGTGTACATCGTCAGCTTGCTATTACGTTTGTTTACCCCTTCCCTTTACTGCTTATTTATTATACCCGTGCATCTTGGCACGACTAGTTTGCCAGGGGCTTCAGTGTACCCCATAACCTGGCAAGAAAAAGTCTGAATACTTTTGACAGTGCGGCACCCTGAACTTATAGCACTATATGCATCAGCTCCGAATCATGTCTTGGGTCAATAGTTGGGTTTTCCCGGCTCCTATGTTTTGGTACCTTACGTTCCGCTATATCGGCTAAGGTAGCGCAGGGAGAACTACTGCGATTGTGTCCCAGTTCTTCTGGACGAGCACCTCAGTAGAGAAAGCCGAAAACTGATTGTCATGATAAGGCGAGAGCCAGACGCTGTTCGAGAGGTCTCAAATCCTTAAAGATTTTTACCGCTTTAGGCGAGTAATCGGCCTTTTCCGATTTAGGCGTGTATAGCGCCCCGAGTCCGGCCTTCCGGATACTAGGGGCTTCACCAAAATTTAAAATTGAAGACTTATATGGCTAAGTGAGAGCGATAAAGCCATATAGTCCGATTGCGTCGTTCGCGGCGCTAAACACCTCCTTAAAAGGACCAAAAATTTGGATAAAGAGTGTTTATATTTCTCCTGAACACCCCAGTACTAGTTGCATGAGGGCAGAAGCCGACGACTGGCCAACTCTCAAGATTTTATAAACAGCCGCACAGAAGGTAATATTTTAAATTAACAAGCGTCATATAGCGCACATGAACTGGTTTTCATATTACAGGATGACACAAGTACATTCGTTCGAACATTACATCCTTAGTACATTCATCTGCTACAAGGCGGGCACCCTTAATGACATTTTCATAATACTGTTCGGGGTGGCGATGCTCCTTGCCCTTCGGTGGCCCCTCTGTCACCAGCTTCTCGGCGTCCATCTTCCCCCAGTGCACCTTCGCACGGGCCAAGGCCCTGCGTGCACCCACAATGCAGACGGACCGCTTAACGACTTCAAGCCGCGTACAGACATTTACCATCCGCTTGACAAGGCCGAAGTAGTTGTTGGGCAGGGGCTCGCCAGGCCACAGCCGAACTATGAAGTCCTTCATGGCCACTTCGGCCGCCTTGTGAAGTTCGACCAGTTCTTTCAGCTGGTCGCTCAAGGGCATTGGATGTTCGGCCCCAATATACTAGGACCAAAACAGCTTAACCTCGATCTCCCCTCCTTAGCCTGGTAGAACTCTGCGGCATCAGAGATGCTGCGCGGCAGATTTGCGAATGCTCCTGGAGAGCTCCGAACTCGGGTATGTAAAAGGAAAGTCTCCTTCACATGCTTGCTTTACATAATGAAAGCATTACCCGCAGCTATCTTCTTGGCTGCCTCAATTTCCTGGAGGGCCTTCTGGGCTTCGGCCTTGGCGTCTAGTGTGCTCGGATGGGCCTTCGCAAGCTCCGACTCTTGCGTCTTGGAGTCACGCTCCAAGGACTCGAATTTTTTGACGAAGTCCTGAAGCTCTTGCTAGACCTCATCAACTCGTGCTGCTTGTTTTTCGCGCTCGGTGCGCTCCCTGGCCGCTTTGCCTTCGGCCTCGGACAGCGCCTTCTTAAGGGCCGCCACTTCGGCCGTGGCCCCTATTAAAATTCATCATGCTTATATTAGCATCAATGATTTTTTCCTTTATATAACATTCAGACGGGGTATCACTTACCTTTGTTCTCCTCGAGCTGCCTCTTCACGAGGCCGAGCTCTTCTTCGGCCCGCCCTAGGTTCTGCCTCAGTCCGGAGACCTCCACAGGAGCGGCAGCGGCGGCCAGCAGCGACGCCTGCTCATTCACATAGACATAATATGATTAGACTCCTGGGAATAATATTTGATCCTCTGTTCGGCCTTTCTTTCAGAACACCAAACAAAGCATCAGGGGCTACTGTCTATACTACGATACTTTCTCATAATTTGAATTACTTACCTCAAAGCCTGTCAAGAGACTGGCACAAGCTTCGGTCAATCCGCTTTTGGCGGACTGAACCTTCGCAATCACCATACTCATAAGAGTACGGTGTCCTTCATCAAGGGAAGCGCTCTGAAGCGCTTCCACCAAGTTAACCGATGCCTCTGGATGGACAGAGGTCATCAGCACAGGCGGCTCGCCACCTTGGCGAGGGGCTGTCTGCCTGAATCCGGAACCACTGGAGGTTCGGGCGCAGTATCCGTCTGGGGGCCAAGCTTGCTGCGACCCCCCTCATCAGAATCCATGGGGATCTCCCCCCCCCCATGAGCCTGGCATCGGGGGTTTCGCCTTGAGGCGCCTCCAGAACTATCTCTCCCTGGCCCGGTATCCTCTAAGATAACACCGAGGTGTCATCCGCGGGCCGGGGAGTGGAGGTCGTCGGGAGCGAATAGATGTTCATCTCCGACGAACTCAAGGACCCATCCGAGGAGGATAGGTCGATGTGGGCTTTGGATGGACTGCAAAAATATGTTTTGACATGATAAAGAAGCCATAAAGATAAACATGCCAGAAGTATTATAGTATCCGGTTACTTACGACTTCTCCAGGGGCTTGGCCTTGGGTAGCCACCCCTCGTCGCTATAGGCGGCTGTGGTGGAGTGGTCCGGAGGGAGGGTCCTTGCTTTCTTGGACCCTTCGGCCTCCCCGGAAGGGGCGGCCTTCCTTTTCTTCTCCCCCTCGGTTTGGGGGAGAGGGTTTTCCTCTTCCTCCTCCTCGTTGTCGTTGGAGGAGTGTGCCTTGGTGTCTTCGGACGATGAGTCCGACACCACCTTGCGCCGGAGACTTTTCCTGGTCCCCGTAGCTTTCTTCTTGGCCTTCTTCTCTGGCACCTCATAGGGCGCCGGAAACAGGATCTCCGTCATGAGATTAGTTGCTGGATCTTCAGGCAACGGAGCTGGACAGTCGATCCGCTCCACCGTTGCCACATAGTCCTGTTAAATCAGTACGGCGGTTTAGGTTCCTCCCATGAATATACTGAGGAAAGGCACATCTTGTGAAATATAGAATGCTTACCGAATTGGCGTGGCGCTTGGCGCTGAGTCCGCGGTCCTCGGTGGTGGGAGGAGGAACTTCGCTGGCCTTGAACAACACCTTCCAGACGTCTTTGTGCGTCGTGTCAAAAAGCTCTCACAGCGTATGGTGTTGGGCCGCATCGAACTCCCACTGGTTGAATGCCCGTCTTTGACACGGGAGGATCCGGCGAAAGAACATGACCTGGACCACGTTGACAAGCTTGATCTTCTTGCTTATCATATTTTTAACGCAGTTCTGGAGTCCGGTCAGCTCCGTGGGCACACCCCAGGCTAAACCCTTCTTCTTCCAGGAGGTGAGCCGCATGGGGATGCCGGATTGGAATTCGGGGGCCGCCACCCAGTTGGCGTCACGTGGCCCGGTGATGTAGAACCACCCCGACTACCACCCCTTCACGGTCTCCACAAAGGAGCCTTCGAGCTAGGTGACGTTGGGCATCTTGCCCACCATGGCGCCTCCACACTCCGCCTGCTGGCCGACCACTATCTTCGGCTTTATGTTGAAGTTCTTTAGCCACAGGCCGAAGTGGGGCCTGATGCGGAGAAAAGCCTCGCACACGACAATAAATGCTGAGATGTTGAGGATGAAATTAGGGGCCAGATCATGAAAATTCAGCCCGTAATAGAACATGAGCCTGCGGACAAATGGGTGGAGGGGGAATCCCAGTCCGCGGACAAAATGGGCGAAGAACACAACCCTCTCATGGGGTCCCAGAGTCGGAATGATCTGCCCTGCGTGTGGGAGCCGGTGCGCGATGTCTGCGGCCAAGTATCCAGCCGTCCGAAGCTTCGTAATGTCCTCCTCCGTGACGGAGGAGGCCATCCACTTGCCTCCCACTCCGGACATGTTTGGTTGTATGGAGAAGGTGAGAACTGGGGCGCTGGAGCTCAAGCGTGCGAGAATGGATGAAGCGATGAAAGAAGAAGGCGTGGGTGAAAGAGAAGAATCCTTATCTCTTTATAAAGGAGGTAGAAACTGTGCGCCTCCCCACTTGCCCGTTAAAATCACTTATTTCCCAAGCGCCATGATTGATGGCGCGGTTGGGTTACCCATACCCGTATTGATGAGAATCCCGTGATAAGGGGACATGATCCCTGCTTCGACAAGACATGTCAGGCAAACCGCCTCGCATTGCATGCAGTAGCTGGTTGTGAAAAACGGTTCAAATAGTGACCGAACCGTGGCGTGATGTCATGTTATGAAAAGTTGTCAGCAGATTAGATTTGTGGAATATTGTACTCTCTATGGTGGTATGTGGAATTTGTCTTGCAGAGCCGGACACGATTCTTGTGTTCAAAATCTTCTATGGAGTATTCGGAGAAGGAACCCGCCTTGCAATGCCGAAGACAATCTGCGCGCCGGACTCATCGTCATTGAAGCCTGGTTCAGGGGCTACTGAGGGAGTCCTGGATTAAGGGGTCCTCGGACAGCCGGACTATATACTCCGGCTGGACTGTTGGACTATGAAAATACAAGATTGAAGACTTCGTCCCATGTCCGGATGGGACTCTCCTTGGCGTGGAAGGCAAGCATGGCAATTCGGATATGTAGATTTCCTTCTTTGTAACCGACTCTATGTAACCCTAGCCCCCTCCGATGTCTATATAAACCAAAGGGTTTAGTCCGTAGGACAACAACAATCATAATCATAGGCTAGCTTCTAGGGTTTAGCCTCTACGATCACTACACAAAAATACACTTCTGTGATGATACGTGTTTGTCACGGTAGGTCGCGTTTTTTGTCATGCATGTACATCCATGAAAAATTTATGTCAGAATCAAGATAGTCATACATGTGTTGTCGTAGAAGTGTTCCATGACATTACCAAAATTATCATCGCGGAAGTGTCCACTTCCATGACGATAAATCGCGCGTCACAGAAGTGCTTTCATCAAGGGTGACTGACACGTGGCATCCACCGTAACGGAATGCCGTTAAGCTATCGGGTCGGGTTTTGGATCCAATAACCCGTTAACATCCCCGACAAATGGGGATTTTCCATGTGTAAAATCATCATTGGTTGGAGGAGACACATGTCAGGTCCGCGCTGGCACATGTGTCACTCATCCAATGGGCGAGACGCGCCTATGATATGTTGACACGTGGACCGGCCCATCAAGTTTAAATGGGCCGGCCCAACTAAAGGCCCACAAGATTTTGCGAACCATAATGGGCCGGCCCAGCTAAAGGCCCGCAAGATTTTGCAGACCATAATGGGCTGGCCCAGCTAAAGGCCCCCAAGATTTTGCGGGCCATATGGGCCGACCCAGGTAAAGGCCCACAAGATTTTTGTGTGTCGTAATGGGCCGGCCCAGGTAAAGGCCCACAAGATTCTTGCGGATCATAATGGGCCATCCCGGCTAAAGGCCCACGAGATTTCACCGACATTAATGGGCCGGCCCAGCTGTAGGCCCACAAGAATTTGAGGACCCTAGTAGGCCGGCCCATTAACTAGCTGCCATGTTTTGGGCCAAATGCCGGCCCATATTTGATCCGGTCCATTAATGGCCTGCCACGTTCCGGGCCTAATAGTGGCCCATATGAGATCCGGCCCGTTAAAAGCCTACCACGTTCTGGGCCAAATTACGGCCCAGATCAGATCCGGCCCTTTAAGAGGCTATGAGCTCAATTATGGCCCATATCAGATTCGGCCCGTCAACTAGACACTATGCTTTTGGGCCCACTTGCTAAAGGCCCACTTAGTAATTCGGCCTGATATTAGTTTTGGCCTCTTAAGGGCCTGTGTAACATTTCGGCCCTATATTAATTTCGTCCTGTTAAATGCCCGTCATATAGTTGGGCCTAACTACGGCCCGGTTTGCATCCGGCCTGCTCGCAGCCGATATCTGATTGGGCCAAACAAGGACCGAGACAATTTTGGCCTGTTAAAAGCTTGTGATATGATTCGCACAATCATGGGCCGGGGTCCATTTCGGGCTATTGCCGGCCCGTTAGCTGTTCGGCACATTTCAGGCCCAACCTACATCGTGATTGCATGATGGCCCGATTATGTACCGTAATTTTACGGTTTGGCCGGTTTACTGCGAAGACAGGATATATATACAGTAAAATAACTGCAGCATCATGAATAAGAAAAAACCTAGACTATACAATAAAGAAATTACAGCATATTACATCCACTGGGCATCAAAGTTCGCCACTATGATAATAAAGCACAGGCAGACAACATATTACATACACTGGGCATCAAAGATCGCCACCAGTGCAAATAAACACGCCGACAAAATAATATACAAAACCGACAGCACTTCAATAGAGTTCAAGAAAGGTTGGCCCTGCTGGGGAGCTGCAGCGCAAGCAGCTGAGCAAGATGATGAGAGATAAACAAGCAGACACATGACAGGTTTTGCACATAAAAGTATCAGTGCTGACAATTCATCGCATTTCTTACTGACGAATAAAGTGACACGGTTTAAAATTGCATTAACACAATATGGTATTGTTCAGGTCAAGACATGGCAGGAAATGACATTGTGAAGGAGATGGCAGCTTCACGACACCACTGGATTACAGATCAGGAACTCATAAGTATCAATGGTTAGTGTGCTGTCAATTTATCCCATTTCAGATTGGCAAATAAAGAGATGGTTTAAATAATACTCCCTCCGTCCGGAATTACTTGTCATCAAAATGGATTTGTCTAGAACTAAAATACATCTAGATACATGCATTTTAATGACAAGTATTTTCGGACGGAGGGAGTAGTAGAATGATATGACATTGTTCATAGTTAAGACATTGCAGAATATGACATTGTGTTGTAGTGGGTAGGTTCACCACACCACTTGATTACGGATGAAGAACAGAAGCATACATGCAGTGCAAAAGAAGATCACTTGCTCTGTATAGTTTAATTTACATGGTATGAATAAGGAACTTGGTTGTACAACTAAAACCTTAAATTGAGAAAGGACAAACTTTTGTTTATGAACTACATAATAAACTTTAAACATGCAATTTGATGCAAACACCAAAAATAAACAGCTATTGCAGTCATGCCTAACCAAATATATACAACAAAGTTTGAAGGCTTGAGATGGACAAACTTACATTATTGGTGAAAACAGGCTCTATAAAGGCCTTGTCCATGCTGAAGGGGGGGGGGCAATTCAAGAAGTTTACCACAGAATCTTCTTCATAAGCATTGCCTTTATTCTACATTTTGTTAAGAGTAAATATAGATGTGATAATATATGAAAAAATGGAGAATATTTATGATAAGATGAAGAGTGATGCTACATAACCAAGTAGCTATAAATGTAAGTGCAGCGATACAGGCAAAAGGTACAACCAAGAGCAATGCATAGCTAAACTTCTTCAGTACCAACCTTATGGTAAGAGTAAATATAGATCTGATGTGTAGAAAACAGAGGGAAAGGAAAATAAGCTGCAGAGTGATGGTACATGAACAACTACCTGTCATTATAAATACACTGATAAAGGACATCATGTACTTACAAGAACAATGCAAAGCTAAAAAAACATTGGCATTGGATATATTCTACACTAATGTAACCATTCATACAGATCAGATAATTTGGAGCGAACAATTGAGAAGCAAGCTATCATGCATATTGCTGTCACATAATGAACCAGGTATGTATGCAAGTACAGTGATACAGGACAACAGGTACTAATAAGAGCAAAGCAGCGAGCAGCATATTTGCGATATCCTGTCGTTCTTTTCAAACCGGAATTCTTCTTCGAGCAAATTTCCTGCAAAAAAAGATCCGTAAGGCACATGCGGAAAAGTAGAAGTTCAAATTGTCATGTGATTTCATAGACAGTACCTCATCCTAGGAACGAGACCAGTGCATAACAAAGTTTTTCCATTCAATGTCTTCTAAATTTAGCACAGGAGACTTCACCGGAAATTCGTTTATAGACTTGCCACCAAAGTGTGATTTCCTCAGGTAACACCGATACTGCTGCAATGCTTCCTTGAAAAGCACAAGCAAGCTTTGCTCGTCATGACTATCCAGATTGACCCTCGCCTAGTTACAACAATGTAATGTAAATCATTGACGTGTTCAATCAGCAGAAAACAGGAAAATAATAACCATGAATAATAGCACTTACACGTAAGTTGCACAGGAAGATGTGAAAATGGTGTTTGTCTTCACAATAATATTCCCATGATGGGAATATATGCACATAGTCCCTAACAACATTGAAAGCATTGTCTTTTAAACTGGGAATAAATGGAATGGGGTTCCAATCTGTAGGAATTGGCCGTCTCTGCAGTTGGGATAGGTCTTCGGCCGGTGGACTTGCTGTACTTTTTGCTGGAGTGGGATTTTTCTGTGGTACAACTGGTGCTATGGCAAATGAAATCGGTATACCTTTTGCTGGAGTGCAGGTCCTGTGTGGTGGGGCTAGTGGTGTTGCCAGTGAAGTATGGGTACAGTCTGCTGGAGTCAGTCCTACATTTTGTGTCACTGGTTGTACAGCCAATATAAGTGGGGTGATGTCTGATTTCTCCAGCACCACCATGTTTTTCAAGGACTTTGCTGGTGCCCCTTCAGGTTTGGCAATCACCCTCTTCCTTTTTGATGTCTGATGCACACGAACAACATTTGAGTGGAAAAACATGGTATGATGACAGATGGAATATGTATTGATAATGGATGGGCATGGCATCTCGACATATATGATGAGTAAACAAAGAAGATGGCGGTGCAACAAAGTAGAAGAAATGCAATACAATATATGCAAGATACCCGCAATCAATAAAACATTGCCAAATTAGAACAGGCACCTTGATGGGTGAACAGGACAGGCCATCTGCCTTTGACTCCTCCAGGTTAGAATAGTCATTAGGATCATATTCTGAAGAAGAGTCAACAGGTGGGGAGCGTATGAGTTTCATTGCATCCAGAATGGCACTCAATGCCTTGGTGCCAATTTTGTAAGTCATTGCAATGTTTAGCTTCAAGAGTGGACTGCTGCTACTGCGGCACAAAGCAGCTACACAGATCATAGTGTAGATATAACGGGGAAACCTTAAGCATCAGAGTAAAATCAGCAAAGTGGAACTTGCTGGAATATATGTGCTAGTATTGCTGGTACAGCTAGAAAGGCTTCGGATACCAGCTCTCTTCAAGTGAAGGTGCGGTACTGTTAATATCAGTGTAACTCTCAAAGGCGACACAGCTCCGCGCATTTCCTTGCTATTCTTATAGGATTCAAGTGGGCAGGCCACTACAAATCCTATTCCTATGTTTACAAGATCCTACGAATCAAAGAGGCTCAAAGTGTCCATCACAACCGACCATATAGACCTCTACACTGCAAATGTCCCTGCTCATCTTCAGTACAAGGAACATATTGTACTACTAGCAGACTCCCTCCGTTCCAAAATATAAGTCTTGGTAGAGATTTCCACTATGGATCACATACAGATGTACCCAGATACATTTTAGAGTGTAGATTCACTCAGTTTGCTCCATATGTAGTCCATGGTGGAATCTACACAAAGACTTGTATTTAGGAACAGAGAGAGTACATATTAAAGAAGAACAGAAGAGGAACATGGTAAAGAAGAGCAAGCAGATTTTGGATAATAAAATGTTGGTTGCGCAGTGCCCACACATGATGAACCAGAGCGCATTAAGAATGAAACTCCCAGTTGTCTCTCGACCATTTCAGGCGGTTGGATGAAGATCCTACGTCTCCTAACCCTTCTTCTTCCTCGTCTCTGATTCTTCCCATACAGAACACCGCACGGGCCGCTGGCCGGACCACCGGCCCCCACCGCCTGTGTTCATCCGCCACCCCCACCCCCCACCCGCGTCGAGTTTTCTTTGTTCGGCGAGGCCCCACAATCACCCGAGCCCCTTGGATCGCACCGGCGAACTCCGGAGAGCTCTGAAAAATTGACTGACCCAATTTTGAAATTTAGTCTACTGTGATTTAACTAGTGTGGAATATAAAAGGGGAAAACCATAAGCATTGGGAGTATAGTGTTGAGTGTGCCATGGTGGATCTGAAGGTGCAAACCGGACAAAGGCAACTTCACAACCAAGACAAGAAATGAGAGTAAAGCAGTGGCGATCTATTTTCTTGCTGCAATAAATAAGTTGAGCAGATACGAAAGAGTACCGCCTCTGGTGTGGCGCCGTGTATGCATCTGCTGAGAATTTGACGGTGCTGCAGTAGCGATGGCTGTCGGCGGCGTGAAGCAGATCTAGGAGGGTAGACGGTGGTGGCGGGGCGCGGTGGACGAGACGGTCGTAGGAGCGGCGCCGGCAAGGTGGACGAGGCGGGGATGAAGCGAGAGGACGGGATGCAAGGATCCCGATCCAAAGGCGTGGATGAGAGAGGTCGATCTCTTGTAATGGACAGCGGCGTCGGGGTATCAGCTCCGGCATGGTGGAGGAGGACGGCGATGGATGGGGTGGCGGACGGCGGCGAACGGAGGAGGGTGGGGTGGAGAGGGTGTTTTGGCGCCCACGGAGTACGAATGGGGAAAAGGGAGGTAGAGAGGAAGGGGGAACCATGTATTTAGAGCGCGCTTGTCTCAAATGCGAGGAAATTTACAAACTTAGCCCCCGTTTCAAATTTCTACTGCATCACGGCAATATTAGTCGGTTGGGGATAGGACGGTAATCTTGCATACACCGAATATTTGCCGACGAGAGTTTGTTTTTGGCGTCCACCGTGTATGAATATGAAACGGGGAGGGAGTCGATTTCGGACGAGGGCACACTATGTTTTGGCGCCCACCATGTATGAATCCGGGTGAGAGGCGGTTACATCACGTTTGGGTGAAATTACAAACCTACCCCTATCAAAACCTACAGAAATCCAGCAGATAGGCTTTGTGTGGCAGGGATAGGCAGTAGTGATTTCCATTTCGCAGATTTTGGTTTTGGGCGGTTACTGCGACTTTCCCCGCTTCGTTCAAATTTTGCAGACTACACGTTTACCATGCCAACTCAATTCGAATCCCGTTTGTATTCTACTATTTTTTTGGGCGGGATCCATTTTCAATTGGAATTACATTCTATATATATCATTTTTTATATATACTTTCAAAAGCACAACAAAGAATTCTGCTCCTTTATATGTATAATATGATTTACAAATACAACGATCTCGAAATCTTAAGGTTGAATTCGAAAAATATTAACCAAATTATGTTCTACTAAAATGTATGGATCAGTAATATCTACATATTAAATAACATAGATGTGCGTGAATTCAAATGAGTATGCATGTTTGATAGATCAATTTTGGTTCGAGTATGGATTACAAGTATCATCATCTCGAATTCAAATATTTGAATCCCTTTTTTGTTCACTCCTTTCACACCCATCTCTCTCGCATGCATGCTCCTTCAGGTAGCTATCACTCTCTTTTCTCCAGCTCACCCGCATGCTCACTTCATGTTTCTCCTATCCTCGCAAACATGGTCTCTCGACGTCTCCCTTGAGAAGTTTCACACTCTCCCTATCATTATACATTACACGGTTTTCATTATCTCTCACGTCTACTGTTCTCTGGTATCACTCAGTACCTAAGCTTTCTTTTTCACCGCCACACACACAGTCTCCACTCGTCTTTCACTTTGTCTTTCTCTCTATGGGATTCTCTCACACACCCTATATGTCTCTACATATGACTCATACCATTAAAATTACTCTCTCTCTCTCCTGTAGACACAACATTTGTTGCGGTCTTCTTTTCGTCTCCATCCCAGACTAACATTATTCATTTGTTTACCAATCAGACAACCCTGACTACCGTCTCCTCTCTCTCTCTCTCTCATAGACACACACACACAACTCCTGCTTCCACTCCCCTTCCCGACTACCGTCTCTCTCTCACAAACACAAAACTCTCGCTTTCGCACCCCGACTCGTATTTCTCTCACAAACATTTATCGACTAGCTAGCCTCTAGATAGGTTTATACACCCGCACACTCGTGCTTCCACCATCGCATACATGTCTCTCTCCCGCTCCTTGTATCTATGTAGCTTTTTCTTCCCTTCTTGAGACACGCCCTCTCGATCGTGCACACACACACTATCGCCTCATTTTAAGCTGATACCTATCGCACATACACTACTTGTGTCTTTGTCACACATACACTCCGTCCTCCTCCACTCTCCCTCTCTCTCTCACACACACATGGGCTTTTTGCAACAACTATCAAGATGCCGATGCGTTGCACGGAACATCAAGATGCATTTGTATGAGTAGTTTATCTTGTGGGGGAAAAGGATGAACGAGGGAAGGCCTTATTTGCAAATGTGGAGAGGGGTGTGGGTATCTTTTTGCAAAATTGCCATAGTTTCCTTCCTATCCGTTAGATATAGATCGGACGGCCTATATTGCAGGATGGCAGGCACACGATCATCACCGACAATGCTTTTTATAAGAGTAGGGATAAAAAATATAGTTGGTGATGATGGTGGGCCTGCCATCCTGCAATGTAGGTCGTCTGATTTATATCTGATGAATAGGAAGGAAAATATGGCAATTTACCCGCACTCTTCACCACATTTGCAGATAAGGCCTTCCCTCGTCCATCCTTTTCTCCCACAAGATCTTGATGTTCCGTGCAACGCACGGGCATCTTGCTAGTAAGAGTAGAAATTAGACATATACCACTTCTCGAATCTTGAAACCAACAACATTCCTCCCTTATCTCATCAAAACCACCAAAGGAATATATTTTGAGTGAAACATAACATATTTTTAGTGATATATGTATTTCAAAACTAGACTTTTTTTCTATCAAATCGTTGAATATATATTAATCTACCTTGATCGTGTGGCAACGCATTGGCACATTTCTAGTAGTTATTATAACTTTTTGGACATCAGACAAACGATGGAGTACATATACGAAGAGAAGAGGTGCACACACGCAGTCGGCCTCTCGCTGTCTCGCACACATGAGTGTTACGTAAAGGTGATGTTAACAAATAAACCCTAAAACCCTAGGTGCACGATTGTTGCATTCGCGGGTACGGGGTACGTGGTGGAGCACCTTTGTAGGAGTTGATGGTCGGGACCACAGGTGAACGACTTGGAGCACGGTGGCTCGCCAGTTGCCACAGATCGAGTAGCCACGTTTAAAATATCGTTTTTTAGCGGGGTTAAGAGTTCCGATTTTCAATGGCACGTTATAAGTAGTAAGTAGTTTTTAGAACGATTGGTATGGAGTGAAAATGGAATTCATAGTACTACGTACCTCCTTGGCGTATGGTTTTATGGGTTTATGTTGCGAGATGTTGAACCTGGTAGTTCTAGGGTAAATACTATGGTTTAGATTTAGATGCTGGTTTTCAGTAATCGGAAGGGGAAACCCTTCTTTGATTAAAAAAACTACTACCTCCATTCTGGTTTACTAGTCCCCATCGTACTTTGGGTCAAAGTTTGTCCACGAATTTTACTTGTAAAATGTGAATGGAAAACGAGATTTTGTTATACCCAAACAAAAAAGGACTGGAGGGAGTGATTGCTCTGACACAGACGCGACCTCTCATAGCGCAGGCATTGAACCGGCGCGCCGGCCAAGAGGGCCGCACTCGCTGCAGGCCCGGCTGAGCACGCCTCCTCGCCATGTGCAACCAGCTTAAGACTGCCCCGCCTGCCTTCATTGAATCCGCGCGTGTGCCGGCAACACATCCTTCTGTGAGCCAGCAGGCATTTTAGAACAGAACAAATGACTAAAATATAATTAATTTACGCATGGTGTTGACTTGTTGTGCTCGCACTGGTAGCAGGAACTGGTAGAGGTTTTTCTTTATTTATAACTCTCCTCACATTTTTTTTGGCTTTGAAGTGAATCATGGTTACGGACATTATGTATGAATGTGCAGATATCTGTGAACATGAGTTTGATGTGGAAGTTGAACTTGTAATGTCGGGCTTGCGCGTGAACTATACCATGTCCAATGCTTCGTCTGTTATTGTTTGGAAAGTAATTGCTGTTATTACATGACCCAAAAAAAACATTTTGTGCCACATCAGTAGATGCACAGACATCACAACAGGCATCCTGACTGGATAAACATTTGAACCTAGCTATTCTAAAGGAAATTTTGTATTGACAACAGTTTTAGATAGCAGGAGATGCCTAGCCTGCTCTGCCTCTGCTAGCTTATTTATGGCTTCTTCCATCTCTTCTTTGGCTTGGGTGAAGAGAGCATCTGATTGCTCTTTTCGCTTCTTCACGAACTCAGCTACATTCTCAAGGGCTGTGGCACGCTTTCTTTCAGCCTTTACTAATGCCACGAGGACACGAACAGCTGACGACTCCACCTGGCTTGTGTGTAATCCAGCATCATCTGGGACTTTGCACCTTGTGTCTAATCCAGCATCATTAGGGAACTGGCACCTTGTGTGTAATCCAGCCTCATTTTGGAAACATGATCTCGAGGTTGACCATACTTCCCTCCTCGCAGGAACTGCATCCTGACATGAAGTTACTTCTTTTTTAGATCAATACTTAGATAAACCTAGATCCATTTAGTAGAAGCCAGATAAATAGAACTCGGAGAAGTGAATTCAAAAGGAAAAGAAATATAAAAACAGACTACAAGGTGAGAACACCCACTTCCTACATCAAGTTAAAAATGAAAGCATTAGGACGATTAAGACTCTTCTTATTACACATCGAAGAACACCACGCTTAAGAGAAACAGAAACTACAATATATACACATCGAAGAACATGAGGCTAAACGAAAGTAATTGAAAGGGTGTTACTTACCAAAGCTCGTTTTACAGGTTCGGTGCAGCTCCTCTTTAACTTGCCACGCTCCTTGAAGATGTCCCGAATATCCCGTGTTTGGTCTTCATTGCTCCTCTGCATGTTCACACTCGTGGTTTTAAAATCTCAACATGGCAAGGAAAATACTACTAGTAATACTCGCGCATCTTGTGGGCAACATTAAAGCACTCGTCTGCCATGTTAGAGCATCTCCAACAGAATCGCAACTCGTGGCGCTTTAAAAAAGCGTTTACAGTGCTGAGATCGAGAAGTAGATACTAGAGAGTAGAGGATAGTTCTCAGCATAGATAGATAAAAAAAGATAATTCAACTACTCCTCGTCGTCCGACTCCTCCTCGGTGATGTCCTCCTCCGACGTCTGACTGTAGGCGTGAAGATACCGATCGTCATCGGATTCCCAGGGCGACGCTGCTCCTAGCCTCATGTTGAATTGAGCGTCCGCTTTTCGCCTACGCTTGTCCTCGTGATAGGCGGCTCGCTCCGCCCTCCTCTTATCCCTCTCCGCCCTCCTTTGCGCGTAGAACTTGCGCTCGTTGATGATGTCCTGCGGGAAGTGTTGGCCCCACAGCACCATGGCTTCCTCATCCATCTCGGCGATGCCGAGACAGTGCTCCCGCCTCCGGTTGTCGCGACGATACTCGTCGGTGCTAAGCCGCGGCAGAGGCGCGAGCTCCTGCGCCCGCTCCCGCGTCGGCACATTGGGGAAGTTCAATGTTCTATGAGGCCACCGGAGGCGCCACGCCGCCGCGTCGTATGCGCGGGCGGCCTTGTTGGCGGTGTCGAAATTGCTGAGGCCGAGGCGCATCCCGCGGAACCGGATCTCGGCGGAGAAGCCGCCGGAGGGGCGCGCGTGGACGCCGCGGTATCCCCAAGTTTCCCGGCGACGCGGCGGCATGGTGGCGTGGCGGCGGCGAGGAGAAAAAAGAGCGGGGAGAGAGCGGTGGCGAGGCACAGAGCGGTGGCAAGGCACAGAGCGGTGGGAGGGCGTTGGATTTTATAAAGCGCGACGGACGCCGCGCGCCAAAACTAGCGCCCGCCCGGCCGCTTTTTCCCGCGCGCGCGCGATCCTTTCCCGACATCTCTGCTATCTCTACTCTCTTCTCTACGGTTATATTTATTTTATATTTAATATTTAATATTTATCTCTACTTCCTTTACTGTCTACTTTTTTTCTCTATACTTTTTTTCTTGCAATATAGGTCATCCGATTTATATCTGACAGATAGGAAGGAAACAAATGGGAATTTTGCAAAAAGATACCCATACCCCTCTCCAGATTTGCAAATAAGGCCTTCCCTCGTTCATCCTTTTCTCCCACAAGATAAACTGCTCATACAAATGCATCTTGATGCGTGCAACGCATGGGCATCTTGCTAGTTCTAAAAACCTTTCCATCATTTGCCACACTATTGGCTGCAGATGAAAAACCTACCCAAGCACAACGCGATACAGGAGCGACGCACAATTACAAGTTGATATTCTGTTGGACAATGGAGGCTATAACCAATTACTTTTACGGGAACAATAGCACCCAGGAAAATTGAAGGGTAGGTATGAACAAAATTGGAACTGCACATGTACTGCTAAGTGATTCAATACACACATTACCAATCGAGAGAACGATGGTCGCGGAAGCCTCTGTGACTCATGGTCGGCAACGGGAGTCAGTTCATTGTCCATGACGGTGGTACTTCTGCGCTTGGCGTCGGCTTCCGGGAAGCAGATCTGAGACCGTGGAAGACGATGCCGGGGAAGAGGCTCCGTCTACGACGACGACGGTGGACCGGCTCCAGTGCGGCGTACGAGGTCGTCGATGAGGCAGATGCGCTGCGGTGGACGAGTGCGCCGATGTAAAGGGGAGGAGCACGAAGGTGGCGGTGCCGTGGAGAAGTCTATTTTGCGGTGGGGATAGAAAATGGGGAGTATTCAGGTGTACTACTCTGGGTGCCGGGTGGGGTTGGCTGGGTAGGGTGAACCTGAAGTTACGAAAACAGCCCCCTACCAAGCGTCATCCGTAGGCCTGTTCCGAAGGCTATGATGGTAACTTCCCACTGCTCGAATCAGGGTCGCGGGAGATTTTCCCGCCGACCTCAAAATTTTGTGACACTGGACTCCTCGTGTGGCGTGTAGGTTTAGTTGCTTCCTCCTCAAGTTGGGGAAGCAGCCTGCACTTCGGGTAGCTCTTGGATGGGCGTTCTAGTTTATACTCTTCGGCCGCCAGGACTTCGGTCCATCTGTCGGCTAGCAGGTCTTGGTCAGCTCTAAGCTGCTGTTGTTTCTTCTTGAGGCTGCTTGCCGTGGCTACGAGTCTGCGTTTGAAATGCTCTTGTTCGACGGGATCCTCTCGCACGACGAATTCATCGTCGTCGAGGCTTGCCTCGTCTTCGGAGGGAGGCATGTAATTGTCGTCCTCATCCTCTTTGTCGGCCGCTCTCTCCTGAGGGCTGGCTCCTTTGTCCTCCTGTACTAAATCCTGCTGGAGGGGGTTGTCTTCAGCACTGTCCGGTGTATTGTTATCTCCGGTGCCGGAATCGCCGTTTTTGCTTTGGCGGGACTTAGAGCGGCGCCGCTGACGTCGGCGCTTGGGTTGCTTCTTGGAGGGGTCATCCTCCGTTCTCTCCTCGCCATCCCCCGCTTTAGGGGTGTCCACCATGTATATGTCATATGACGAGGTGGCTTTCCAGTTCCCTATATGTACTGGTTCTTGATCGTCTCCTTCATCGGCGTCCATGCCGTCGATGTCTTCGGAGTCAAAGTCGAGCATGTCGGTTAAATCATCGACAGTGGCTACGAAGTGGGTGGTGGGTGGGCTGCGAATTTCTTCGTCGTCCGTATCCCAACCGTGTTGGCCGTAGTCCGGCCAGGGCTCTCTTGACAAAGAGAGGGACTTTAATGAATTCAGGATGTTGCCGGAAGGTGAGTGCTGAAAGACATCCGCGGCGGTGAACTCCATGACCGGAGCCCAATCAGGCTTAACCGGGAGAGGTGCGGGATTTACGGAGTCCGGATCGGAGTCACGGGCCTTGCGAGGGACTAGGCTGGTATCCGGCTCTATCACCGTAGAGATTGCAGTTTCCGGGGTGGCGTCTAACCGTCTGTCCCCGACTGGCGTAGTGGGCTCCGAGCTAATGGTCGGAGTGTACACCTGAGCGACGCTCTGGGCGTTGTCCGATGAAAGAGCTAAATCGTGCCCATCATGACAGTGTAGCGCGCCCAGTTGTGGCTCGAATCCGTCGAAGATCAAGTCCCCGCGGATGTCGGCCGTGTAGTTCAAGCTTCCAAACCTGACCTGATGGCCAGGGGCGTAGCTCTCGATCTACTCCAGATGGCCAAACAAGTCAGCCCGTAGTACGAAGCCGCCGAATACGAAGATCTGTCCGGGGAGAAAAGTCTCATCCCGGGCCGCATCACGATTGATGAGCGAAGAAGCCATCGGGCCTAAAAGGCGACGACACAGAGGAACTCTCAATGAAAGCACCAATGTTGGTGTCAAAACCGGCGGATCTCGGGTAGGGGGTCCCGAACTGTGCGTTTAGGCGGATGGTAACCGGAGACAAGGGACACGATGTTTTTACCCAGGTTCGGGCCCTCTCGATGGAGGTAAAACCCTACTCCTGCTTGATTAATATTGATGATATGGGTAGTACAAGAGTAGATCTACCACGAGATCGGAGTGGCTAAACCCTAGAATCTAGCCTATGGTATGATTGTTGTTCGTCCTACGGACTAAAACTCTCCGGTTTATATAGACACCGGAGAGGGCTAGGGTTACACATAGTCGGTTACTATGGGAGGAGATCTTCGTATCGTATCGCCAAGCTTGCCTTCCACGCCAAGGAAAGTCCCATCCGGACACGGGATGGAGTCTTTAATCTTGTATCTTCATAGTCCGGGAGTCCGGCCAAAGGTCATAGTCCGGCCATCCGGACACCCCCTAATCCAGGACTCCCTCAAGCGGATTACATTGAGCGAAGACTAATGATCAACATTTAACTTGATAATGCGTATTTTTTTAGAAGAACAGGAAGTCTCCTCCCAGGTTCCATTATCAAATGAAACCCAAAGTGTCTAACATCAGCTCACTGAGAGGAGCAGTTCAAAGGAAGGACCGCGGCGAAAGCCACTCAAGTTTAATGACAAGCTTACAAAATCAAAAGCGGCAAAGACATGGGCCATAAGCTCCCACACACACACTACATGTTTTCTAAATGCACTTGATAATGCGTATGTCCAGGTGAACCTCCTTGGAGTCCCCGTGCACCGCGTCGGCAGGTAAAGGATGCCATGGGTTTTCCAAGTCCACATTGGCGGGATAGTCCCAGCTCCCCAGAGTCCAAGTCCGTCCGATGAGGCCGGTGTCGCTGCCCACGCGACCCAGAGGGGTAGTAACATTGATCATGCCCCCGTACATCTGCCTCGTGTTAGTGTCAACGTCAGTGGTGACGCCCCTGACGCACATTACAGAGACGGGGCGGTGGCCTGCGCGGGCCTCGCCGGTGCCCACGATCAAGAGGAAGACGCTGTCGTCCTCCTCTGAGACTAGCAGGCGGCGGTGATTCTCCAGCAACTCTGGCATGGTGAACCAGTAGCACATGTCGTACTTGATGTTCTCCGCCAAGGGCCAGTAGTGACCGTTGCACGCATCTGTGAGGTGATGCACCATGTCCGTCGGCGAGCCACAAAACGTCATAGGGCACTCATAGCAGTGGACGAAGGGCTCCTTGGAGGCATCGACCAGGCCGTCCATGAAACGGGAGTGGCTGTAGGGGACGTTGCGCCAGTTGAATATATGAGCAAGTTACTACAAGATTTAATCCGAATAAGCACAAAATAAATCATGACGGCTATAACAGAGATGAAACTAATCATGTGGACTAGCATAGTAGTAGGATACAGAGTAGAAACATGAATTCTACCATGATTTCGAACAGGAAGGACAGAAACACATACAGTGCAATGGGAGCAACACCGTTGGCATTGAGGTTGTCGCCCATGTCGTTGAGGAAGAGGTTGCTGAGGTTGGGGAAGAAGTCGTCATCGGTGAAGTCATGGCTGCCAGCAGTCGTGAGAGTGCGCTCCCCAGATTTCAACAGCATCCGCCGAATGGAGCACAGGAGGGAGGGGATGTAGGGGACGTTGCGGCCGCCGAATGGAGTGCAGGAGTAGCACATGAAGCAGTAGATGGTGTCCTTACTAGTACTCCCTAGTCTCTACCTATCTATATCTATATAAATCTACTCTTATAGAAAACTAAGTTGGTGATGATGGTATGCCTGCCATCTTGTAATATAGACCGTCCGATCTATATCTGACGGATAGAAAGCCAACTATGACAATTTTACAAAAGATACCCGCACCTCTCTCCACATTTATAGATAAGGCCTTGCCTCGTTCATCCTTATCTCCCACAACCTCGTGCTCCTCCCTATGTCTCTATCTCTACTACTCTTTTTTTATAACAAATCGAATAGTGTTGCGCCGTCCGCTGCACGCCCGGCTGAACACGCCTCCTCGCCTCCATCATCACCAGCTGAGTCTTTTATAGGAGTAGGAGTAGAGAAAATCCGAGTTGGTGATGATGGTGTGCCGTGCAATGCACGGGCATCTTGCTATTTTTTTGCATATAAGTCCAAACACCACATAGACACGGTCTTTGAGCACGGTTCATAGTCGTTCCACGATCGGGCATTAAAGTTTGTAACTATTTTAGATTAGAATATACTACTCCTCCGATGCTAGTAGTAGAGAAGAGTCCTACTCTACTACTCTACTCTAGCAAGCTAGGGCATAGTACTGTAGTAGGTACTGTAGGGAGTACCGATACTGTGATCACTCAAGCAAGTTGTCTGGCATCGATATGACCCTACGCTGTTGGTATGTGTCTCGTAAGTCAAGCGGCGTGTTGTAGTCATCATCACATGTCCACTTCCCGTAGCACATATTCGCTTCTCCATCTATGTCCACACATAATCTCGTCCAAGCTTCCATCCCCGCTAAGGCGCCTCCCCCCTCGTCCGAAACCCAAGCACTAACAATGGCAGAACCGAGCAGCGTCTGCCGAAAGAGTGGCTGGAATTCGCTCCCCACAGAGGTAATCAAGCTCATTGTTTCGCGTGTGGACAATCTTAGTACCATGCCGCTCGCCGCGTGCTCGTTGGGGTTGTACCGTTTACTCAAAGCCCTCAGGCCGGAGCTTTTTAAGCCAGCTCCTTGCTTCCTGGTGCCGCCTGATCTTCAGAAACGGCATGTCACGCAACATAATGATCGTAGGGTGGCGAGCATCAACCCCCTTCACTGCGATCCAATCCCCGTCAGCCTCAGCTACATTAACGGTATGTACTGGGTGGGCATGAACACGTCTTGGATGGTGCTCGTCGACGGTCGCGGCAGCTGGATGCTCGTGGAGGTCTACACCCGGCGATTGATCCCCCTTCCTTCGATTAACACTGCACTGCTTTTGCACCGCGGCCCAGAATACTCAGAATCTTACAGTAGCCAACATGATACCAAGTTTGATTTGCTCAAGGTTGTAATCTGCCAAGTGCCCACAAGATCTGTGAATTATAAAGATTTCAGGCTAATTGCATTCTTCAACAGCGGTCTCTCCTATCTGACAGGTCACTACCGTAAGTGGATAAATCTGCACGTCCATTGCAGGATCATACATCCTCCATGGTTCTCTGATGCCATTGAACACAAGGGCTTCATTTACGCTGTCGACTCCTTCTATGGCTGGACGTATTGCTGGCCTACTCCAGTAATTGCTACAAACGGCTATTACAACAGTATGTTACTTTCCTATGATATCATGATGGCTTGCTTATATTACTGTCAACATTTACTGAAAAAATATTCATGCTCATAACATGTTGTTCTTAAGATTGACTAAATCAAGAGCCCTTTTTTATTTGACTCCAACTTGATATGATGTTGTAGGCCGCCTGGTGTCCCTACCCTTCCTAATCCTAGAACCTTTCAAAGAAAAGCGGCATGGCAGTTGCAGGTGGTTCCTGGCTCGATCAGACGATGGCGAAAGGTTGATGATCGTTCGCACGTACCGGACATGTTGTTTTTGCGGAATGCAATCACAGTCACTGCAAGGTCTTTGAGTAGGATCCCAGCTTCTCTGGGCCTTCATGAATTTTTGACTGGAGGCTGGTAAGTAGCCTTGGTACACGCTCTCTGTTTGTCGGACTGAATTATCCGATTAACCAGGAGATAACCGACGGCAAGGATCATGATGGCAGCGCGGTTTCGTTCATCAGGCAAAACTGTGTGTACACAGTGTACCATGCGTCTCTGCATGCACCATACCCTGATATGTGCCGCCACGCTCTGCAGCCCAAAGTAGGAGAGAGGGTCGCAAGTATCAGACTTCGACCTGCTGGCTGGAGTTTCCCCCGTCAGGCACCCATCTGGTTCAAGCCGTCAGCCAATCTCCATAGCTTAATAAATAGTAACGTCTAACTGAGCCAGTTAGTTAGATGCATACACTTGGTGTAGTAGGATCTTTATTTAGTTTGATGCATACACTTGTTCTTTTTTGGTAGCCCTTTTGTAATGATGGCTGATGTTTGGTTTGGAAGAGAGAGCTACGTCTTCACTCTTCTGGCCTGCTTACTGCTTCTGTTGCACCCCCAGCCCTAGTTGCTGCTGCTGCTGTTTTCAATGTACAATCAGTAGTATATTTTGTCTGTTGGTTGAATAAATGTGTTGTTAGAACGACAAACACAATGTTTTGGAAGTCGTTGCACGGTTCGATCCTTTAGTGCCCCGTACCGTACGTAGCTCATACTATTTTTCGTACGGAACACATTTTCCACTTGTTGATAACATGCAGCCCACTCATGAAGGCCCAATAGAGAAGCCCATAATTAACTGGAAGGGAGGCTCTCACATGAATCCGGCCCAGGTACATGCTCATGGTCCCCTAAACATAAATAAGTAAATAAATAAATAAAGCTAAATGCTCATGCACCAGTTCTTTGGGGAAATAGGTAGCCCAGTATTTCTTTTTGAAGAATACCCAAGCTAGGCCTATTTGTTTTCTCCGAATTACTGGGTTGCAAATCTTTCAAGACGAGGAGGGATGCATTCCGTCCTGGCCAAAGAGTGTGGTCAATGTCTGTTAAAAGTAATATCAAAAGGGGTTGAAAATTCCAAAAAAATTATAGCAAATGGGTTTTTTTTTGAATTTTGTTCTTCACTGATATCTTATACGTATTTCATTGGATTTAACATGACATAGTACTAATTTATTTTTAAATTTGTTTTAGTATGGCTATTAATTTTTGGATTAAGAATATTTCGTTCCCCAGCAAAAATTTGCGAATTTTCAAAATTTCCCACATATTTAGTTAATTTTTTGACCCTGGTACTGACCAGAAAATGGCCGGCAATTCTAAAGATGGAAAACAGGCTGCAATAATTCCATATGAATTAGAAAATGAGTAAAAATTATAAAAATAATAGGAAATGGGTTGTACACGCCACAAATTTCGAGGCTGACTTGTTTACGCAAGGCTTTGTCAGTGAACACACGATTCTAGCAGCAGTGACTGTTGGATGTCCATCCAACGGCCGACGTGCTTCTTCAATTTCTGATCTTCCTGCTCCAGCCGCCTAAACTAGCGCCGATGGGACTGTCTGCTCCCTCCTCTTGTGGCCCGCTGTGATGCCGCGCAGGCTTCCCCGGCCCACCCTACTCCCTCCGCTGGCCTGGCCGCACGCAATCAACTGCCTCCTTATTACGCGAAAAAAATGATTCCTCCCACTGACATCTGGGGCGCATCGGTTGGGAGGCTGACCTGTGGGCCTACTATGTTGACGCGTACGCAGGGCTTGTCAACTTAGTCAACAAACGATTCTAGCAGAAGCAACCGTTGGATTTGAATCGAACAGTCTTGCTGCTTATTCAATCACTGCTCTTCTTGCACCAGCCGCCCAAACCAGCGCCGGGGAGACCGCCTGCTCCTGCCTCCAGTGGCCGGTTGTGCTGTCGTTGAGGCCTCATCGCCCCCTACTACTCCCACCGCTAGCCAGGCCCTGCGGCGACGGCAGCCTCACACCGCAGACGAACCAGTGAACCCTCGTACTCCTCTCCACGTGGGCATCCACTGCCGCGTCTTCCCCGGCTTCGCGTCGTCCCCTTCCTAAGCCTCGCCGTCATCCACTGCCTTGGTGCTCTCGGCGCGGCGTGGTCAATGTGGTCAACGACATTGCATCGGAACAGTACTGTACGTGGAGAGGCTGACAGCTGGGTCCATGGCCACAGCTCAGTTTTTTTGTGATTTTCGAAGTAAGTCGCTTTGTCAGGCCTGTTGGGCTGCAAATCTTTCAAGACGAGGAGAGCTTTCATTCGGCTGGCTGAGAAAATGGCCCATCAGTAATGAGAAATGGGTTGTACATTTTTAAAACACATCAAACCGGCAATTAGTTTCAAATATCTTTTTTTCTCATTTCAAGATTTTAAATTACATTAATTTTTATGCATGGAGAATTTGTTGGATTTTATATTGATATACATTTATTTTTAAAATCAGTTTGAATGTGAGTCGAAATTTTGGGATTAAAAACAGTTCGAACCGCACCGAAATATGCAAAATTTTGTATAATTTTTTAACCATGGCCACAATATGGGCTGTAATGCTAACAAAAAGAATATGCGCTCCAAAAAACCTTAAGAATTAGAAAATGGGTTGTAAATTATTAAAAATAATGGCAGATGGGTTGTATGCTGTTTTCCACAGATTTGAGGCTTTCCTAAAAAAAGGTTGACGCACAAGCAGTGACTGTTGGATGGCCATCCAACGGCTGTCGTGCTTCTTCAATCTCTGCTCTTCCTGCTCCAGCCACTCAAACAAACGTCGGCGGGACTGCCTGCTCCCTCCTCCTCGTGGCCGGCTCTGACAGCTCGGACCCACCAGCTATATCTTCGTACGCAAGGAAGTGCCTCCTTATTACGCACAAAAAATGAATACTCCCCCTATTAGCTGGGACCCAGTATTGTGGCAGGCTGACTTCTGGGCCTACTAAGTTGACGGGGACGGAGGGCTTTGTCAACTTAGTCAATATGCACGATTCTAGCTCCAATGACCGTACGATGTCCATCCAACGGCCGTAGTGCTTCTTCAAACTCTGGTCTTCTTGCTCCAGCCGCCCAAACCAGCGCTGGTCGTGCCTCGTGCTCCTGCCTCCCGTGGCCGGCTGCGATGCAGCGGAGGTCTCACCGCCCCCTACTACTCCCACCGCTGGCCAGGCCATCCCTCTACTCACCCACACCCGCTATTATTCTACGGCGACGGCAGCCTCACACCACAGCGAACCAGTGAACACTTGTACTCCTTTACGCGTGGGCATCCACTGCCGCGTCTTCCCCGGCTCCGCGTCGTCCCCTTCCTAGGCCTCGCCGTCGTGCACCGCCCTGGTGCTCTCGGCGCGGCGTGGTCAACATGGTCAAGGAACGGCTTCCATCGAACCTGGACTGTACTGGAGAGGCTGATAGCTGGGTCCACGGCCGCAGCAAGGAAGTGCCTCCTTATTACGCGCAAAATAATTATTCCTCCACCTGACAGCGGGGACCCACCGGATGGGCCACCATATTTCGCGAAAAAAATGTTTCCCCCCTGACTGCTGGGACCCACCAGGTACACCTTCGCACGCAAGGAAGTGCGTCCAGGCAAAAAAAATGATTTGCCCCCCTAACTACTGGGACCCACCAGCTACATCTTCGCACGCAAGGAAGTGCGTCCGGGCAAAAAAAACGATTCGCCCCCTTGACTGCTGGGACCCACCAGGTACATCTTCGCACGCTAGGAAGTGCGTCCGGGCAAAAAAAACAAAACGATTCGCCCCCCTTGACTGCTGGGACCCACCAGATACATCTTCGCAGGCAAGGAAGTGCCTGACAGTCGGGACCCACCTGGTCGAAGCGTACGTAGCGTTGTCATTCTGGTCGCGAACGTGTACGTACATACTGGTCGATGTAGAGGCGCGCACGTGTCGTAGTAGAGGCGCACACGTGTCGTAGTAGAGGTGCGCATGTGGCATGTACACGTACGTACATCGATGAGGGCGCAAGAAATAAAATACAGCCACGTACGTACATATGGGCAGGATCTCGAACGCCTACTCGCGCATGCGTACATGGCTAGGTCGGAACGGAGAAACAGCGTCGTCGTCGTGTTCATGAGGAGCCAACTGGCTGGGGCGGAACGGAATGCGTGGTCGTGTTCATCGGGAGGGCTTGGAAGGAACATGCGATGGAAACGAGGCATGGCGTACCGCACAATGGAGGAAACGGACCTCCTACATTTGGAACGGGGTCCTGTTGATCGGGAGGGGTGTGGCGTACCGCAAAACGGAGGAAACGGACCTCCTACAGTCAAAACGGGGGTCTTGTTGATCGAGAGGGGTGTGGCGTACCTCAAAACGGACGAAACGGACCTCCTATGGTCGAAACGGGGGTCCTGTTGATCTGGAGGTGTGTGGCATACCACAAAACGAACGAAACGGACCTCCTACGGTCAAAACGGGGGTCATGTTCATCGGGAGGGGTGTGGGATACCGCAAAACGGGACTCCACGGGATACTGTTCATCTCCACCGTCGACCTCCTCCAGCCTCCACGGGCTACCATCGACCTCCTGTTCATCCAGCCTCCACCGCGCGCTACTCCATCGGCTACTGTTCAACCACCCCTCCACCATCTACTGTTCATCCAGCCCTCCACTGTCTACTGTTCATCCAGCCCTCCACACCACGGGGTCCTATTCAACCACCCCTCCATGGGCACCCCTCCACCGTCTACTGTTCATCCAGCCCTCCACACCACGGGGTCCTGTTCATCCAGAGG
>NC_041387.1:391012146-391016976 GCF_002162155.2 Triticum dicoccoides | reverse complement strand
GTAGTGAAGGAATCGCTCCATCGGGTTCACTTAACAGCCATCGATCGATCGCTCGGGTTCAGTAACGCGTAGCCTGCAATGCAATCGCTCGGGTTCAGTTAGACCCCAACGCCTCGCTCGGGTTCAGTTAGAGCCAACGCCTCGCACACACGTGCATACGTGTATGAGAGAAACGTGCATCGCTCGGCCCCCGACCTCTCATCGTAACCGGCAACTCCCCGAAATTTTCCTCCCCCTCGCTTCTACCACGGTTTTTTCCATCATGGACGGCCCAAAGAATGTCATGCAGCTGCGTCTCTGGCCCGCCCAGGACAAAAAGCCCATTTTCTGTCATGATTTTTTTTCATAGAAGTAGGAGCCCACCACATCTATGATGATACCGGGTTATGTCACAATTATCGTCATAGAAGTGTCATATGTATGACAAAAAAAATCGTTTGGCCCAAAATGTCACGGATGTGTCTTTTTTTTGTAGTGGATCTCGTGGTAGATCAACTCTTGTGATACTCATATCATCAAGATCAATCAAGCAGGAAGTAGGGTATTACCTCCATCGAGAGGGCCCGAACCTGGGTAAAACATCGTGTCCCCTGCCTCCAGTTACCATTAGCCTTAGACGCACAGTTCGGGACCCCCTACCCGAGATCCGCCAGTGTTGACACAGACCCCCTGGGTCTTCATTGTGAGCATAATCCTCTGGTTTTGGGGAGGGGCAATGAATATTCTCGACCACCTTCCTCCATGTCTGCTTTAAGACAACCAGACAATTTGATTAGTGTACCTTGATAACGAGGTAGAACAATGCTGATAATAAAAAACTTACCCATTCAATAGGGTTATACATGGAAAAACCTTCCCGGCAATATAAACGGTTGAAGTATTCTTTCTCCCCCTTATAAATATCGTCCAGGATGATGGCCAGTTCGGCTGGGGTATCCGGGCCCTTGTGTCTATAACGAGATGTGTCGTCCTCCCCATTGTAACCGCATAAAGGGGTCACTCTGGACTGAAGGGGTTGGGTACATTGCTTTATCGCAATGGCCATGACTTAGATTATCAAGAGTTAGGAATGAGCAAGTAATCTGACCTTGCTGACCAGCCTCTTCACTTCCACACTGTCTTCTTCCTTGGGACTTCGGGGGCGCCAATTGAGGTGTTTCTTCAAAGGAGCACTAGAAAATTCAGGGAGTCCACGCTGAACTAGGTCCAGAATGGGAACGTCCTCAATATAAAACCATTCTGAAGACCATTCTTGGGATACCTCAGGAGTTCCAACTGGGTATCCTGATCCGGCTATGCGCCATACTTTGGCGCAGCCCATTTCAGATATGGAACCCCCTCGATGACGAGGGACGAGGCAAAAGAACTTTCGCCATAATTCAAAATGAGCCTCGCACCATAAAAACAGTTCGCGGAGAGCGACAAAACCCGAGATGTGCAGAATAGAACCTGGTGTGAGGTTGTGCAGCTGGATCACGTAGAATTCCAATAGATCTCTAAGAAAGGGGTGGATCAAAAATCCTAAGCCATGTAGAAGAAACGAGACGAAGCACATCCTCTCCTTTGCTAGCACATCTTCGCCAATTGAGGCCAATCCCGCCCGCACAGAGACAACATCTGCGAGGGGGAGATATCTATGCATCTGAAGTTGATTCAGCTGAAGGTGAGACACTGAGCAGCTTCCCCAATCACCCTCTTGAGGTCCATGTGGGCGCGATGAAGAACTAGGAGCGCTCGCCATGTTTTGAAGGTTTTCATGGTTTGCTCCGATGCTCTTTGCATGATGTGGGATGGCATTTGGGAGATCTAACCTCCTTATATAGATGCCGCCCGCGTGTGGTAGGGGGTTATTTGTAAAAATTATGGACCGTTTGCAATCGCCTGGCTCATGGAAATCGAGGCGACGACAGGAAGGAATTATGAAGACAGAACATGGAGGTCAAAACCGGACGGTCATCAATCCGGAGTATGGTGAAGAACCCTCCTTGCAAAGCCGAAGACATAAGCTGGATAGTACTTCATCATTGAAGTCAAGTTCGGTGGCTACTGAGGGAGTCCTGGATTTGGGGGTCCACCGGTGTCCGTCCTATTCAATATGGGCCGGACTGATGGGCCGTGAAGATAAAACAGAAGGCTATCCCCCGTGTCCAGGTAGGACTCTTATATGCGTGGGCGGCAAGTTTGGTGTCCGGATGTACTATTTCCTTCTTGTGCAAACCGACTTTGTACAACCGTAGGCCCATCCGGTGTGTATATAAACTAGAGGTTTTATTCCATAGAGGCTATGAGAATAATCATAGGCTAGATAGCTAGGGTTTAGCCATTACGATCTCGAGGTAGATCAACTCTTGTAACCCCTATACTCATCGAATACAACCAAGCAGGACATAGGGTTTTACCTCCTTTAAGTGGGCCCAAACCTGGGTAAACATCGTGTCCCCATTGTCCCTTGTTACCATTGATCCTTAGACTCATGGCTTGTGCCCCCCTACCCGAGATCTACCAGTTTCGACACTGTCAGCCGCCGGCCACCGACTGAGGATTGACTTCTTATCCGGTAGCCATTGCCTAGGCCACCGCCGCTACCATCCCTATCTGTAGAGCAGCTGTTTTATTTTTTGACTGATATCCGCAGAATGGTTGTTTACACGGTACTACTGTAACTCAATTATATGTACAGGGTAGTACATCACATACGGTTATGTCACGGCAATCATGTCTCACCTACGTTGTCTTCTCTCATGGTTTGGTGCGGAAATCGTGTGTCAAGTTGTAATACCTAACACAAACGACATGTATAAACAGTGTGTCGTATACAACATATAGTGTGATAAGTAGTTCTAGACCGTTATCTTATCCCCACATTTTCCCCATTTCCCCCAAATCCCTAGATATCCTCCAAATTCCCTTGCGTGGCACTGACATTGGGGAATGCAGACGAGTGATGCTGATGGTTTCCGTGCGGTTGCTCCTGCTCGTATTGCCGCTCTCAGCGGCGCCGCCACAACGTCGCCGCCGGGCACTTGCCTGAGGTCATCAGAAGACAGGTGTACTACCGATCCGAATCGTCCTGTCAGGTTCCAATCTATCCCAATATTTTTTAGCATGTCAAAAGTAGCTCCCTACTGAATCCATCCTAAATGACCCCGCCCCCAGGAAAGCGATCTACCGCCGGATCCGGAGCATGACTATAGATTCCCGCAACATGAGTTTGATTCCTAGTTTTGTGCCACCGAGAAGTACCAAAAGCTAAGTTGTGTGCATGGGCACACTCCCGCTCGACGTGTATGCACGGAGGGATTCGACATTGGCAGGCGGTTTCTCAGTTGCCCCTTAGAGGTTAGTCCTAAGTTCATCAATTTACTTGAGTTATGCCACCGCTCATCGTGAATACTATTTAACATTGGCTGGGATATGAGGTTTGTGCCTTTGTTAACTTGCTGGATGAAGAATGGCATAGCAGGGCTCGGAGTGTTATCACGAAGCTCACAGAAGATAGTGTAAAGCTGAAGAAGAAACTGGCTGATCTGGAATGTACAATCAGTACGATGAAGCAAGGAACAATCAATCACAGGCAACAGATGAAAGAAAGAGACAAGAAGGAACTGGCATGTGTAGTTGTGGTTGTTGCATTAGCCATGTTCTATACGCTGTTTGCAATGATGATTAGGTTTTTTTGACAATATTGCTAAAGCACATCTAGATGTGCTCTAAGTAACGCACATCTAGGTCTTATGCCATTGATGTTACGCAAAGATTTGTGCAGATATTTTCCTTTGTCTTTTTTTCTTTTACTTTGTAGTTTGATTATTACTCGCTTCATCAATAAGAAGATCTCAATGTATTTCTTTCCAACTATCCTACTCCGTTCGTGCCGGTGCATAAGTCACATTACGAAAACCAAATAATCCCAAAATCCGTTCCTTATTTTTGTCGTGAAATAAGAAATCAGCCAATAGGAGTCCTGCGTAATTAATTATCACATTGAGAACTGCGCAACCCCGGGAATTTGGAGCGACTGGGTACAAATAATTGCGATTGATTATATCAGCGATTAGATAATACGTCAACCCCCGCTTCAATTGGCATTCCTCTTCTCTGCATACCCCGCTTAAGTGTCCACCATCTTCATCATCCCCGGCTGGCCGCACTACACACTTGCACACACTCTGCAATCTCTCTTTCTCGCGGTTTCTATATGATCGCAGCCATGTCGAGCGACAGCAAGGATGATAGTTCCACAAGCAGTCTGGCGCCCAATGATAGGTCAACATGGAAATCAACCCACTCGTCTTCCATGAGTCCAGCCCAGACCATGATTATACCCAGATCATGGAAGGGCGTCGCCCCTGGAGGTGTCACCCGACAACCAGACAGACTAGGAGCCATCGAAGGACGAAGAAGAGGACGACAATGATGATGAGGAGGAATGGTTGGACGAGGAGGAGGATGACGACGACAACAACAAGGATGACGATGGCGGCAGTGATGAAAAGCCAGCGGTCAGCGGCAAGAAGCGTCCTCGCCAAGACGATGTCAACAACAACAACAACTACTACTACTGCTACTTCTACTGCTACTGCTACTGCTACTGTTGCTGCTGCTGCTGCTGCTCCTACTACTACTACTACTACTACTACTACTACTACTACTACTACTACTACTACTACTACTACTGCTGCTGCTGCTGCTGCTGCTGCTGCTGCTGCTCCTGCTGCTGCTGCTACTACTACTGCTACTACTGCTACAACTACTGCTACAACTACTGCTACTGCTACTACTACTACTACTGCTACTACTACTGCTACTACTACTACTGCTACTGCTGCT
>NC_041387.1:390934793-391011925 GCF_002162155.2 Triticum dicoccoides | reverse complement strand
GCTGCTGCTACTGTGCTACTGCTCCTGCTCCTCCTCCTGCTCCTGCTGCTGCCGCTACTCCTGCTCCTGCTGCCGCTACTCCTGCTACTACTGCTGCTGCTGCTGCTCCTTCTCCTGCTCCTACTACTGCTGCTGCTGCTACTGCTACTGCTACTGCTCCTCCTCCTCCTACTGCTGCTACTGCTACTGCTACTGCTACTGCTACTACTACTATTTCTACTGCTACTGCTACTGCTACTGCTACTGCTACTGCTACTGCTACTGCTACTGCTACTACTGCTACTACTACTACTACTTGAAAGAGATGTTTTACATTATCGCCCACAGGTTGGTTTCTTGAATTGGGTGACCTGACGAGCACACAATTCACAAAAAAGACCGTCTATGAAGGAAATATGCCCTAGAGGCAATAATAAAGTTGTTTATTTTATATTTACTTATATCATGATAAGTGATTATTATTCATGTTAGAATTGTATTAATCAGATACTTGATACATGTGTGGATATGTAGAAAAAAACACCGTGTCCCTAGTAAGCCTCTACTAGACTATCTCGTTAATCAAAGATGGTTAAGTTTCCTAACCGTAGACATGTGTTGTCATTTGATGAACGGGATCACATCATTGGGAGAATGATGTGATGGACAAGACCCATCCGTTAGCTTACCATATTGATCGTTCAGTTTTATTGTTGTAGCTTTCTTCATGTCATATACATATTCCTTTGACTATGAGATTATGCAACTATACCGGAGAAATACCCTGTGTGCTATCAAACATCACAACGTAACTGAGTGATTATAAAGATGCTCTACAGGTATCTCCGAAGATGTTTGTTGGGTTGGCATAGATTGAGATTAGGATTTGTCACTCCGAGTATCAGAGAGGTATCTCTGGGCCGTCTCGGTAATACACATCATAAGAAGCCTTGCAAGCAAAGTGACTAATGAGTTAGTTGCAGGATGATGTATTACGGAATGAGTAAAGAGACTTGCCGGTAACGAGATTTAACTAGGTATGAAGATACCAACGATCGAATCTCGGGCAAGTAACATACCGACAGACAAAGGGAACCACATATGTTGTCATTACGGTTCGACCGTTAAAGATCTTTGTAGAATATGTAGGAACCAATATGTGCATCCAGGTTCCACTATTGGTTATTGACCGGAGAGGTGTCTCGGTCATGTCTACATAGTTCTCGAACCTGTAGGGTCCACACGCTTAACGTTTGATGACGATTTTGTATTATATGAGTTATGTGATTTGGTGACCGAATGTTGTTTCGAGTCCCGGATAATATCATGGACATGACGAGGAGTCTCGAAATGGTCGAGAGGTAAAGATTGGTATATAGGATGATAGTATTCGGACACTAGAAGTGCTCCGGATGGTACCGGGTATATATCGGGTCACCGGAAGGGGTTTCGGGCACCCCCGACAAAAGATATGGGTCTGATGGGCCAAGAGGAGAAATGTAGCAGCCAGCAGGGGCTGCTGCGCACCCCATATGGGCTGAACCATAAGAGAAGGAAATAGGGTAAGTGAGAAGGAAGGGGAGGGATTCGGCATCTCCCTTCCTTCCCTCCTCCCTCCTCCTTCCTTCCCCCTCCAGAACTTATGGAAGGGGGAGGCCGAATTGGGGAGGCGCCCAAGTAGGATTCCTCCTACTTGGGGCTCCCCTTGCAGATCCCCTCCCTCTCCCACCTATATATACATGGGGAGGGGCGCCTAGAACAAACAACAAAATCTGTCAGCCGTGTGCGGCGCCTCCCTCCACAGATTACATCCTCGGTCATATTCTCGTAGTGCTTAGGCAAAGCCCTGCGCGAATCACTTCACCATCACCGTCACCACACCGTCGTGCTGACGGAACTCATCTACTTCCTCGACACTTTGCTGGATCAAGAGTTTGAGGGACGTCATTGAGCCGAACGTGTGCAGAACTCGGAGGTGTCGTACGTTCGATGCTTGATTGGTCAGAATGAGAAGAAGTTCGACTACATTAACCATGTTGTCAAACGCTTACGCTTCCGGTCTACGAGGGTACGTAGACATACTCTCCCCCTCTCATTGCTATGCATGTCCTAGATAGATCTTGTGTGAGCATAGGAAAGTTTCTGAAATTGCATGCCACATTTCCCAACAATATGGGTTTTCTATAATGATCGTACACAATTCTGATTACCTACCTGTTTGTCGGGTATCACACACATCTTGTTGCGCCAAATCGTTTGTGAACGGTTCATCGAAGCAAACTGTATGCCATATATCGCACACACCTTGATATGGCTGCCCATTTCTGTTGTTCTATCTCATCACAAACAATTCGTATGGATCAATCGTAAGCCCCGCATCACACATGGAACTAAAATCTGAACTGTCTTTGATGTATCCTTCATCGCAAATGTTTTGCATCTTTTTGACGGGTTTTTTTACATCATCGTTTGCGATTAATCCACTGCACATAGTTTCGTCAAAGGGTCTCTGATCTAAGTGCCGCGTTAGCAGCATCCTGCAGTAGTGAAAGAAGCACAAGTTAATACCTATCATAAAAACATCGAAGGTCTCCTCCAGCTTGATGGTGAAGTGATACGTCTCCAACATATCTATAATTTTTTATTGTTCCATGTTGTTATATTATCAATCTTGGATGTTTTATATTCGTTTTATAGCAACTTTATATCATTCAACCTATTGACATAGTGCCCAGTGTCAATTGCTGCTTTTTCTTGTTTTTTAATTCATAGAATATCCATATCAAACGAAGTCCAAATGTAGTGAAACTTTTTGGAGATTTTTTTTCTGCCCAAAAGACACCTAGGAGGCCCAAAATGTGCACCAGAGGGGCCCTGTAGGGCCCACTAGTAACCAGGGTGCACGAGAGGCCCCTGGCGCGCCCTCGTGGGTAGTAGGCCCCACAGGCACCTCCTCCACCGTCTCTCAGCTCTATAAATACTCTAATATTCCAGAAACCCTAGGAGAGTCGAGAGAAAACAGTTTCCATCGCCGCAAGTCCTAGAACTACGAGATCCAATCTAGAGGCCTTTTCCAGTACTCTGCCTCAGGGGTCAACGACCACGGAGGGGTTCTTCATCATCATCCTTGCCCCTCTGATGATGCGTGAGTTGTTTACCACAGATCTACAAGCCCGTAGGTAGTAGCTAGATGGCCTTTTCTCTGTTTTTGATCTTCAATACAATGTTCTCCTCGATGTTCTTGGAGATCTATTTGATGTAATGACTTTTTGCGGTGTGTTTGTTGGGAACCGATGAATTGCGAGTTTATGATCAGATCTATCTATGAGTATTATTTGAGTCTTTGTTGAACTCCCTTATGCATGATTGTTATAGCCTCGTATTTCTTCTCCGAAACTTTGGTTTGCTTTGGCCAACTACACTTATTTTTCTTGCTATGGGAAGAGGTTCTTTGTGATGGGTTCGATCTTGCAGTGCTCAATCTCAATGACAGATAGAGACATGACACGCGTGTATCATTGCCATTAAGGATAAAAAGATGGGGTCTATTCCTACATGAATAGATCTTGTCTACATCATGTCATCGTTGTTATTGCATTACTCTGTTTCTTTACAAACTTAGAACACTAGATGTATGATGGATAGCGGTCTATGTGTGGAGTAATAGTAGTAGATGCAGGCAAGAGTCAGTTTACTAATCTTGGACGTGATGCCTATATACATGATCATTGCCTTGGATATCGTCATAATTATTTGCTCTTCTATCAATTGCCCAACACTAATTTGTTTGCCCCCCATATGCTATTTTCTCGAGGGAAGCCTCTAGTGAAATCTATGACCCTCGAGTCTATTTCCTATCATATTATTTTCAGATCTATTAATCCAAAAATACCTTGCTACACTTTTTCTTTTTTATTTTATTTTGTGTTTTAGTTAGATCTATTCAACCAATCTCATACAATTAATCTATCTCAATACCGAGGAGGGATTGACAACCCCTCTTACATGTTGGGTTGCAAGTATTTGTTATTTCTATGCAAGTATTGTTTACATAGTTTCGATGGATCCTCCTACTGGATTCATAACCTTGGTTTCATAACTGAGGGAAATACTTACCATTGTTGTGCTACATTATCCTCTCCTCTTCGGGGAAATACCAACACAGATACAAGCAATTAGGAAGTACCTAGTAACGTGCCCACTCTCTTGGATTACAAAGCCTTTAATTATGATAGTTGTTCTTTGATTTCGTGTATTTCTTTGTTGCAATCCATGATGAATTCACCCAATTCCTATGAAAAAATAAAGCTTTTACTAAACATATCGTGGATGCCTATGAAGAAAATTTGCAGTTAGAGATTTCAATTCCTAGAAAATTATATGATGACTGAGAACCCGCCATTAAAGTCAAGATCAAAAATTATGAGTGCAATGCTTTATGTGATTTATGTGCTAGTGTTTCCACGATTCCGAAATCTCTATGTGATGTGCTTGGTTTTATTAATATTGAAGAATGTTCTCTTAATTTGCACTTGGTGGATTCTACTATTAAAAAGCCTTTGGGAAGAATTAATGATGTTCTTATTCTTGCAAATACAAATTATGTGCCCATAGACTTTATTGTGCTTGATATTAATTGCAATCCGTCTTGTCCCATAATACTTGGTAGACCGTTTTTACGAACTATAGGTGCCATGATTGATATGAAAGAAGGGAATATTAAATTTTAATTTCCTCCAAAAAAGGGTATGGAACACTTCCCTCAAACTAAAATTAAGGCACCATATGAATCAATCATGAGGGCAACCTATGAGAAAAAAACTAGAGATGATAATACTTGAATCTATGCATTATGCCCAGCTAGGGGCATAAAAGAATAGTGCTTGTTGGTAGGTGATGTCTGCTAGAACTACGTCGGTATTTTCCCATAGAGGAAGGGATGATGCAGTATAGCAACGGTAGGTAATTCACTCAGTGATGAGACCAAGGTCATTGAACCAGTAGGATAACCTCCTCACACCACGTAAACAGCACCTGCACACAAATAACAAATACTCGCAACCCGACGTGTTAAAGGGGTTGTCAATCCCTTTCGGGTACAGCGCCTCTAGATAGGCAAATAATGTGAGGTAAAAGTGGTAGATAGGATAAATAGATCGCGGAACAAATAAATTGCAGCAAGGTATTTTTGTATTTTTGGCTTAATAGATCTGAAAATAAATGCAAAGGAAAATAGATCGCAAAGGAAAATATGATGAAAAGAGACCCGGGGGTCGTAGGTTTCACTAGTGGCTTCTCTCGAGAAAAGTAGCAAACAGTGGGAAGACAATTACTATTGGTCAACTGATAGAACTTCAAATAATCATGACAATATCCATGCAATGATCATTATATAGGCATCACGTCCAAGATTCGTAGACCGACTCCTGCCTGCGTCTACTACTATTACTCCACACATCGACCGCTATCCAGCATGCATCTAGTGTATTAAGTTCATGGAAAAATGGAGTAATGCAATGAGAATGATGACATGACGTAGACAAGATCTATTTATGTAGAAATAGACCCCATCTTATTATCCCTAATAGCAATGATACATACGTGTTGTTTCCCTTTGTCACTGGGATCAAGAACCGTAAGATCGAACCCATCACAAAGCACTTCTTCCCATTGTAAGATAAATAGATCAAGTTGGCCAAACAAAACCCAAATATCGGAGAAGAAATACGAGTCTACAATCAATCACGCATATAAGAGATCAAAGAAGACTCCATAGATCTGATCATAAACTCAAAGTTCATTGGATCCCAACAAACACACCGCAAAAACACTTACATCATATGGATCTCCAAGAGACCGTTGTATTTATAATCCAGAGAGAGAGAGGAAGCCATCTAGCTACTAACTACAGACTCGTAGCTCTACAAAGAACTACTCACGCATCATCGGAGAGGCACCAATGGACAAGGTGCACCCCTCCGAGACAGTGTCTAGGTTGGATCTGGAGTTTCTGGACTCTGCGACGGCTAGAATTGATTTTCGTTGACTCACCTAGGGTTTTTGGATTATTGGGGTATTTATAGAGCAAAGAGGCGGTTCAGGGGGCACCCGAGGTGGGCATAACCCACCGGGGCACACCTGGGCCTCCATGCACGCCCTGGTGGGTTGTGCTCCCCTCGGAACACCCCCTAGGTGCTTTCCTGGCCCACTAGATGTCTTTTGGACCAAAAAATCCTCAAGAAGTTTCACTGCGTTTGGACTACGTTTGGTATTGATTTCCTGCAATGTAAAAAACATGCAGAAAATAGCAACTGGCACAGGGCACTATGTCAATAGCTTAGTACCAAAAAATTATATAGAATGGCTATAAAATGATTGTAAAACATCCAAGAATGATAATATAACAGCATGGGACAATCAAAAATTATAGATACGTTGGAGACGTATTAGCATCCCCAAGCTTAATTCTTGCTCGTCCTCGAGTAGGTAAATGATAAAAACAGAATTTTTGATGTGGAGTGCTGCCTAACATGTTCATCACATTTCTTTTCTTTATAGCATGAAAATTTGGACTTTTATATGATTCAAAGCAATAGTCTAGTTTTGACATGAAGTCTTTAATACTCAAGCATACCAACAAGCAACCATGTCTTTCAAAATATCGACACTAAAGCAAGTTATCCCTAGCCCATCATGCTCAATCATTGATCCATTCATGAAACACACACGAAAATTAGCTACACCCAGTGCTCAAATAGGATCATAGTGTCCCTTAGTTGGTGCTTTATAAGAGAAGATGGATACTCAAATTCAAAATAAAAATTGCATAAGTAAAAGAAAGGCCCTTTGCGGAGGGAAGTAGGGATTTGTAGATCTGAAAATAAATGCAAAGGAAAATAGATTGCAAAGGCAAATATGATGAAAAGAGACCCGGGGCCGTAGGTTTCACTAGTGGCTTCTCTCAAGAAAAATAGCAAACGGTGGGAAAACAATTACTGTTGGGCAACTGATAGAACTTCAAATGATCATGACGATATCCAGATAATGATCATTATATAGGCATCACGTCCAAGATTAGTAGACCGACTCCTGCCTACATCTACTACTATTGCTCCAGACATCGACCGCTATACAGCATGCATCTAGTGTATTAAGTTCATGGAAAAACGGAGTAATGCAATAAGAACGATAACATGATGTAGACAAGATCTATTTATGTAGAAATAGATCCCATCTTGTTATCGTTAATAGCAATGATACATACATGTCATTTCCCTTTCTGTCACTGGGATCAAGCACCGTAAGATCAAACCCATCACAAAGCACCTCTTCCCATTGCAAGATAAATAGATCAAGTTGGCCAAACAAAACCCAAATATCGGGGAAGAAATACGAGGCAATAATCAATCACACATATAAGAGATCAAAGAAGACTCAAATAACTTTCATGGATAAAAACATAGATCTGATCATAAACTCAAAGTTCATCGGATCCCAACAAACACACCGCAAAAAGACTTACATCATATGGATCTCCAAGAGACCATTGTATTGATAATCAAGAGAGAGAGACAGAGGAAGCCATCTAGCTACTAACTACAGACTCGTAGGTCTACAAAGAACTACTCACGCATCATCGGAGAGGCACCAATGGACATGATGCACCCCTTTGAGATGGTCTCTAGATTGGATTTGGTGTTTTTGGACTCTGCGGCGGCTGGAATTGATTTTTGTCGACTCCCCTAGGGTTTCTGGAATATTGGGGTATTTATAGGGCAAAGAAGCGGTTCAGGGGACACCCGAGGTGGGCACAACCCACCGAGGCGTGCCTGGGCCTCCAGACGTGCCCTGGAGGGTTGTGCTCCCCTCGGAGCACCCCCTAGGTGCTTTTCTGGCCCACTGGATGTCTTCTGGCCCAAAAAAATCCTCAAGAAGTTTCGCTTTGTTTAGACGCCGTTTGGTATTGATTTCCTGCGATGTAAAAGTCATGCAGAAAACAACAACTCGCATTGGGCACTACGTCAATAGGTTAGTACCAAAAATGATATAAAATGGCTATAAAATGATTGTTAAACATCCAAGAATGATAATATAGCAGCATGGAACAATCAAAAATTATAGATACGTTGGAGACGTATCAGTAGGCAACCCAATGAATAAAATATATTTTTCTCTTTTTCTGTTCTTGAGTGTTCACGCAATTATGCTACTGTTATGATTGTGTTTTTATGTTTTAATTATAGTTTGTGCCAAGTAAAGCCTTTAGGATCATGTTGGCTGATAGTTGATTTGATCTTGTTGAAAAACAAAAACTTTTGCGTCTAGTATAAGAATTGTTAAAAATCACAGAAGCGACGAAAAATTATGAATCTTTTACACAAGATTCATATACAAATTGCCTACATTGTCCTAATGTTTTAGAATTTTTGGTGTTATAGAAGTATGGTCAAAGTCCAGATTGGTACAGACTGTTTTGTTTTTGATAGATTCTGTTTTCATTGCATTGTGTGCTTATTTTGATGAATCTATAGACTATATTGGGGGGGTATAAGCCAAGGTAAAGTTAGAATACAGTAGGTATAATTCAATAATAAAATATAAATAGGTTTGCAACAGTACTTAGAGTGGTGATTTGTGTCGGCGTTCTGGGAACGGGGATCCCCAGACTTGCCTACCTGCGGCCTGCGGCGTGGCTCAAGCGAAGGCCCAGTGTAGCCCAGCTCCATCAGCTCAAGCTCAAGACCCTCGCGAGGGGCCAAGCCTCGCGGGGCGGACGACAGGAAGCTTCCTCAGGAGCAGCCTCATCAGGCAGGCGCGCGAGGAGGCGGAGAGATCAAGGCAGGGCACCTCCCGAGGAGCTCGTGACTCAAGCCATGACGATCGACACCAAGCGGGCGCCAGGCGGGCGCCGGCCTGTGCAGTGTCCTTGTTTCCCCTTCGGGGCAAAGGGGGCAAGCACAGGCCAAGGCATCAGGCAAAGTTTACCATTTCGGTGCAACAAGACCAAGACCAGCAGAGCGGCGGGATGGAAGTCATCATGGAGCCTAGGACGGCGTCACCGCCAGAGTCTTTGGCAGTCGAAGACCAACTTTACTCAGGATAAGTGTACTAGATGTTCCCCTTCAAAATGGCCAATTGTTGGCTCCCTTCCCGCTCATTATTTGGGAAGAGGCCCAGGGCCTCCCTCTATAAATAGGACTAGCCACCATCGTAGAGAGGGGGGGTCGGATCCAGATTGCGCATAGACTAGAGAGAGGCGACTGAACTCGCCCAAGCAGTTCATCGCACCAGCTCAAGAACAGCCCCTCGCGAGGTCGTTCTCCCTTTGTATTGTTCATCATCAGCCCCTGAGGCAATCCACCACACCTCACACTGGAGTTGGGTATTACACCACAGTGGTGGCCTGAACCAGTAAAAACCTCGTGTCCCTTGTGTGTTCTTCTTTCTAGCCTAGATTCCTTGCGAGGCTTCGAGACATGAGTTGGTAGGGGAAAGATCTTCGTGCGCACCCCAGAGTTCGAACCTCAAGGGTCTGCCGGAACCCGAAATCCGACATTTGGCACGCCAGGTAGGGGTGCGCCGGAGTCTCTCTTCCGCTGTTCGCGTGTGATCTTCTGTCGTATCCATGGCTGACGCCCGTCGGGCTCGCGCCGAGCGTCGGGCAGCCCTTGCCACCCGCGTCGCCCAGACGGCGCCTGTTGGCGGACGCCCCCATCGTTCCCCGTCGCCTGCCGCAAACGCCGCCACCGGCCTGGCGGGGAACGAGTAGCAAGCCTCGTCCCTGCATCCTTTGGTACGACGGGAAGGCCGCACCGCCACCCCGTCGCTGACTCCAGCCGGTTAATCGTCCCACGCCCGTCGCACCCCCACGGACGCGCACGCTGCGCTGCTCCTGGCGCGTGAGCTCCTGCACTACCGTCTCGTCGACGACCTCTACGAGGACTGGCTCGCCCGCATCACCCAGCTCGTCAGTGCGCAGGGGGCTCTCCTATGCCATCTCTCTCGCTGCCTCGCCCTCCATCCTGCGCAGGAGGCATGGATCAAGAGGTGCCTCCGCCACCTCCTCCCCAAGAGAGCGCCTTGGCTCCGAGGCGTGTGGCCCCAGGGCGAGACCCACCGCGTCCGGCGCCTGCGCGACAAGAAAGGAGTTGCCAAGAAATCCCTCGCCCCCAAGAAGGTGCCCGCGTGCTCCCAGCACCGGTGCACCATGACCGCATCCCTACGCCACCATGTCAAGACTCCGCGCTGCTCCAAGCGGCGGCGCGTGGGAATTTCCAGGAGCTAGCCCAGCACCAGCAAATGGCTCCGGTGGCCACCGCAGGCTGCCACACCTTCACCCCTGAGCTACGCAGTGTCGCATGCCCACGCAAGTTCAAGCCTGACCTACCCCCTCGCTACAACGGCACTGCAGACCCCGCGGAGTTCCTACAGCTCTACGAGCTGGGCATCGAAGCCGCCAATGGGGACGAAAAGGTCATGGCGAATTGGTTTCCCATGGCGCTCAAGGATGGTGCCCGCACCTGGCTCCTGAACCTGGCTCCTGGCACGATCTCCTCCTGGTACGAGATGCGCACTCGCTTCATCGCCAACTTCCAAGGCACTCGCGACCGGCCCCCGGCCATGAGTGACCTGAGCCGCATCAAGCAACAGTCAGGAGAGACCCTGTAGAAGTACATCCAGCGCTTCAACAACGCCCGCCTCAAGATCCCCGGGGTGATTGAGGAAGCCATCATCTCATCCTTCTCCGATGGCGTGCGTGACATCAAGATGAAAGAGGAGCTAGCAATCCATGAAGACCTGTGCACATCCCTGGAGATGTTCAACTTGGCGACCAAGTGCGCCAGGGCTGAGGAAGGGCGCCTCTCCCTCCTCGAGCTTCCGGCTGCCGATCCAGAAGAGAAGCCCAATGTCAAGGACGTGAAGCGCAAGGGAGCTGTTGTGCTCGCAGCAGAGCCAGACACCAAGCGAGGCAGGGATTAGCCTAAGTCATCCAAGGGCAGCCGGTATTGCATGTACCATGACCTCCACACCCACAACACCAACGAATGCCAAGAGCTCACGGACGTACAATATGGGTGTATCGGCCGACGCCCCGAGCGCTACAATCGGAGCTATGGCCGAGGAGGAGGAAGAGGTGGAGGACGATGGGAAGACCGTGGCCCTCGCCAAGGATGGCGTGACCGACCTCGCGAGGACCGTTGGCAGGACCAGCCTCGCGAGGGAGGTTGGAGGGATCAGCCTCGTGAGGATTGCCCGCACAGCAACGCAGGCCTCCCTCCTTTGCCACCACCACCAAGGAGGAATGAAGACCAGCATCAGGACGAGGGGGCTGGGGGCTTCCAGGAGCCGCGCACAATCGCTTGCATCCTGGGCGGCGCCCAGGCCCCAGCCTCACAGCGCATCTTCAAGAAGTTTGCTCGCGAGGTGAATGCAGTCCTTCCCAAGCTTGAGGCCACGCGCCCTCTCAAGTGGTTTGCATGCGCTATCACGTTCAGCTCAATAGATCAGCTCAAGTGCGCAACAATGGCCGGAGTCCTCCCAATGCTTTGTTCCCCAGTCATCAGCAATGTGCAAGTCACCAGGACCCTCATCGATGGCGGAGCAGGACTCAATGTCCTGTCCGTCAAGACATTCAACAATCTCTAAGTGCCATATGATCAGCTTCAGCCGACCAAGCCTTTCTCAGGAGTCACTGATGGTTCCATGGTTCCGATAGGGCAGGTTCGCCTTCTAGTCACCTTTGGCCAGCACAACAACTACCGCACCGAGCTCATTGACTTCGACGTCACCCACATTCGTCTACCATACAATGCCATCCTTGGGTACCTAGCCCTGGCCAAGTTCAGGGCAGTGACTCACCATGGCTACAATGTCCTCAAGATGCCAGGAAGCGGTGGAGTCATCACAGTACCCTGTGAGGAAAGGGATGCAGTGTGTTCTCTTGAGCGTGCTTTCCAAGCCGCAGCAATCGAAGACCCAGATCACACGAGCGGGAGACTTCCCGAGGCGGTCCCTAAGAAGAAGAAGGCTTCGCCTGGCCCAAGCCATTTGGAGGCGGGTTCCTCCGGAGGCGTTGCGTCAGGATTCGCGCCCGTTCAGGGGGCGCCACCCTCTATCACATAGGAAGGCGCGCCCGGTGCCCTCCTCGGGCAGGGCTCGAGGGCTCTTTCTTGGAGAGCCACCGACTTTTCCAAGGTCACGAGGGAGGCGCTCGGGCACCACTTGGAGGCGTGCTTCAAGGCCTGTTTCCCTTAGGAAGGTGTGAGGCAAGGAGGGCCAAACCCTCAGGAGTTCATCGCGAGAAACACTCAGGAGCTACAGGAGTCAAGAGTCATGTGCGGCAGCCGCCCCCTACCCGCCGCAGCCCCCCATCCAGGCGAGGACGATGGGCTACGCGTTTGCATCGACGTGCTAGGGCTCAACCGAGCCGCGTCTCAGGAGCGCCTCTGGCCTTCGCGCGTGGGGTGTTGCGAGGGTCCACCTCACAGCTACGTTCGCATGCCTTTCGGCCTGCCGAACGCGGTCGCCGCTCATCAGCGCCTGCTGAGGAGCATTCTGGAGGCTCAGGAGGTCAGGCATCGTGTGGTCCTGGCGGAGATGGAGATGGCCCTCGAAGATCCACCTGTGCCCCCGGAGCCTCCCGAGGCTCCTAGTCCCAGGAGCTCGTGAGGATCGGCTTATTCACCGCGCGTCATCCGCTACTTCAGCATCCCTTCATCTCCAACCATATCAGGTGAGATCTTTCAAAGTTCCATTTTCAGCTCGGAGCGCCCACGGGGCTGCATCATTCCCAGGTCGCGTGGGTCCGTTCCTGCGGCATGTATCCGTTTTGCTCATGTTCTTTGCTTACCTTGCTGGGGGTGCCCCTCGGGCTGCATTATCCCCAAGCCGCTCGGGCCTGACCCAGTGGCGGTTGCTTTTTCTGCATATTTCTAAATGGATTTGCTCCTTCATGCTTAACATGCCTGACCTAATCGCCTGCTCGATTGACTCCAACCTTTGGAGCCGCTCGCTCTGGCACGACACTTCCGTACGGGTCCGTCCCTGCAACACCGATAAATCTGAGTGGCCGAGCTCTGGCCGCGGCAGCCCCGCAAGGCGCCACCTCACCGGGCCCTCAGTGCCCCAATCACTCCCATGGAGCGACCAATGGTTGGCTGGCAACCGTAACGACAGACCTTGTTTCCCCTCGTGATTCGTATGCAGGATCCACTCCAGAAGTAACGCTGGGGACGTCGCGAGCTCTCTCTCCCTCTCTCCGGCATGATCCGCTCACGTGTTAAAAGGGGGGCGCCTGAGCATCGTGACTCATGTGCTCTTACTGGCTCTCCAACCCTCACCCCCTGGCCTTGACCCACGGCATCGCGACCTATCATACCAGCGGCGGCTGAGCTCACTCGAGGGCCGGGACTTGAGGACGTAGAGCATGAAGGAAAGTGCAGGGGAGAGGGAAGAAGCTCACGAGGACCAAACCCAGCAACACCTCAGCTACCGCCACGCAGGCCCAACACTTCGCCGAAAACCGCTCCAAACCTACAAGATAAGTCACGCAAGACTGAATCGACTCAGAGTTAAACCCTTGCCTACTGCGGCCCTGTCATGGCAACGTTGCCTACCTTTCTTGCCCAGCGGAGGCTGCTTGAGCGCCAAAGGGGACCTCCTGAGCATCGCGACTCAGGGGCTCTTACTGGACCTTGGGCCGCTCACCTCCTGGCCTTGACCACGGCATCGCGACCTGGCATACCAGCGATGGCTGAAGCTTGCTTGGGGACCGGGACCTGTCGGCATAGAGCACCAAGCCCTTGTGAGGAAAGAAAGGGGGAACTGAGCCGGGGCAGAACGCGCTTCCCGCATCGTTTCATAATAAGGATGTACAATTCACAAAAACATGGCAGGCGCCTTACAAACCCCCATGGGGTGTCATTTTGGTTCCTCACAGGGAACAAAAGGTGCTAAGGAGCGATAACTACGCGCGCCTCCGCAGGAGATACCATCATCAACAGTGGGTCATCAGGCACCGGCGCCAACCCCATCCAGATCAGCAGCGCTGACGGCCTGATGCAATCGCCCTGCTTCGGGCGTGGCGCGAGCTCAGAGGCTCGTAGCTGTCGTCGCTTGTCTCCGGAGTCGCGTGAAGCTCGGCGGAGTCGATGGACCCTCCGGCTCCTCCGCTGCTGCCTGAGGAGTTGCTGGGGAAGCGGTTGGCAGGCCTGGTCCTCGCCACTCCGATGCCCCGGCCGCCTTCCTTGGGGCAGCATTCCAGCTGGCGTCCTTCCGCGTTGAAGACCTTGAAGAACAGCAAGGAGGCGCCATCGTATTCGGGATGGATTACGAGGGCGCCCCCTATCCGGCAGACACGGGCGATCTCGCCCCAGCCGCAGGTCAGGAAGACCTTGCTCATGGCAACAACCTCGACCTCCTCGGTCGCGGGGGTGTTGCAGTCGGCGTGCTGCAGCCAGAGCTCCCGAGGCCCCCTCGGCGGAATCTCGAAGGCGAAGGAGGGAGGAAGGCGAATCCAAGATCAAGGAGGCATGGCGGCGTGAAGCACAAGCTCGCGAGAGGAGCCCTTGGCATGGACTCCAGGAGGAACGACGCACACCGCCGTAACTCGCCGGCACTTGCGACGGCACCGTCGGTGTCGTTCGACGCCTTCTTCTCCAGGGCCCTCGATTCGGGCATACAAGGGCAGCGAAAACCCAGGTGGCGGCCGCTCGTTCCAGGGCCTCGACGCCTCCTGCCGAGCACCATTGTCTCGGCGGCAGAGGACTGGCCGCTTCTTCAGCGGAAGCGGGTCGGAACCCTCTCGGGGGGGCTTTCCCTTCTCTTCTGCAGAAAACCGGTGGATAGGCGCCATTGGCGTAAGGTGGAGCAAGGGCGAGGAAGAAGAAGAAAAGGAGTAGCAGGAAGGGATGGACTGGAAGGGCTCGCGCCGTTCCATACTTATAGCTAGAGAAGGCCAACCGTCGGCCACCACAATCGCAGGTAATCATGACCCATTTTTGCATGTAGGGACTTGTCAAGTTGGACGGTTTCTGAGGCGTCGCGGGGAAGCGGGGACGCCCATGTCCAATCAGCCGCCACGCGGCATCCAAGGCTGCAGGCTATTGGGGCCCGCGGCGCTTCGCTCTTGCCCCTTCGCTTCTCTGCTAAGCCAAGTCCGGGCGCGCCTTGGGCCCGGGGTCTACTGTCGGTGTTCTGGGAACAGGGGTCCCCAGACTTGCCTGCCTGCGGCCTGCGGCGTGGCTCAAGTGAAGGCCCAGTGTAGCCCAGCTCCATCAGCTCAAGCTCAAGACCCTCGCGAGGGGCCAAGCCTCGCGGGGCGGACGACAGGAAGCTTCCTCAGGAGCAGCCTCATCAGGCAGGCTCGCGAGGAGGTGGAGAGATCAAGGCAGGGCACCTCGTGAGGAGCCCGTGACGCAAGCCATGACGATCGAGACCAGGTGGGCGCCAGGCGGGCGCCAGCCTGCGCAGTGTCCTTGTTTCCCCTTCGGTGCAAAGAGGGCAAGCACAGGCCAAGGCATCAGGCAAAGGTTACCATTTCGGTGCAACAAGACCAAGACCAGCAGACGCCAGGATGGAAGTCATCATGGAGCCCAGGACGGCGTCACCGCCAGAGTCTCTGGCAGTCGAAGACCAACTTTAATCAGGATAAGTGTACTAGATGTTCCCCCTCAAAATGGCCAATTGTTGGCGCCCTTCCCGCTCATTATTTGGGAAGAGGCCCAGGGCCTCCTTCTATAAATAGGACTAGCCACCACCGTAGAGAGGGGGGATCGGATCCAGATTGCACATAGACTAGAGAGAGGCGACTGAACTCACCCAAGCAGTTCATTGCACCAGCTCAAGAACAGCCCCTCGCGAGGCCGTTCTCCCTTTGTATTGTTCATCATCAGCCCCTGAGGCAATCCACCACACCTCACACTGGAGTAGGGTATTACACCACAATGGTGGCCTGAACCAGTAAAAACCTCGTGTCCCTTGTGTGTTCTTCTTTCTATCCTAGATTCCTTCCGAGGCTTCGAGACGCGAGTTGGTAGGGAAAGATCTTCGTGCACACCCCAGAGTTCGAACCTCAAGGGTCTGCCGAAACCCGAAATCCAAAAATTTGCTTTATTATACTGACGGATCTCATGAAGGGTTTTTTCTGAGTTTTGTGTGATTGAAGTTTTCAAGTGTTGGGTGAGATAACGATGGATGAAGGAATAAGGAGTGTAAAGAGCCTAAGCCTGGGGATTCCCATGGCACCCCATGGAAATATTCAAGGAGTACCAAGCAACTAATCTTGGGGATGCCCCGGAAGCCATCCCCTCTTTCTTCTAACGACCATCAGTAATCTTACTTGGAGCTATATTTTTATTCATCACATATCATGAGTTTTGCTTGGAGCATCTTGCATTATATGAGTCTTTACTTGTTTTGCTTTTTAGTTTGTCACAATTATGCTTGATGGACACACCTATTTGAGAGATCCATAATGATTTTATGATTTCTTAGAATTGCTCTATGTGCTTCACTTAAATTTTTTGAGCTATGGAATTGCTCTAGTGCTGCACTTATATCTTTTTGAGTACGGTGGTGCTTTAATTTTGAAGAAATATGCTCCCATGCTTCACTTATATTATTTTGAGAGTTAGTAAAATTTCAAAGAAATATCCTCTCATTGCTTCACTTATATTATTGTGAGAGATGAAAATTGTTTTGAAGAAATATGTGCTCTCATGCTTCACTTAAATTTATTTGAGAGCCTTGTTAGTAGCAATGGTAATATATCAAATTTGTCTCAAAGTGATAGATATTCAAGAGGGATATAATAAAAACTTCCATGAAAATCATTGGATATTATAAACTTGATTCCTTGTAATAGTTTTGAGATATGAAGACAGTAATATATGAGTCATGTTGGTGAGTAATTATGCTTTAGTAAGAATATTGGTGTTAAGGTTTATGATTCCCTATGCAAGCACGAAAGTCAATAGTTATGCAATGAAGTTACATCCTACTTGTGGTTCATTATTCGGTGTTATTATGTTTAGTGTTCTTTTATGATCGTTTTCGTTTCTTGGTTGGTTGCTTCTCAATCTATTTGCTAGCCTCCATTTGTAGTAAGTAGCAATACTACTTATGGATCCAAACTCCTTAAACCAAGTTGTGCCAAATGAGTCCATGATACCTACCTATGTGTGGTATTTCTGTTCTGCTCCAAGTAAATTTGTATGTGCCAACTCAAATTTTCAAAATGAATTTCCTTTTTGTGTGCCCATACCGATCATGAGGCGGCAGGGGGTGGCCAATATTTTCCATGCTAGATACTTTATTCTCAAGACGAGTGTTTATTCACTTGTCATTGCATGAGAGTGTGGCAAGGTAATAGGGATGCCAAGTCCCAAAATGAAAAAAAATTATGTTGTTCAATAATAAATTCCTTGGAAAGTGTTGCAATGGAAGGCACCGGTGAATACGGCTAGCCATGGATTGTGAAAGAGTGCTGGAAAAAGGAATAAACTTTTTTTTTGTTTGGGAACCACCTATGATTTATCTAGCATGGAAAGTATTAGGAATTCTCGGTCATTTTCATTGACAGTAAAAGCATGCCTCTGAAAATGATTTTATCTCTCTATTTAAGCTTTGAGCTCTAGCACCTCTACAAATCTTTCCTTCCCTCTATGAAGGGCCTATCTATTTACTTTTATGCAACAAAAAATTTTTGAGTCTCCATCTTCTCCTGTAAAGCACCAACTAGGGAACACTATTATCATACTTGTGCATTGGGCATAGTTAATATTTGAGTTTGCTCGTGAATGGATGAATGATTGAGCATAATGGACTAGGGATAGCTTTCTTTACTGTTGATATTTTGAAAGACAGGGTTGCTTGTTGATATGCTTGAGTATTGATGCCCTCATGTCAAATATAGACTATTTCTTTGAATCATCCAAAAGTCCAAATGTCCATGCTACAAAAGGAAAGATTATGAGAAGAACATGTTAGGCAGCATTCCACATCAAAAATTCTGTTTTTCTCATTTACCTACTTGAGGACGAGCAGGAATTAAGCTTGGGGATGCTGTTACATCTCAAACGTATCTATAATTTTTACTGTTCCATGCTGTTATATTATCAATCTTGGATGCTTTATATTCATTTTATAGCAACTTTATATCATTTTTTGGGAATAACCTGTTGACATAGTGCCTAGTGTCGGTTGCTGTTTTTTGCTTGTTTTTTACTTCGCAGAATATCCATATCAAATGAAATCCAAATGCAGCGAAACTTTTTGGCGATTTTTTTCTGCCCATAAGACACCCAGGAGGCCCAAGATGTGCACCATAGGGGCCCTATGGGGCCCACTAGGCACCATGGTGCACAAGAGGCCCCTGACGCGCCCTAGTAGGTAGTGGGGCCCACAGGCACCCCTCCACCGCCTCTCAGCTCTATAAATACTGTAATATTCCGGAAACCCTAGGAGAGTCGAGAGAAAACAATTTTCGCCGCTGTAAGTTCCAGAACTACGAGATCCAATCTAGAGGCCTTTTCTGGCACTCTGCCGCAGGGGTCAACGACCATGGAGGGGTTCTTCATCATCATCCTTTCCCCTATGATGATGCGTGAGTTGTTTACCACAGACCTACATGTCCATAGGTAGTAGCTAGATGGCTTTTTCTCTGTTTTTGATCTTCAATACAATGTTCTCCTCGATGTTCTTGGAGATCTATTTGATGTAATGACTTTTTGCGGTGTGTTTGTTGGGATCCGATGAATTGCGAGTTTATGCTCAGATCTATCTATGAGTATTATTTGAGTATTTATTGAACTTCCTTATGCATGATTGTTATAGCCTCGTATTTCTTCTCCGAAACTTTGGTTTGGTTTGGCCAACTAGATTGATTTCTTGCCATTGGAAGAGGTGCTTTGTGATGGGTTTGATCTTGAGGTGCTCAATTTCAGTGATAGAAAGAGACATGCCACGCATGTATCGTTGCCATTAAGGATAAAGAAATAGGGTATATTCCTACATGAATAGATCTTCTCTACATATATCATCGTTCTTATTGCATTAAGGTCGATGTGTGGAGTAATAGTAGTAGATGCAGGCAGGAGTCAGTCTACTAATCTTGGACGTGATGCCTATATACATGATCATTGCCTTGGATATCTTCATAATTATTTTCTCTACTATCAATTGCCCAACACTAATTTGTTTACCCACTGTATGCTATTTTCTCGAGAGAAGTCTCTAGTAAAATCTACGGCCCCCGGGCCTATTTCCTATCATTTTTTTTTTCAGATCTATTAATCCAAAAATCCTTAAATACCTTGCTGCACTTTTTATTTATTTATTTTAATTTGTGTTTTTGTTAGATCTATTCAACCAGTCTCATACAATTTAATCTATCTCAATACCGAGGAGGCATTGACAACCCCTCTTACGCGTTGGGTTGCAAGTATTTATTATTTGTGTGCGGGGACTGTTTACATAGTTTGGGTGGATCCTCCTACTGGATTGATAACCTTGGTTTCGTAACTGAGGGAAATACTTACCATTGTTGTGTTGCATCATCCTCTACTCTTTGGGGAAATACCAACGCAGATACAAGCAATTATTAAGTACCTACCGTTTTCCAGATGATACATGTCGCACATTCCCCGCTGTCGCCGCAGTAATCACACATGGGGATCCCATCATTGTCAGACATTTCCTATGTTCATAATTCAAAGATTATAAATTGATGGCAATTACCAGAAACTCAACACATAGATCACTATTCAGCACGGGTTGACTTTTGGTCTGTCGAGTTTTCCTTGAAAACTCTCATATCACATATGTGGTGCATATGGTGGGCACTCCCTCTCTGATATATTCCACTGTCAGTGATGGTCGCTCCTCCCTTCATTCCTGACTGCATTACACTAAAATGTCTAGCACACGGGAACAAAGGAGAAGCGACCCCCACAACAACAGTCCGGATTCTTCCTCTCTGATATTTCGACCATATATGGTGGACACTCCCTCGCTAATTTTTTGACTACCAGTTGGTACGTCTCCAACGTATCTATAATTTTTTATTGTTCCATGCTATTATATTATCTGTTTTGGATGTTTTATATGCATTAATATGCTATTTTATATGATTTTGGGACTAACTTATTAACCTAGAGCCCAGTGCCAGTTTCAGTTTTTTCCTTGTTTTTGAGTTTTACAGTAAAGGAATATCAAAATGAGTCCAAACAGAATAAAACTTTCACGATGATTTTTCTTGGACCAGAAGACATCCACGGAGCTTGGAGAGGGGGTCAAAAGATCCCCAAGGAGGCCCCAAGCCTGCTAGGCGCGCCCTAGGGGGGGCGCCTCCTGAGGGCATGTGCACCCCTTGGGAGTCCTCCAACCCTAATCTTTGCACTATAAATTCCCAAATATTCCCAAACCATCAGAGGCATCCACCAAATCCGCCGCCGCAAGCGTCTGTTCCCGTGAGATCCCATCTTGGGGCCTTTTCTGGCGATCTGCCGGAGGGGGATTCGATCATGGTGGGCCTGTACATCGACCTTGCTTCCCTTCCTATGATGTGTGAGTAGTTTACCGGGTCCATAGCTAGTAGCTAGATGGCTTATTCTCTCACTTTGATCTTCAATACAATGTGCTCCTCGATGTTCTTGGAGATCTATTCGATGATACTTTTTGCGGTGTGTTTGTTGAGATCTGATGAATTGTGGATTTATGATCATATTATCTATGAATATTATTATAGTCTTCTCTGAACTCTTTTATGCATGATTAAGGTATCTTTGTATTTCTCTTTGAACTATCGGTTTGGTTTGGCCAACTAAATTGATTTTCCTTCCAATGGAAGAGGTTCTTAGTTTTGGGTTTAATCATGTGGTTTCCTCACCCAATGACATAGTAGGGGCAGCAAGGCAAGTATTTTTATTGTTGCCATCAAGGATAAAAAGATGGGGTTTACATCATATTGCTTGATTTTATCCCTCTACATCATGTCATCTTACTTAAGGCATTACTCTGTTCTTATGAACTTAATACTCTAGATGCATGCTGGATAGCGGTCGATGTGTGGAGTAATAGTAGTAGATGCAGGCAGGAGTCGGTCTACTTGACATGGATGTGATGCCTATATTCATGATCATTGCCTTATATATCGTCATAACTTCGCGCTTTTCTATCAGTTGTTCAACGGTAATTTGTTTACCCACCGTATGCTTTCTTTAAGAGAGAAGCCTCTAGTGAAACCTATGGACCCCAGGTCTATTTTCCATCATATATTTTCAGATCTCACTGTTAAAAAGATCTTCCGATTCAGCGATTAATCTTCTAATTTATCGCTAATCGGGGGGTGACTGATAAGATTATGCCTTATCTTCACAGTTTGTCTTTTGAACCGATTTATCGCTCTGACAAGCGATTTATCGGGAATCTACCGATAAATCAGACCTATTCATAGCACTATGTTTGCAAAAATTATGTTTATTCATGTTTTATGGACCTTGTTATGCAATATGTACTATTCTCCTATTTTGTTTCTCATTATACAAGGATTCAAAGGCTAGGAATCAAGGTAACACTTCTGTCCAATATTGTTTTGGTGTTCAATATAGCGTATTTTAGTGTTGGGAACCTGAGATTTGCCAAAAAAATACTATTAATAGTCGACCGATAAAATCGATTAATCAGCCGATTCCCGATTAATCTCTAATCCCTAGCTGACCGAGACGATAACGATAAGCGATATCTTCAACATTGTCAGATCTATAAACCAAGAAACCCAAAAATACCTTGTTGTAATTTATTTATATTTACTTTGTTTTATGTTTTAGTAATCTTTTATATCTATCTCTATCAGATCTCATCCTTGCAAGTGATCGTGAAGGGATTGACAACCCCTTTGTCGCATTGGGCGCAAGTGTTTGATAGTTTGTGCAAGTGCATAGATTGGAGACTTGATTGTACCTCCTATTGGATTGATACCTTGGTTCTCAAACTGAGGGAAATACTTATCTCTACTTTGTTGTGTCACCCTTTCCTCTTCAAGGGAAAAACCAACACAAGCTCAAGAAGTAGCAGGAAGAATTTCTGGCGCCGTTGTCAGGGAGGTTATACATCAAGCCTACCAAGTACCCATCATAAACACTGATCTCTTGCATTACATTATTTGCCATTTGCCTCTCTTTTTCCTCACGCCCACTTCTAAAATGTTTTCTGAAAAACAAAAAAATGTTTGCCTATTATTCACCCTTTTTCTTTCTGCTCGATCTTTTGTTTGCTTGAACACATCATCATGAGTGACTTCGGTATGGCAGAAACAGATGATGGCCTAACTCCTAAAATTGGACGATTTGGCATTCTGGATGCTAAAAATTTTGTTTTGGGGCAATGGAATGTTATGGGAAAAGAGCATATCCAAGAATTTTTCAACTGTGTTGGCAATTTGCCTTCTGATGATGCTCCTATACTTAAAAGAAGTAAAACTTATGTGAAGGCTATTTCAGCACTAGTCCTGAAATTTGAAAATAGATTTATTCGTACCCATCCAACATTGCAAAGATTGTTTTATGAGCTTCCCATGATAAAAAATCCTAAAGCTAAAAAGATAGTTGCCCATGTTCTTATGAATGAGTTTGATCACATAGTATGGGAAGCTAGGAAATTTTTTGATTTTTATGGTATGAGCCGTGAAAAACCGGCGATAGATGAGATCCTTTACAATAGTGACTACACGTTGAGACATTTTCTTGGAAATGATCAAATTTTTGATGAGAAACCTAAAAAGAAAATCCCCGTTTTAGATGTGATCCAACAAGATTTCAATGATGTTAGTCAACAATATTCTTGGATTGTGGCAAGAAATCAAAAGGGATACGTTTTATGCCTAGATCTATGTTTTATGCCTAGCTAGAGGCGTTAAACAATAGCGCTTGTTGGGAGGCAACCCAATTTTATTTTTATGTTTTTTTTGGTTCTGTTTTTCAATAAATAAACATTATTACCTCTGTAGTAATTGTGTATTGGTGTTTTAATTAGTGTTTAAGCCAAGTAAGACCTTTGGGATGGTCTACGGTGATAGTTGATTTGATCTTGCTGAAAAGCAGAAACTTTTGTGCTCATTGCTAAAATTTTAAAAACTCACATAAACGTGCTTTTGATTTTATTTTTTTATAAAAGATTGATATACAAATTGCCTAGGTTTTCCTAAATTTTTAGAATTTTTGGAGTTACAGAAGTATATGAACTTTCCAGATTACTACAGACTGTTCTCTTTTTGACAGATTCTGTTTTCTGTGTGTTGTTTGCTTATTTTTATGAATCTATGGGTAGTATCGGGGGGTATGAACCATGGATAAGTAGGAATACAATAGATATAAGACCAATATAAATTAAAATTGAGTCCACAATAGTATCAAAAGTAGTGATTTATTTTATTATACTAATGGATCTTATGAGTTTTCTGCTGAGTTATGTGTTGTGAAGTTTTCAAGTTTTTGGTAAAGATTTGATGGACAACGGAATAAGGAGTGGCAAGAGCCTAATCTTGGGGATTCCCAAGGTACCCCAAAGTAATATGCAAGGACAACCAAGCATCTAACCTTGGGGATGCCCCGGATGGCATCCCCTCTTTTGTCTTAAATCCATCGGTAAATTTACTTGAGGCTATATTTTTATTCACCACATGATATGTGTTTTGCTTGGAGCGTCTTGTATGATATGAGTCTTTGCATTATTTGCTTTTTAATTTACCAAACTAATTCTTGATGTACACACAATTTGAGAGGGACACACATTAATCGTGAATTTATTAGACTACTCTATCTACCTCACTTATATCTTTTGAGCTAGCCAGTTTGCTCTAGTGCTTCACTTATATCTTTTTAGAGCACGGCGGTGGCTTTATTATATAGAAATTGTTGAACTCTTATGCTTCACTTATATTATTTTGAGAGTCTTAAAACAGCATGGTAATTTGCTTAGGTTATGAATTTAGTCCTAATATGATGGGCATCCAAGAGGGATATAATAAAAACTTTCATATAAAAGAGCATTGAATAGATGAGAAGTTTGATTCCTTGCACTTGTTTTGAGATATAAAGATGGTGATATTAGAGTCATGCTAGTGAGTAATTGTGGATTGGTAGAAATACTTGTGTTAAAGTATGTGATTCATGTAGCATGCATGTATGGTGAACCGTTATGTGATGAAGTCAGGGCATGATTTATTTTTTGATTGTCTTCCTTATGAGTGGCGGTAAGGGACCAGCAATGGTCTTTTCCTACCAATCTATCCCCCTAGGAGCATGCATGTAGTACTTTGTTTTGATGACTAATAAATTTTTGTAGTAAGTATGTGAGTTCTTTATGACTAATATTGAGTCCACGGATTATACGCACTCTCACCCTTCCACCATTGCTAGCCTCTTTAGTACCGCGCAACTTTCCCGGTGCATGAAACCCACTATATACCATTCCTCAAAAGAGACACCATACGTATCTATTATGGCATTTCCATAGCCATTCCGAGATATATTGCCATGCAACTTCCACCGTTCCATTTATTATGACACACAACATCATTGTCATATTGCTTTGCATGATCATGTAGTTGGCACACTATTTGTGGCAAAGCCACCATTCATATTTTTTATACATGTCACTCTTGATCATAGCACATACCGGTACACCGTCGGAGGTATTCATATAGTCATATCTTGTTCTAGAATCGAGTTGTAATTCTTGAGTTGTAAATAAATAAAAGCGTGATGATCATCTTAGAGCATTATCCCATGCGAGGAAAGTATGATGGAGGCTATGATTCCCCCACAAGTCGGGATCAGGCTTCAGACGAAAAGTAAAAAAAAGAAAAAAGAAAAAATGAGAGAAAAGAGAGAAGGTACAATGTTACTATCCTTTTTTCACACTTGTGCTTCAAAGTAGCACCATGATCTTCATGATAGAGAGTCTCCTATTTTGTCACTTTCATATACTAGTGGGAATTTTTCATTATATAGAACTTGGCTTGTATATTCCAATGATGGGCTTCCTCAAATTGCCTTAGGTATTCGTGAGCAAGCAAGTTGGATGCACACCCACTTAGTTTCTTTTTTAGCTTTCATACACTTATAGCTCTAGTGCATCTGTTGCATGGCAATCCCTACTCACTTGCATCGATAGCAATTGATGGGCATCTCCATAGCCCATTAATTTGCCTAGTTGATGTGAGATTTTCTCCTTCTTTTTGTCTTCTCCACAACCACCATATTCTATTCCACCTATAGTGCTATATCCATGGCTCATGCTCATGTATTGCATGAAAGTTGAAAAAGTTTGAGAACATCAAAAGTGTGAAAAAATTGGTTGGCTTGTCATCGGGGTTGTGCATGATGAAATACTTTGTGTGATGAAGATGGAGCATAGCCATACTATACGATTTTGTAGGGATAACTTTCTCTGGCCATGTTATTTTGAGATGGCATGATTACTTTATTAGTATGCTTGAAGCATTATTGTTTTTATGTAAATATTAAACTTTTGTTTTGAATCTTATGGATCTGAATATTCATGCCACAATAAAGAAGGTTGCATTCATAAATATGTTAGGTAGCATTCCACATCGAAAATTCTATTTTTATCATTTACCTACTCGAGGACGAGCAGGAATTAAGCTTGGGGATGCTTGATACGTCTCCAACGTATCTATAATTTTTTATTGTTCCATGCTATTATATTATCTGTTTTGGATGTTTTATATGCATTAATATGCTATTTTATATTATTTTTGGGACTAACTTATTAACCTAGAGCCCAGTGCTAGTCTCTGTTTTTTCTTTTTTTTTTGAGTTTTACAAAAAAGGAATATCAAACGGAGTCCCAATGGAATAAAACTTTTGCGATGATTTTTCTTGGACCAGAAGACATCACGGAGCTTGGAGAGGGGGTCAAAAGATCCCCGAGGAGGCCACAAGCCTGCTAGACTGAGGGCTTGTGGGCCCCTCAGGAGTCCTCCAATCCTAATCTTTGCACTATAAATTCCCAAATATTCCCAAACCATCAGAGGCATCCACCAAAATACTTTTCTATCACCGCAAGCCTCTGTTCCAGTGAGATCCCATCTTGGGGCCTTTTCCGGCGATCTGTCAGAGCGGGATTTGATCACGGAGGGCCTCTACATCAACCTTGCTGCCCTTCCGATGATGTGTGAGTAGTTTACCAAACACCTATGGGTCCATAGCTAGTAGCTAGATTGCTTCTTCTCTCTCTTTGATCTTCAATACGATGTTCTCCTCGATGTTCTAGGAGATCTATTCGATGTAATACTTTTTGCGGTGTGTTTGTTGAGATCTGATGAATTGTGGATTTATGATCAGATTATCTATGAATATTATTTGAGTCTTCTCTGAACTCTTTTATGCGTGACTACGATATCTTTGTATTTCTCTTCAAAGTATCGGCTTGGTTTGGCCAACTAGATTGTTTTTTCTTGCAATGGGAGAGATGCTTAGTTTTGGGTTCAATCTTGCGGTGTCCTCACCCAGTGACATAGTAGGGGTAGCGAGGCACATATTGTATTCTTGCCATCAAGGATAAAAAGATGGTGTTTACACCATATTGTTTGAGTTTATCCCTCTACATCATGTCATCTTACTTAAGGTGTTACTCCATTCTTATGAACTTAATACTCTAGATGCATGCTGGATAGCGGTCGATGTGTGGAGTAATAGTAGTAGATGTAGGCAGGAGTCGGTCTACTTGTCACGGACGTGATTCCTATATTCATGATCATTGCCTTAGATATCGTCATAACTTTGCGCTTTTCTATCAATTGCTCAGCGGTAATTTGTTTACCCACTGTATGCTTTCTTTAAGAGAGAAGCCTCTAGTGAAACCTATGGCCCCCGGGTCTATTTTCCATCATATATTTTCAGATCTATAAATCAAAAAACCCAAAAATACCTTGCTGCAATTTATTTATATCTACTTTGTTTTACGCTTTCCTAATATTTTATATCCATCTCTATCAGATCTCATCCTTGCAAGTGACCATGAAGGGATTGACAACCCCTTTATCGTGCTTGGTGCAAGTGTTTGATTGTTTGTGCAGGTGCTTGCTACTTCTTGAGCTTGCGTTGGTTTTTCACTTGAAGAGGAAAGGGTGATGCAGCAAAGTAGAGATAAGTATTTCCCTCAGTTTGAGAACCAAGGTATCAATCCAGTAGGAGACATCGCAGAAATCACCAATACCTGCACAAACAATCAAACAACTTGCACCCAATGCGATAAAGGGGTTGTCAATCCCTTCACGGTTACTTGCAAAAGTGAGATCTGATAGACATAGATAAATGGTAAAGTAAATGTTTTTTGGTATTTTTGGTTTATAGATCAGAAAGTAAAATATTGCAAAAATAGTAGACCGGAAACTAATATTGTAGATCGGAAACTTATATGATGGAAAATAGACCCAGGGGCCATAGGTTTCACTAGAGGCTTCTCTCAAGATAGCAAATAATACGGTGGGTGAACAAATTACTGCCGAGCAATTGATAGAAAAGCGCAAAGTTATGACGATATCTAAGGCAATGATCATGAATATAGGCATCAGGTCCGTATCAAGTAGACCGAAACGATTCTGCATCTACTACTATTACTCCACACATCGACCGACTCCTGCCTGCATCTAGAGTACTAAGTTCATGAAGAACAGAGTAACACATTAAGTAAGATGACATGATGTAGAGGAATTATCTCAAGCAATATTATGAAAACCCCATCTTTTTATCCTCGATGGCAACAATACAATACGTGCCTTGCTGCCCCTACTGTCACTGGGAAAGGACACTGCAAGATTGAACCCAAAGCTAAGCACTGATGACCCACAAGTATAGGGGATCAATTGTAGCTCTTTTCGATAAGTAAGAGTGTCAAACCCAATGAGCAGCAGAAGGAAATGACAAGTGGTTTCCGTAAGATAATGTCTGCAAGTGCTGAAATTATAAGTAATAGGGTAGTCTAGTGGGGCTAGATCGAGAGTTCTGACCTTTTCGTGGGTTGGGCTATCTTCAAAGAAAGATAATAACTATAATAGTAGCAAAAGTGCAGCAGGTAGCCCAATCCTTTTGAGTCAAAGGACAAGCCAAAACGGTCTTTTATAGTAAGCAAAGCGTTCTTGAGGGTACACGGGAATTTTATCTAGTCACTTTCATCAAGTTGGTTCGATTTGTGTTTACTACTTTGATAATTTGATATGTGGGTGGATCAGTGCTTAGGTGTTGTTCTTACTTGAACAAACCTCCTACTTATTATTAACCTCCTCGCAAGTACGAGAAAAGTATTAAGAATAAATTCTAACCATAGCATTAAACTTTTGGATCCAATCGGTCCCTTACGGAATAGCGCATAAATTAGGGTTTAAGCTTCTGTCACTCTCGCAATCCATCATCTAATAACTACTCCAAAATGCATTCCATTAGGCCCAAATATGGTGAAGTGTCATGTAGTTGAGTTCACATGACACCACTAAGGGAATCACAACATACATACTATCAAAATATCAAACACATATCAAGTTCACATGATTACTTGCAACATGATTTCTCCCGTGACCTCAAGAATAGAAGTAACTACTCACAGGTGATAAACATGCTCAAAATTATAGGGGTATTAAATAGAAAATTGGATTTTAACATATAATCTTCCACCAAATAAACCATATAGTAATCAACTACAAGATGTAATCAACACTACAAGTCATCCACAAGCACCAATCTATAGTTCCGGTACAAAGATTGAACACAAGAGATGAACTAGGCTTTGAGAGGATATGGTGTTGTTGAAGATGTTGATGGATGTTGCCCTTCCCAAGATGAGAAAGTTGTTGGCGATGATGATGACGATGATTTCCCCCTCCGGGAGGGAAGTTCCCCTGGCGGAATCGCTCCGCCGGAGGGCAACGATGCTCCTACCCAAGTTCCACGTGGAGATGGCGGCACTCCATCCCGAAAGTCCTCCCCTTATTTTTTATAGGTCAAAATGACTTATATACCAGAAGATGGGCACCGGAGGTGGGCCTGGGTGAGCACAACCCACCAGGGCGCGCCTGGGCGGAATATTGGAGCCAGTAAGTACCCGAAGGGGCCCACCAGGTGGGCATAACCCAACAGGGCGCGCCTGGGCTCCCTGGCGCCCTCTGGTGGGTTGTGCCCACCTGGTGGGCCCCCTCGGGTACCTATCGGCTCCAATATTCCTCATTTATTCCATAAATATTCCCCGTAAAGTTTCAGCTTATTTGGAGTTGTGCAGAATAGGTGGCCTCACGTAGCTTTTCCAGGTCCAGATTTCCAACTGCCATAATTCTCCCTCTTTGTGTGTACCTTGCATATTATGAGAGAAAAGGCATTAGAATTACTCCAAAAAGCATTATTATGCAGAAAAACATCATAAATAATAGTAGGAAAACCTGATGCAAAATGGACGTATCAAGCACTTCTCCAGTAAAAGAAAAAACCAATCTAGTTGGCCAAACCAAACCGATAGTTCGAAGAGAATTACAAAGATATCAAATCATGCATAAAATAATTCAGAGAAGATTCAAATAATATTCATAGATAAGCTGATCTTAAATCCACAATTCATCGGATCTTGGCAAACACACCGCAAAAAAGTATTACATCGGATAGATCTCCAAGAATATCGAGGAGACCATGGTATTGAGAATCAAAGAGAGAGAAGAAGCCATCTAGCTACTAGATATGGAGCCGTATCTTCTCAAAAACAAGGTAGTTATGTCTTCTCAAAAACCCAAAAATACCTTGATGCAACTTATTTATATTTACTTTGTTTTACGTTTCACTAATCTTTTATATCTATCTCTATCAGACCTCATCCTTGAAAGTGACCGTGAAGGGATTGACAACCCCTTTATCGTGTTGGATGCAAGTGTTTGATTGTTTGTGCAGGTGTGTGCTACTTCTTGAGCTTGCGTTGGTTTTTCCCATGAAGAGGAAAGGGTGATGCAGCAAAGTAGAGATAAGTATTTCCCTCAGTTTGAGAACAAAGGTATCAATCCAGTAGGAGACAACGCACAAATCACCAATACCTGCACAAACAATCAAACAACTTGCACCCAATGCGATAAAGGGGTTGTCAATCCCTTCACGGTTACTTGCAAAAGTGAGATCTGATAGAGATAGATGAATGGTAAACTAAATATTTTGGTTTATAGATCGGAAAGTAAAAGATTGCAAAAATAGTAGATCGGAAACTAATATTGTAGATCGGAAACTTATATGATGGAAAATAGACCCGGGGGCCATAGGTTTCACTAGAGGCTTCTCTCAAGATAGCAAATAATATGGTGGGTGGACAAATTACTGTCGAGCAATTGATATAAAAGCGCAAAGTTATGACGATATCTAAGGCAATGATCATGAATATAGGCATCACATCTGTGTCAAGTAGACCGAAAAAATTCTGCATCTACTACTATTACTCCACACATCGACTGACTCATGCCTGCATCTAGAGTATTAAGTTCATGAAGAATAGAGTAACGCATTAAGTAAGATGACATGATTTAGAGGAATTAACTCAAGCAATATCATGAAAACCCCATCTTTTTATCCTCGATGGCAACAATACAATACGTGTCTTGCTGCCCCTACTGTTACTGAGAAAGGACATTACAAGATTGAACCCAAAGCTAAGCACTTCTCCCATTGCAAGAACAACCAATCTAGTTGGCCCAACCAAACTGATAGTTCGAATAGAATTACAAAGATATCAAATCATGCATAAAAGAATTCAGAGAAGATTCAAATAATATTCATAGATAAGATTATCATAAATCCACAATTCATCGGATCTCGGCAAACACACCGCAAAAAACGTATTATATTGGATAGATCTCCAAGAACATGGAGGAGAACATGGTATTGAGAATCAAAGGGAGAGAATAAGCCATCTAGCTACTAGCTATGGACCCGTAGGTGTGTGGTAAACTACTCATGCTTCATTGGAAGGGCAATAGAGTTGATGTACAAGCCCTCCGTGATCAAATCCCCCTCCGGCAGGGTGCCGGAAAAGGTCCTTAGATGGGATCTCATGGGTACAGAAGGTTGCAGCGGTGGAGAAGTGTTTTCGTGGATGCCTCTGGTGGTTTTGGGGATATTTGGGAATATATAGGCGAAAGAATTAGGTCGGGAGGGTCACAGGGGGGAGGGCACAAGGGTGGGGGCGCGCCCTACGTCCTTGTGGCCGCCTCGTGGCTCCTCCGACTTCATCTCCAAGTCTCCTAGCTGTCTTCTCGTCCAAGAAAAATCATTGCAAAGGTTTCATTCTGTTTTGACTCCGTTTGTTATTCCTTTTCTGCCAAGCTTAAAAACAAGAAAAAAAACATAAACTGGCACTGGGCTCTAGGTTAATAGGTTAGTCCGAAAAATAATATAAAATAGCATACTAATGCATATAAAACATCCAAAACAGATAATATAATAGCAAGGAACAATCAAAAATTATAGATACGTTGGAGACATATGAGTGCATAGATTGTAGACTTGCTTGTACCTCCTGCTGGATTGATACCTTGGTTCTCGAACTAAGGGAAATACTTATCTCTACTTTATTGCATCACTCTTATCTCTTCAAGGGAAAAAACAACGCAAGATCAAGAAGTAGCATCGGTGATGATCGCTCTTCTGTTCCTTCCCGTACATTACCAAAAGGTCTATCACAAGAAATAAGAGTAAGAGCGACCCCATGACAACAATAGGCATTCTTTTTCTATCATATATGGTGGACACTATCCCTCACTAATTTTATCGTCATGTATGGAGTCCCGACAGACTTAAAGTCAACCCGAAATGTCGTTTAATTCTGTTTCCGGCAAATCCAGGGCACTCCATATTTCCTATATATCCTAGCACAATTCATGCTAAAATTCACGGAAAAATCCAGCATGACCTTTGCTAAAATAGGACATATCGAGCGCCTGAAATTTGCTGGAACATAAATGAATCAATACTCTGGCAATACATAGGCCACTCGGCGGTGTTCCCTGCAAACATAGGCCACTAGGGCAAGCACATATCCTTAATTTTTGTATTTAAGCAACCATGTAGAACATGTTTACTCACTATAGACGATGGTTGTCGACAATGCGGGTGTCATCGGTGATCCTCAGGGCGTCATCGACTGGCTTGTCGGTGATGTACCCTGCGCCACGCATAAGCATTTATGTAGAAAATTTTGAACTTGGCGCTCATTGCATTTCAATGGTTCAATATTGAGAAAAAACATTTCAATATATCTTATAACCCTCACATTTCATTTGGACAACAAGCATATCTAAATACCCTAGTTTTTCAAGAAAGCAGGTCTCTCTCTCTCTCTAAATTTGGCAATGTGAGAATGACATAAAAGTAATTCACAATATAACTTGCAACAACATTTTATATTTTATTTGATACCTAAAATACTCCAAGGTATTTGGTTCAAAAAGCCCAACATTTACTGAACATTTTCAAATTTTCCACTCTATTCAACACTTACTATTCTATTCTATTCAAAAGACCTACATTTACTAATTTCCTATTCTATTCAAAACACCTACATTTACTGAAAATTTTCTACTCTATTCAAAAGACCTACATTTACTGAAATTTTCCATTGCATTCAAATAATATACATTCTATTGTATTAAAAAAACATTGATAAACCTACTATCTATAAGAACAGAGGGAGGAGGCCGAGATGGAAGGAGGCAGGAGGGAGGGAGGAGGGCGTCCGGAGGAGGACGGGGGGCGTCCGAAGGAGGACAACGGGCAACGAGAGGAGGGAGAAGGGACGAGGACAGCGAGAGGAGGAGGGAGGATGGCGTGGATGGCGGGAGATGAGAGGAGGGAGGAGGGAGGAGGGCGGCAAGAGGAGGAGTGTCGGTGTACAAAAGTGTGGATACTTCTGTACCCCTTACTTGTGCACGGACGGTTGCAGCCACCCCTACAGCAGGGCATGGCGAGACAGAGGAAGACAGCAGAAGGCAAGACAGGTATAGAGAACACCAAGGCAAGCTTCCTAGAGTAGCAAGCAGTAAGAGGCAAGCAGGGTCATGCCCGGCAACAAGCCTTGCCAAGGCGACCTGCAAGGCCCCGGCAAGCCCCTTGTCGGGGCAGCTCGCGAAGGGACCGGCAGGGCCACTACCCTTGGGCTTCAGAGCTCTGACACCATCGACAATGATAAAGACCAAGATCTGAAGAGAACATGCCTGGAAGCATGCGGCTCCTCACGAAGACCAACAACCCACAAGTCCACGTGGGATCAAATGATGAAGACCCCCGGCAAGACCCTAGCCGGGGGCGGCTCCAAGGCCCTCGGCAAGCCTTGCCAGGGATGATCGCTGGGCCGCGGCCAGGCCCGTGCTCGGTAGGGTTTTGCCACCTCACCACCACTCCAACACAGCGATAAGGATGCCAGCGAAGCAGACGCCTGCATGGTGGCATGCAGATCTTCGTGGAAGCCTACCACTTTGCCAACACAACAGCTGGTTGGACAGCATGGCGCTGCATGCCTCGTCGGCCCAAACGCGTGGCAAGGCGAGGGGAAGCGGCGAAGGACGGGATGGCCTCTGTTGTTGTCCCCAATAAAGCAAGAGGACACGTAGGCATCACATTAAATGCGCTTGTCCTACGCTGATCAGGTGATAAGCTCGTATCACTGTAGCTTGCCACCTCTTGTGTGCCACTGTGGCAACCCCTTTGTGTATAAAAGGATGCCCAAGGCACACAGAGATGGGATTCAGACTTTTGGACAAATCACGCATCATAGCTAGTTCAAAAGCTCAAGAACACTCATATAACCAGATAAAGCAGGACTAGGGTATTATGCATCCTCACGGCCCAAACCTGGATAAAAATCCCCTGTGTCCTAATGGCTCGACCTGATCTTCATACAACTAATCCCCTACCGAACGTAGAAGGGATACTTGTGACCCCATAGGTGATCAGTTTCCCCAACATCTTTGGCGCACCAGGTAGGGGGAGTTAGTTGTGAGAATCTGGTCTATTGGTTAGGACAGCGGCGCCTTCGTCGCCATGGCTCCGAAGAAGAAAGGCGAGCGGCGGCGCCCATGGCCGCAACGATGATCCGCATAGCGACCGACAAGCTAAGTTATCTCAACCTTGAGTAATCCTTCCTTTTTATGAGGTTATCCCCCTCTATGGTTTCAGTCCTTGTATGGAGAACCTGCACGCGGAAGGAACCCAGCCGTGATTGGCAACGCCCCTGTTCTGTTCCGAGTCCGCTCAATAGTTCGGGTGCTGCTCTATGCTAAGAACGGTGGGGTGCCTTGCCGTAATCGACAGCGCCCTTGTTCTGTCTCGAGTCCGCTCGCCAGTCTAGGTGCTGCTCCAAGAGCGGCAGGGTAGCCCGCAGGCGTCGACGCCCTCTGTAGGTTGCTAAGGATCCGTCCTTCTAGCTCTATGGCAAGGGGTGCATGTGCCGGCAGGCCTGTCCAACTAAGCGTAGGGTGCCAAAAATACAAGGATGGACTAGAACGGGAAGATAATATGCAGCTAGTTCAAAGTACAGCAAAACTTATATTACATCTAAAGTTACCGCAATTCTAACTTAAGATAACCTATCTTGGGTACGGACTCGCAGCTACTACAGGGGACGAAGCAGTTAATCACGACGCTGGCCCTCCAACATCGCGACTCCGCTGACACGGCTGATGATGGGCTTGATGCGCTCCTCGAGCGCCTGACGATCGACGTCCTCTGGCAAGTTGACAAGCGCCTGGCCAAATTCGACGCTGGGGTTCCAGTGCGCCACCTTGGTGAGCACCTTGATCAAGGCGTCCCGGCAAAGTTGCCAGGACTCCTCGGCCAGGTAGGCCGCCCTGGTGGACTGGAGCAGCTTCATGGCAGCAAGAACACGCTCGAAGAACTCAGACAGCCTGGCGCTCTCGGCAACCCTTGCCTCGTGGGAGAACCTAAAGTTTGGCATGCCAATGGCATCCAGCTGCATGCTAATCTGCTCCGCGACATCCATGAGGTGGCTGGTCTAGAGTTTTGTGCTCTCCATGAGTTTGTTGTGGGAAGTGGCAGCGGTCCGCAACAGCAACAGCTCGTCCGCGAGGTCCTTGGCCAGGGTCTGCTCGCGAGCTTGGGATTCTGAGAGCATCTTCTCCTGGATGTCCAACTTCAGCTTCGGATCATCAATGGCCTCATTGACCATGGAGAGCAGCTTGGTTTTGTCAGATGTGGTGGTCTACATCTCCGCCAGGTCGTAGACAGCCTTCTCCCTGTCGTCCTTGAGCATGGAGATCTCTTTGGTCAGCTCTGCCAGGCTCGCCTCCAGCTTCTCCACCTTCCCCGCCAGCTCAGCCCTGGCGGCCTCGGCCACTTCAGCACGGTCGATGGCCTCTTATAGCTTGCCGGTGTGGTCGAGGGCCAGAGCATCGAGTGCCTCCTGGTGCTTCTGCAACAGGTCTTGAGTCTGCTGCGTGATGAGCCGCTCGATCTCCTCGTCCTTGGCGCGAAGCGTGGCGGCAAGTGCCGCTTCGCGAGTGACCAAGTCCTCCTCCTGGACATCGAGTGAGATGCGGCGCTACATCTGATTGGACTCGTCCTTGGTAGCTTTGGCCTTTGTCACCTCCTGCGCCTTGTCAAAATCGGCCTACTTGAAGAGGAGGTCCCGCTGGCGCTCGCTCAGCTGGGCTTAGGAGGCCCTCAGATCCTCCCAAGCCTTGTCAAACCAGGTTTTCATCTGGGGGACACGCTCCTGGAAATCCGCCTCTGCCTTATCCACGGCCGCCATCCTGGAGTCTGCCTTCTCCTTGCGAGCCCGGTGGAGAGCCTGGAGCTTGTAGAAGTTGGCGCCCATGGCTTGAAGGAGTTGGTCCTCCTTGGAGACGCCACCGCTGACGCTCGGTTCGTCAACGACCTAGAGCCCGGCGGCGGTGAGGATTTCCTCGTCAAAGACCTCCCCCTCGACTGGCGTCCTGGCGCCTTCCTCTCCTAGAATGTTGACGAAGAGGTCGTCGCCAACCTTCAAGTACCTGCTCGGGCCAGGGGCTGAGGAGGAGGAGGGTTGGTCATTGACCAGCTCCTCCCTGTCAGGATCCTTGGCGGCATCGCCGGTGGTGGCCGTGTCGGCCTCCCCGGTAGGCCCCGCGGTGGCCTCCTCGACAGTAGCCTTGACGGTCTCTCTGACAGGATCCTCATCCACCTTCTCCACGGCAGGATCCTTGCCGGACTCCCCGGCAAGCCCCATGGCGGCCTCTTCAGTGGGTCTCTTGGCATCCTCCTCGGCAGCAATGATGGTGGCCTCAACCTTAGAATCCCTGGCGGTCTCCATGATCACCGCGTCGACGCCCGCCTGGTCCGCCAAGGGAGGATCTGAAGCCAAGGGAAGTAAAAAGGTGAAATCGAAATCAGAAAAGTTCAAAACAAATAGAAGGGAAGAAGTCAAAACGGCAGATAGCAAGGAGCAGAAGGCGTCTACTTACATACAGCAGGTGGGGAGGGTGCGTCCCCCTCCCCAGCGACATCTGTTGCTGGGACGGGGTCGTCGGCGCCTGTGCCCGCCTCCACCTCCTCCGAGCGCAAGGGCTCGTCAGTGGGTGCCCTTGTCGGGGACGCCCCTCTGGTCGGCGTGGATGACGGGGGCGGCGTGTCAGGGGTGGCCCTTAGGGGCTTCTCCTGCTCATGTTCCTTTCTTGCAGTTCCGGCAAGATCACCAGTAAGGAGACATGCTCCAACACCCGCCAACAAGAGATAAGTGACAAACTCATGTTGGGGGTTGCGCCGAGGGCTGGACTCCGGACTGGTGAAGATCACCCCTATAGCACGAGGGGTGCTTGCCGGGGGCTCAGTACTCGTCGAGGCCCTGGCCCTTTTCACCCTCTGGGCAAGCGTCTCTGCGTCACTACAAACAATGAAATCAGATCAAGGTCAAGTAATTCAACTAAGGAATCAGGGAACAGATGGATGAAGCAGAGTGCAAACTCGTCCTCCTCTTCCTCTGCCCTCCACTTCTTCCTCGGGCTGAACGACCCAAGGTCATATTGGGCCGCTGGGACGGAGCCCGCCGGGGAAGGAGATGGAGTCCTTAAGCGCCCAGCCGCAGGAGAAGTGGCGGAGCGTCTGCTTGAGGAGGAGGAAGTAGCACCACGTCTGATCGAAGAGGAGGCAGCAGCTGCAGCCTTCTTCAACGCGCGGCCCTCTTCTCCGCTGCGTCCGCCTCCAGCGCCTCCACGGCTGCACGCCTCTTCTGGCGCATGGGCTCAGCCTGAGCCCCTTGCCCCTGCGTGGCCTTGCCGGGGCGAACTGGCTCGTTGGAGCCGGTCCGTCGCAAGACACACCTCTTCTTCGGGGCCAAGGGCTCGTCCGCCCCGGACGCCTCCCCGGCCGGCTCTTCGGCCGCCTCCATGGAAGGAGGAGCCTCGGCACCAGCAACGCTGGTCTCTCCAGCGGGCTCCACCCACTTGAGGAATCGTTGTTCCTCCTCGGCCTCCCCAGCCTCGTCCTCCACGGCACCACAGCTGTCGGCCTTCGCGGCAAGGTCTGCCTCCCTCGCCCTGGCGGAAATATACGCCAGCTCTTGGTTGGTGGTGGGGTGGATGAGTTCTGGGTCGTCACGGACATGGCCCTCCGACAAGTTGTCGAAGAACTGCTGCACATCCTGGGCCTTTTGCTCAGCCCAGGTTGGATCCAAGCCATGAGCGTTGAAGGCAGGCATTGTGGCAATGATCTCGGTCTGGCGAGAGTTATTGCTCATCGGGTGCACCCCTGCCGGCAACCTAAATGGGTGGCCTTTCTTGCCGGCCTTTGCAGCCTTGCCGACCCACTCAGCGTTGCCGTCCTCATCCATCTTGATCTAGAAGAGCCTCTAGCAGACGGATGTGTGATGCATCACATTGAAGTTATGCTTTAAGCCGGGGCGGAGCCTCATGATGTCCATTGCGTTCCTGAAATCCCAGGCCGGCCTCCCTTTCTGGTGCAAGGGAGTGATGGGGCGACGGATGAAATCAGCCCCAACCATCTCCAGCGTGAGGCCGGCAGAGACAAGGCGGAGGATTCTGGTGGTGGCGACCGTGAGCTTCGCGTCGTTGGGGTCAGAGTCGCTCCAGTCATTGCCAAGGACCGGCGGGCTCTGACGGACCTCACAGAAGTGTTGTGGCTCTTTCTCCATGATCCAGCACCACCGGCCCCGCCATTCGTCCCACTGCTCCTTCTAGAAGCCCTCCGGATATGCTCCCTTGCATAGAGGCCTTGGGATCCAAGCAACGGAGCCAGAGATGGCGTCCCCTTGTTGAATTGGGGGGGGGAGAAATAGTGGCGGGAGAGCGTTGTGCTGGGGTAGAATCCAGCGAAGCCCTCGCAGAGGTGGGCGAAAAGGGCCATGAACGCCACCGCATTCAGCGTGAAGTCCAGGATGTGGAAGCCGTAGGTGTGCATGATGTCGTTAAAGAAATCTAAGAAAGGGGGGCAAAGGCCGCAGGAGAAATAGTCAATAAAGAAGGCGTAAGTGTTCGGGCCGGCCTTGGTGAAGGAGCAGGAATGACCTTGGTGGAGGATGCCCCGTCGTCTCCTTCCCCCACAAGCACATGAACTGGTCCTTGAGCGTGAGCAAATCAATCGTTAGAGGGAAGAGGGTGTGCTCCTTCCGCATCTTCACCAGCTCACTCTCTGGGAACTCCTTCCCCGCGGTGGCCTTGGCCGCTTTCTTGCCCTTGCTAGCCTTGGGAGCCATGGCGGTTGTGGAGGGGCAAGGGATCGAGAGGCGATGGAGGCGCGACAGCAGCGAGCAAAGGCACAAAGCTATGGTTTGGATTTGGGGGACAAAAGGGGAACGGCGGTTCGGAGATTGGGAGAAGCAGAGAAGGTAAATGAGCAATGCCCTGCGGTTTTTCCTTTTTATGGGGAAGGCGCGAGCCAGCTCTTCACCATTTACTGCGGATGACGCATGTGTACCACACGCATCCCACACGCGACCCCCATGTCACGCACTCAACACAGGATGTGGGGAAGCGCAACTGCCAGAAAGATCATGGTGGTTCGCCTCTGCCACGCTCGCCCATGCATTGCTTTGGGCCTGGTCCAACTACGGCTTGCGCTTATGTGTGGCCCAGGCCCGGGGGCTCCTGTCGGTGTACAAAAGTGTGGGCACTTCTATACCCTTTACTTGTGCACGGACGGTTGCAGCCATCCCTATAGCAAGGAATGGCGAGACAGAGGAAGACAGTAGAAGGCAAGACAGGTATAGAGAACATCAAGGCAAGCTGCCCAGAGTAGCAAGCAGCAAGAGGCAAGTAGGGTCATGCCCGGCAACAAGCCTTGCCGAGGCGACATGCGAGGCCCCAGGTGTCGGTGTCAAAACCAGCGGATCTCGGGTAGGGGGTCCCGAACTGTGCGTCTAAGGCTAATGGTAACAGGAGGCAAGGGACACGATGTTTTACCCAGGTTCGGGTCCTCTCGATGGAGGTAATACCCTACTTCCTGCTTGATTGATCTTGATGATATGAGTATTACAAGATTTGATCTACCACGAGACCGTAGAGGCTAAACCCTAGAAGCTAGCCTATGATTATGATTGTTCTTGTCCTACGAACTAAACCCTTCGGTTTATATAGACACCGGAGGGGGCTAGGGTTACACAGAGTCGGTTACAGAGAAGGAAATCTACACATCCGAATATCCAAGCTTGCCTTCCACGCAAAGGAGAATCCCATCCGGACACGGGACGAAGTCTTCAATCTTGTATCTTCATAGTCCAACAGTCCGGCCAAAGTATATAGTCCGGCTGTCCGAGGACCCCTTAATCCAGGACTCCCTCAGTAGCCCTCGAAACAGGCTTCAATGACGATGAGTTCGGCATGCAGATTGTCTTCGACATTGCAAGGCGGATTCTTATCCAAATCCTCCAGAGCATTGTTGTAATGAGCAGTGTCCGGCTCCTCATCAATGTCGCGCTCCTCGGCTTCTGCGCTTTAATAATGGTTGTTTCCACGTGTCGAGCGAATGTGAGAAGTCGGGGCATTTTTACATTTGCCACCCCAACCATGCGGGTAAATCATCTATAAAAGAGATGGGGGTTCTCATATCCAAATCACACCATCTCCTCCCAGGGAGTGTTCATCGGAGCGTGCCCGGACAAATCCATACCACCATGGTCGGTTATCGCGGTTCCTCCTCTCATTCCCGTAGCAATAAGCCAGGTGATTGGGAGAGATGTTCTGTTCCCCACAGCTGACTAGTAGAGTTGCAGACCAAAGGGTTTCTCCCACCTGCATACATGGTCCCCGTCCGAGCTGGACTAGCCACTTATAATGGCGGGGAGCAAGTGGAGAGCTTTCCAAACCCATCCAAGGGAGAGCGGGTGTGCTTTGTCCCCTACTTGCTGTGGGGGCTCGGATTTCCAATCCATCCTTTCCTCCGCGGGCTCCTGGAGTTTTACGGCCTCCAGCTACACAGCTTTACCCCAGCCTCCATACTACATATCGCAGGCTACGTCGCCTTCTGCGAGCTCTTTCTGGGCTGCAAAGCTCATTTTGAGCTGTGGAAGAGGCTATTCTTCCTAGTACCCCATACCCAGAAGGGGTCGGTATTTCAAGTGGGCGGAGCCGAAATATGGCGCATCGCCGGGACCGGATATCTATCCGGCAGCCCGAAGAAGACATCCGAGGACTGGCCCTCAGAATGGTTCTACGTGGAGGACGTCCCTCTTCCGGACCCTGTGCGGAAGGGCCTTCCCAAGTTTGTAGATGCCCCATTGAAGAAACACCACAGCTGGCGCCCCAGGAGCCCCCAGGAGGAAGATAACAGAGAGATCCTTTTCCTGATGGACAGGATAAATACACTGGCCAAATCAGGGCTGACAATAATTCAAGTTATGTCCATATGCATAATGCGGGGAGTGCAGCCACTTCAATATCGGGGAAAACCCATGTGGCACTTCAATGGAGAAGACGATGCCACCCGCTGCGGCCGTAAAGGACCGGACTCTCCCGCCGCTCTGGCGAAGATACTGTCCGATTTGTTCAAAGGAGAAGAGGAGGACTTCATCCATATCAAGCCACGGGATGGATTCTCCCTGTACAACCCCCCAAGTTGGGTGAGTCGCTATCTTTTATTCCAATCTTTCCCACATTTTTCGCACCAATGTTTTAATTCATCAATTCATAGCAGGAACTGCGAAGGGCTATGAAGGATGTTCACAGCCCATCTCCACCGCTAGAGGACCCTAACCGGGCTCTCGACCCCAGTCTCAAAGAGATCCGGACACGTTTATGCAGCTTGTCGACAGGACATTTTACCAGTTGAGCTGCGATGGTGTGATGGTGGCCATTATAGCCGATTATCCTGGCTTACTCCTTCTATCCCAGGTAAGCACAGCCACAGTCCCAACTTTCGAAAAGGATTCCCTCCTTACACTTCACCCACCGCACATGTATTGTGTTTTACAGGGAAGGCCATTGGGGCGCCAAGCTGAACCCGCGGTGACTCGCCAACAAGGGGCACCGAAGTCGGGAAGGCTTAAAAGAAAGGCGGTCAGGACCGAGATGTCGTTTCAAAGGTATGTTTAAAAACCTGCCATGCAGTTACCATTGTTAAAACATAACGATGTCTTCTGCCTTCTGACAGAAAGAATGCTCGCCGGACTATATCCGGAGAGTCTAGCGGTCATGCTTCCACCAGCCGGACTCCGAGGCCGGACTCAAGGGCGGAGATCAACACGGACGATCCTCCTATAGAGGATGCGGATAGATTTTCCGCTACCAACTCCGAAGTGGAGAGCGCCATAAATCATAGGCGCCAACGGGCCGCACTATGCGACCATAATTTCTCTAAAGAGGCATTCGACGCCTTCAACTCAGGGGACGCGTACATCCGGGATGCTCAAGGTGGCCTCGCCAGGACCACGGACCAGTACGTAAAGGATATATGGGTAAGAAAATTTGATAAGTATGTATATCCGTAGCCCCTGAGACTTGAAACAGTTGGCACAACTGATTTAAGGATCCTCGTGTGCATAGGTTCTGACAGAGAAGAATACCCAGCTATCCAAAGAGCTAGAAGAGTGCAAGGCCCAACTACGGACTGCAACCGCCGTGATGGAGGAGTCTACGAAGGCCCCATCTGGTAATATTTGCATAATGTCATGGTATATACCAGTTAAGTATTCGGCAAGAATGCTATTCTAACAAGAGAACTTGCAGACAATCCTGGAGGCAATCCAGAGATCATACCGGAGGATGAGCAGCATGTTCGGCGACAGCTAAAGGGTGGCCAGCGTGTGCTTACCAAGGTTATAAAGGAGAAAAATACTCTCCAGGACGCGAACGTCCGACTGGACGTCGAATTAAAGGATGTTCGAGCCCAGCTTGCTGACTTCGTAAAGGAGAATAAGATGCTTCAACGCGGCATATTCAGTAAGTGCTCTGACAAACCACTATAAATTTCGGCGAAGAAGCGTGCTAACAGAATTTTGTCTATAGGCATGTTGATCAGTCGTCCTGAAGAGGAGATGCCCGGATCTGCAGGCGATCTTCTACCGGAGCTCTCACAACTGCACGAACAAGTTCGGCAGGTGATGCAGGACATTGCCCAAGCCTTGTGGCCATCCGCCTCCCTGCCTGGAGGTGTGGGGGAGCTTATGGGGATGCTCAAGGGAGCGCAGCAGCGCTTCCGATTATGGAAGATATCAGCCTGCCGACAAGGAGCAAGGGAAGCCTGGGCCATGGTGAAGACGCGATACACCAAGGCTGGCACGAACCACATGGCCGAGGTCGGACCTGTAGGGTCAGATGGGAAGGAGATCCCTGTACATCTTGTGTATGACCAAGTACCATTACCGCTAAGTATTCCCAACGGGACTGTAGGCTAGACAGCCTGTTGGATGGTATAGAAGAAGAATTTAGTCGGTCTAAGTGACATTGTACTTCGAAGGACATATTTTGTCCCTAGCCGGATTGTAAATCATTTGTCTTGGCCGACCTTTTCGCTTCAGCCTTTGGACCCGACAGTCCGGAGTGTATCCGAATACCTGCTCGGTTACGTAAAAACCGGGGCACGCGTGGAAACCAGACGTAGGGGTCATAAGCGCTTGAACAGACAAGTACACAACTAGTTATGTTATATTACATGGGTAGTAAGAAACATCTTCCAGGGAGAATAGTTCCGTTAAGGGTTCCTTTCCCTGGGTGTGCATGCATTGATGTGCATGTCCGAACTGCAAAAATTTACGCAGGATAGAAACATCTGGGGGCATGTGTTGTAATAGGTAAAATACATCTTTTGTTCACCGACCGAATATTCCCTTAAGAACGCTAGCTTTCGGCTTCACCCAGTCTGAGGTACACATCCGGCTGACCCGACAGTAACAATCGCAGAGGTGCTCCCCTTATGCCCTAGCCGAATTAACGGGAACGTACGGAATAAACACAAGAGCCAGGCAACCCAGCTTGGCCAAAACTTAAGTCATATATATGCATATAGTGGTGAAAAAAGGCACATACGTAGAGGTGGCGCGTATGTGGTGAGCATAAAGCCCAGAAGACAAATAAGCTTTTGTGTAAGAAGCCCCTAGGTGTGATGAGCGTGCATAGTGCGGCCAGAGTGTGCGGTCAAAGCATACTTAGAGCCTTAAAGGATATAAATGTGAAAGGGAGAGAGAGAGGATATAATTTAAAAGGGAAGACAGAGGTAAGGAGGCAAACATGGAGTTTGGCACTAGGCATAGAATCTTCGGAGTCTGGCCGCGTTCCATGGGTTCGGCTCGAGTCGATTGTCTGATGCATCACGTAGACGGTACGCACCTCCAGTGAGAACTTTGTCAATGATGAAGGGGCCCTCCCATTTGGGCTTGAGCTTGTCCTTTTTCTTCTCTGGTAAGCGTAGAACGAGTTCGCCAATGTTATAAGTTTTGGCTCGCACTTCTCTGCTTTGATATCTTCAAGCCTGTTGTTGATAGAATGCGAACGGGCCTTTGCAACGTCACGCTTCTCCTCCAGGGCATCTAAGTTGTCCTGCCGATAAAGCTCATCTTCTCACTCTTCGTACATGCGCACTCTAGGTGAATCATGGATGATGTCGCAAGGTAGCACTGCCTCTGCGCCGTACACCATAAAAATGGTGTGTATCAGGTTGTGCGATTCGGCGTGGTCCGCAGCCCCCATAATACGGAGTCGAGCTCCTCGACCCAGTGCGTATCTGATTCCTTCAAGGATCGCACTAGTCTGGGTTTGATGCCGCTCATAATAAGACCGTTTGCTCGTTCGACTTGACCGTTTGTTTGGGGGTGATAGACGAAGGCGTAACCGAGTTTTATGCCCATTTTGTTGCACTAGGTTTTCACCTCATCGGCTGTGAAGTTTGAGCCGTTATCGGTGATGATGTTGTGGGGGACACCATAGCGGTGTACGACCCCGGATATAAAGTCTATCACTGGTCCAAATTCGGCCGTTTTAACTGGTTTGGCTTCTGTCCATTTGGTGAATTTATCGACCATGACCAACAAGTATTTCTTCTTATGGCTTCCTCCTTTAAGGGGTCCAACCATATCGAGCCCCCAGACCGCAAAGGGCCAAGTTATGGGGATTGTTTGGAGGGCTACGGGCGGCATATGGCTTTGATTTGCAAAAAGCTGGCAACCGACACAGTGTTGGACAAGGTCTTGTGCGTCTGCCCGGGCTGTTGGCCAGTAAAAACCTGTACGGAAGGCCTTGCTTACGAGCGCCCGAGCTGCAGCATGGTGGCCGCCGAGTCCGGCATGAATTTCAGCCAAGAGCTGCTGCCCTTCCTCTTAGGAGATGCATCTTTGGAGCACTCTGGTTGCACTTTTCTTATAAAGCTCTCCCTGGTGGACTTTGTAGGCTTTAGAGAGCCGCACAGTGCAGCGTGTCCCATTTTGGTCCTCCGGGAGTTCCTGCCTATTTAAGTAAGCTAGGAAGGGTTCCGTCCACGGGGCGATGACCGCCATGATCACATGGGCCGAAGGTGTGATTTCGGTGGCGGAGCCTCCGATTACGTCAGATTGTTCAGGATCTGGGGTTGTGTGCGGATCCGGATTAGTATTGCCGGACTCCCCTTCCCATACCACGGATGGCTTGAACAGCCTTTACAAAACAATATTTGGTGGGACGGGGTCACGTTTAGCGCCGATGCAGGCAAGGATATCCGCCGCTTGATTGTTTTCTCGAACCACATGGTGGAATTCGAGCCCCTTGAATCGAGCTGACATTTTGAGAATAGCATTACGGTAAGCCGCCATTTTCGGGTCCATGGCGTCAAAGTCTCCATTTATTTGAGATATTGCGAGATTTGAATCCCCCTCGTACTTTGAGACGTTGAATGCCCATGGAGACTGCCATCCGAAGACCGTGCAACAGAGCCTCATACTCTGCTGCATGCTGGAGTCCGTGTAAAGTATTTGGAGTACGTACAGGACTGTATCTCTGGTGGGGGACGTTAGGACGACGCCAGCCCCTAGACCAGCTAGCATCTTAGAGCCGTCAAAGTGCATGATCCAATTGGAGTACGCGCCGTACTCTTTAGGGAGTTCAGCTTCTGTCCATTCGGCGATGAAGTCAGCCAGTACTTGCGACTTAATGGCCCGCCGAGGCTTGTATGTTATGTCGAACGGGAGGAGCTTGATAGCCCATTTTGCAATCCGGCCCGTGGCATCGCGGTTATTTATTATGTCATTGAGTGGTACTTCGGAGGCCACCGTGATTGAACACTCTTGAAAGTAGTGTCATAGTTTTCGGGATGCCATGAAGACTGCTATGCTATCTTTTGATAATGTGGGTACCGTGACTTGCATGGAGTGAGGACAGTGGATACGTAGTATACCGGCTTTTGTAATGGGAATTTATGTCCATCTGTCTCTCGTTCGATGACGAGCACTGCAATTACAACCTGGTGTGTTGTAGCTATGTATAGCAACATGAGTTCGCCGACATTTGGCGCTGCCAGAATTGGATTGGTGGCCAAGAGGGCTTTTATTTCCTCCAGCCCCACCGTAGCCGCTTCTGTCCACTCAAAGTGTTTGGTGCGTCAAAGAAGGCGATAAAGAGGTAACGCCTTTTCTCCTAATCGGGAGATAAAGCGGCTTAGGGCGGCCACGCATCCAGTTAATTTCTGGATCTGCTTGAGGTCTGTTGGGGTAGCCAACTGTGACAGAGCTTGTATTTTAGCCGGATTTGCTTCGATTCCTCTATTGGAGACAATAAAGCCCAAGAGTTTTCCGGCTGGTACGCCGAAAATGCATTTTTCCGGGTTGAGCTTAATGTCGTATGTTCAGAAATTGTCGAACGTAAGCCTCAAGTCATCTATTAATGATTCGACGTGTATGGTTTTAATGACCACATCGTCTATGTAAGCCTCCACTGTTTTGCCGATTTGTGTTTCCAGGCATGTCTGAATCATGCGTTGATAGGTTGCACCGGCATTTTTGAGCCCGAAAGGCATGGTGTTGAAACAGAAGGGACCGTATGGGGTGATAAATGCCATTGCGGCTTGATCAGACTCCGCCATCTTGATTTGATGGTATCCGGAGTATGCGTCGAGGAAACACAATGAATCGTGTCCTGCGGTAGCGTCGATAATTGGATCGATGCGGGGGGGAGGGATCCTTAGGGCACGCCTTATTGAGGTCTTTGAAATCGACGCATAGGCGCCAGAATTTGTCCTTCTTTGGTACCATCACCAGGTTTGCTAGCCAGTCCGGATGTTTTATCTCTCTGATGAATCCGGCTTCAAGTAGCTTGGCTAGCTCCTCTCCCATGGATTGTCGCTTGGGTTCTGAAAAGTGCCGAAGAGTCTGTTTGACCGGCTTGTATCCCTTTAGTATGTTTAGGCTATGTTCGGCCAGCCTGCGTGGGATACCTGGCATGCCTGAAGGATGCCAGACGAAAATGTCCCAATTCTCGCGCAAGAACTCTCGTAGTGCAGCGTCTATTGTGGGGTTCACTTGTGCCCCAATTGATGTTGTTTTTGTAGGGTCTGTTGGGTGGACCTGGAATTTGACTATTTCGTCTGCTAGTTTGAAAGAGGTGGACTTGGGTCGTTTGTCAAGTATCACGTCGTCCCTGTCCACTGCGGAGCGCAGCGCAGTTAACTCTTCGGCCGCGAGGGCTTTGGATAATGCCTCCAAGGCTAGTGCGGCAGTTTTATTTTCGGCACGGAGTGCTATGTCTGGATCACTGGCCAGAGTGATGATCCCATTGGGCCCCGGCATCTTGAGCTTCATGTACCCATAATGGGGTATAGCTTGGAAGCTTGCGAATGCGTCTCGCCCCAAGAGGGCGTGATATCCACTGCTAAACGGGGCCACTTGGAATGTGATTTGTTCGGACCGATAATTCTCCAGTGTGTTGGATACCACATCCAATGTGATTTTACCTGCGCATCGTGCCTCCCGACTAGGGATGATTCCCCTAAAGGTCGTGCTGCTTTGCTCAATGCGGCTCTTATCTATTTCCATTTTGTTAAGAGTTTCCTCATAGACGAGGTTTAATCCGCTGCCACCGTCCATCAGCACTTTAGTAAGCCGGAATCCATCCACTATTGGACTAAGGACCAAAGCGGCTGGTGCTCGGACTGTTCGGAATTGAGGTTCCTCGCTGGCGTTGAAGGTTATGGCCGTGTCGTTCCACAGGTTTATTGATGCGACATGGCAGATTTCGGTGAGGCTGCGGAGTGCTCGCTTGCGCCTGTTGTTTGAGGCAAAAGTCTTGAAGACAGTAAGTACTGTATTGTTATTTTCTGGGGGATGGTGTATTGCGGTATTGTTGATGAGAAGGTCCTCGCCGCTCTTAGCCACCTGCCGGAGTATCCAACATGCTCTAAGGCTATGTGTTGGTATGGTGTCTGGTGTGTTGTGAATTTTGCATGGCCTATTGAGCCATTCCTCCAGTACGGTTCCACGCCCTGCAAAGGGCTTTGGCTTCTTTGTAATTCTATTGGGTGACTTGTGAAAGCGCACCCTTTTAGTTCGGACGAGGGGTTTAGTTAGGGCCGGGGGATCCCAGAATTTTGTTTGGGTCTTCCAGGTGCTTTCCATTGCGCAGTACTTCTGTACTATGGCCGCCAGGTCGGCAAAGTGTGCTATGTCACGGCGACTTATGGCATTGAGAATTCCCCTGTCCGTGCAATTTTTCAAAAGAATGAGATTGCGTCTTCCTCGTGACAGCCCTTAACCTTGCTCATTACAAGGAGGAATCTGGACCAGAAGTGGTGTACTGTCTCTTGGGGCTCTTGTCTGATACGGGAAAGATCGCTTGCATCTGGGTGGGTGGGTGAAATTAAGTCCACGTCCTGACCCAATCTGGAACCCAGGGGCGAAGGAGCTCCTGAGCTTGGCAGCTCGGGCTCCAAGAAATTGCCCAATATTTGTGGCCCGATGCTCGATTCTAAGTTCGGAGCCTCGGCCACGTCCTCCCACAGACGGGTATCCGGCTTAGAGAGCTCAGGAATTCGGACATTGTTCGTCCTCAAAATAGAGGAAGAATTGTCGTTTTGTTCCTCCACCACCACTATCTGATGGGTGACCGGCGGAGAGTTAATCTCCCTTAGGTCAGCTTTAAGCCCGATCCGATCATAATCTGTAGAGACTCCCAGGGCGGCGATGCGATCCAAGAGTTCGTTCAAGGAGGAGAGCTCCATTGGATCCTTCTGCTCGGTGAATTCTGGGCTGGCGCTGAGGTTGTTTTTGATGACCTAAGATGTCATCGTCGGCACAGCAGCCGAACGGGCAGTCATGACGAAACCGCCCAGCCGGAGAGTTTGGCCAACAACTAGGGATCCTCCAGAGGTGATGTTATCCTTGATAACAAGGCGGGCCATCAAGTCTTATCGGGACGGCATAGTAGAACTCTCAATGAAAGCACCAATGTCGGTGTCAAAACCGGCGGATCTCGGGTAGGGGGTCCCGACGTGTGCGTCTAAGGCTAATGGTAACAGGAGGCAGGGGACACGATATTTTACCCAGGTTCGGGCCCTCTCGATGGAGGTAATACCCTACTTCCTGCTTGATTGATCTTGATGATATGAGTATTACAAGAGTTGATCTACCACGAGATCGTAGAGGCTAAACCCTAGAAGCTAGCCTATGATTCTAATTGTTCGTGTCCTACGGACTAAACCCTCCGGTTTATATAGACACCGGAGGGGGCTAGGGTTACACAGAGTTGGTTACAGAGAAGGAAATCTACACATCGGAATATCCAAGCTTGCCTTCCACGGAAAGGAGAATCCCATCCGGACACGGGACGGAGTCTTCAATCTTGTATCTTCATAGTCCAACAGTCCGGACAAACTATATAGTCCGGCTGTCCGAGGACCCCTTAATCCAGGACTCCCTCACCGGGCAAGCCTCTTGCCGGGGCATCTTGCGAAGGGACCGGCAGGGCCACTAAACTTGGGCTTGAGAGCTCTGACACCATCGACAATGATAAAGACCAAGATCTTAAGAGCACATGCCCGGAAGCATGCGGCTCCTCACGAAGAACAACCCACGAGTCCATGTGGGATCAAATGATGAAGACCCCCGGCAAGATCCTTGCCGGGGGCGGATCCAAGGCCCCCGGCAAGCCTTGTCGGGGATGATCGTTGGTCCATGGCCAGGCCCGCTGAGGGAGTCCTGGACTAGGGGGTGTCCGGATAGCCGAATTATCATCATCGGCCGGACTCCAAGACTATGAAGATACAAGATTGAAGACTTCGTCCCGTGTCCGGATGGGACTTTCCTTGGCGTGGAAGGCAAGCTTGGCGATACGGATATGTAGATGTCCTACCCTTGTAACCGACTCTGTGTAACCCTAGCCCTCTCCGGTGTCTATATAAACCGGATGGCTTTAGTCCGTAGGACGAACAACAATCATACCATAGGCTAGCTTCTAGGGTTTAGCCTCCTTGATCTCGTGGTAGATCCACTCTTGTAACACACATCATCAATATTAATCAAGCAGGACGTAGGGTTTTACCTCCATCAAGAGGGCCCAAACTTGGGTAAAACATCGTGTCCCTTGTCTCCTGTTACCATCCGCCTAGACGCACAGTTCGGGACCCCCTACCCGAGATCCGTCGGTTTTGACACCGACATTGGTGCTTTCATTGAGAGTTCCTCCGTGCCGTCACCGATAGGCTCGATGGCTTCTTCGATCATCATCAACGATGCAGTCCAGGGTGAGACCTTCCTCCCCAGACAGATCTTTGTATTCGGCGGCTTTGCACTGCGGGCCAATTCGCTTGGCCATTTGGAGCAGATCGAAAGCTACGCCCCTGGCCGTCAAGTCAGATTTGGAAGTTTGAACTTCACGACTGACATCCGCGGGGACTTGATCCTCGATGGATTCGAGCCACAGCCGAGCGTGCCGCACTGTCACGGCGAGCATGATTTAGCTCTGCAGCCGGACAGTACCCTGGAGGCCGCACTCGAACCCGCTCCGATCTTCAACTCGGAGCCGGCTACGCAGGTCGAGGATGGATGGCTAGACACCGCCTCGGGGGCTGCAACCTCTACGGCGATAGAGCCGAACACTGACCTTGTCCCTCATGAAGCTCGTGACTCTGAGGTGCCGGACTCCTTGCCGGACTCCGAACCTCCCGCGACCCTCCGATCGAATCCGATTGGGCGCCGATCATGGAGTTCACCGTAGCGGACACCTTTCAACACTCACCTTTTGCGACATCTTGAGTTCGCTAAGGTATCTCTCGTTATCAGGAGAGCCCTGGCCGGACTGCGGCCAGGACGGTTGGGATGCGGACGACAAAGAAATTCAAAGCCCACCCACCACCCACTTGGTAGCCACTGTCGACGATCTAACCGACATGCTAGATCACGACTCCGAAGACATCGGCGGTATGGACGACGATGCCGGAGACGACCAAGAACCAGCACCTAACGGGCACTAGAAAGCCACCCCAACTCACGATGTATACATGGTGGATACACCAAAAGGAAGCGACAATGAGGAAAAACGGGACGTGGTGAAGGACAACTCCCCCAACAAACAACCAAAACGACGACGCAAGCACTACCCGAAGACCGGCCTCGATAAAAACGGCACCCATACGGACCCGGCCCTAGAGCAGGGCGAAGTAGTGGACGACGCACATGCCACCAAGCAGCCATCCGAACATGATGAACTGGACAAGCAACCCATCCCCGGCGAAGACGATCTCACATCACCAGAGCATACAAACCTTCATAAAAGGCTCGTCGCCACTGCAAGAAGTTTGAAGAAGCAAAAGCGGAAGCTCAAAATAGTGGAGGACGCACTCAGAATGAGATGGAGCAAAGTACTCAACACCGCAGATAAATATGGCACTATTCACCAGACAAAGAGCTACCCGAAGCGCAAGCTGTTGCTCGAATTTGATGAGGAGGCCTTAGAGCCCCCGCAGTCAAAAAAGAAAGAAGCCGCCTGGCCGGATAGACGACCAGATGACAGGCCAAGAGCAACAAGTGGCGCCGCACACAAGCCGGCACACGATCAGCATAAAGATCCTCGGAAAAAGGATGACCCAGCCAGGTCTATCTATGGGCCAAAAAAGAAGACTCCAGGAAGCAACATAACCCACCGAGCATTTGAAGACAACGGCACACCCAAATACAGGGGCGCCGCACACCCACTATGTTTCACCGACGAGGTACTGGATCATGGATTTCCAGCGGGATTCAAACCCGTAAACATAGAGGCATATGACGGAACAACAGACCCCGGAGTCTGGATTGAGGATTATATCCTACACATACATATGGCCAGAGGAGACGATCTCCATGCCATAAAATACCTACCCCTCAAGCTCAAAGGGCCAGCTCGGCATTGGCTTAAAAGCCTCCCAGAAAATACCATTGGAAGTTGGGAAGAGCTTGAGGATGCGTTTCGAGCAAATTTTCAGGGGACTTATGTCCGCCCTCCGGATGCAGACGATTTAAGTCACATAACTCAACAGCCCGGAGAGTCAGCATGCAAATTCTGGAATAGGTTCCTCACTAAAAAAACCAAATAGTCGACTGTCCGGACGCTGAAGCCTTAGCAGCCTTTAAACACAACGTCCGAGATGAATTGCTCGCCAGACACCTCGGCCAGGAAAAACCAAGAACAATGGCCACACTAACAAGCCTCATGACCCGCTTTTGCGTGGGGGAAGACAGTTGGCTGGCTAGATGCAGCACCAGCGACCCGAGTACATCCGAAGTCAAGGATGGAAATGGGAAATCACGATACAAAAAAGATCAGCGCCGGAATAAGGAAAATGGCCCAAACAGTACGGCGGTCAACGCCGGATTCAAAAGCTCTCGGCCGAACAACAAAACACTACCCCTCAAGGACAACAGTGACGAGCTATCCAACCTAAACAAGATTCTGGATAGGCTATGTCAAATACATGGTACCTCCGGGAAGCCTGCAAACCGTACCACAGAGATTGTTGGGTCTTCAAGCAGTCCGGCCGACTTAACGTCGAACACAAGGGGCCCGACACACCAAGCGAAAGTGACGAACCCCAAAAGCAGCACTCCGGAAAACAGAAGACTTTCCCACTAGAAGTCAAAACAGTGAACTCACTTCATGTGATAACACGAAAACACAGCGCGGCACCTGCCATACCAGGACACCGTCCGCAGAATGGGGATAGACTCTACCAAAATTCGCCATAACAGCACTTCCTTCAAAGGAGTGACGCCAGGCCTTCAAGCCAATCATACGGGCTCTGTACCACTAGAGGTTGTGTTCGGTTCATCCGACAACCTTCGTCGCGAAAAGTTCACTCTCCATATCGCCCCATTTTATAGTGGCCAACGAGCACTACTGGGACGCAAAGCTTTCGCCCGCTTTAACGCAATACCACATTACACGTCTCTTATACTTACAATGCCCGGTCCACGCGGCATAATCTCATTAAAAAGTAACTCCGAGTGTTCCTCGACCACGGAGAGCGTGGGGCTGCCTTGACAGCCACTCCGACCTTGCAGGTCAAGGCCCCTAAAAACAGGTCATTCAGACCCCGGACACGGTTAGGCGAGTCCGGCGTAAATAAACAAGGGGCTTCCCAGCCGCATACCCCCTTTATAAGGGGCCGCGCGTATAAATGATGAGAGCCAATAACGCTCAACTTTCTTCATCTTCCAAATTATACTTTATTTTAATACAACCTTTGCACGATATTTCTTAGAAACTAAGTCCTTCTCTTTTACAGATGAAGCACATGCTACACCCGTCTAGGATACAGCACAACGGAGACACAGGCGCAGACGTGCAGCAGGGACCCGTTGCAAGGATTCTTTTCAGATTAAGACCCTGCGTAAACCTTTCTTACTGTCTCTTGTTGATACACATCCCCCGGTTTCCTACCATAGCCAAGGAGGAGGCTGGCGTTTTGGCATCGGCCGCGTCAGAAGTTTCCGCCTGTACCTGGACACTAGGGGCTTAAGGCATTGTTCTGCTCAGTATCATAAAGACCGAACACCTCAAGGAGTGTTCGACGTCTCGAGTTAGGCCTTATATGCATCAGCTCCGAATCATGTCTTTGCTCAAATGTTGGGTTTGCCCGGCTCCTGTGTTTTGCTGCCTTACGTTTCGTATCATCGGCTAACGTGGCACCAAGAGAACTACTGTGATTGTGCCCCGGTTCGGCCGGGCGAGCACCTCAGTAGAGAAAGCCGAAAACTGACTGTCATGATATAGCGAGAGACTGGTCAACCACTCGATCGACCATTGGAATGTTTAGAATTCCTCCGCTTTGACGAAGGACCGCTTCCCGGTCAGGCACATACGCGCCCCGAGTTCGGAGAAGAGCGGTGCCGCCAGGGGCTATATAGTAGCCCCACATTCGAGCTCCTATGGCTAAGTGAAAGTGATAAAGCATTATAGTCCAGTTGCCTAGTTTGCTACGCTATCACCTCCTCAAAAGGACCAAGACGTTGGATTAAGTGTGAAAAAGCACTTTTCTTTTTGCAAACACCCCCGCACCATGTGCGTGGGGGCTGAAGCCAAAGACCGCCATCTTTCAGATTATACATACATATATGGCCGCACAGGAGATAGTTCAATACTTGACCACACAAGTATAAAAAGCTATTGCATTATAAACATGATCTCAGAAATCATACATGTCATTCAAACATAACATTTTTGGAGCACTGCGACTCTATTAAACGAGCGTCCTGCAGGACTTCCTCAAAATAGTGCTCGGTGGGGAATCAGCTTTTGTCCGTACCCCGGGATGTAACAGCGGTGGCATCCATCTCCGCCCAGTATGTCTTACCATGGGCGAGAGCCATCCGTGCACCCTCTATGCACGCCGACCGCTTCATCGCCCCAATACGCGGCACCGCCCCAAGGAATTGTTGCAACAAGCCAAAATAACTCTTTGGCCTGGGCCTTCCCGACCATAGATGAGCGACCACATCCGTCATGGCAAGTCCGGACAATCTATTCAGCTCAGCCCACTCAACCAGCCGATCACTCAACGGAAGCGGACGCTCTGGACTATGGAATTGAGACCAGAAAAGCTCTTCCATTTCATGATCCTTCTGGCTTCGGAAGTGCACGACTGCGTCCGCCGCACTCGCTGCCAAGTCCAGATAAGGATCCTCCGCACCGTACAATCGGCCCAGCTGAGCATACTTCGGATCCGTGAACTTCCTACGCAGCATAAAGGGCTTTCCAGCCACAATGTCTCCGACCTGACGCAGTTCCTCCTTCATAGCCTGCATCGCACAACGGGCATCCTTGGCTTCGGCGTCGGCCTTCTTCAGGTCCTCTCGCTCCGCTCGGCGTTCTCTTTCAAGAACCTCCTAGCGGTCAGTAGCAACTTTTAATTTCGCGGCCATTCCGGCCATCTCCTCCCTGCTTCGGCAGTGAGCAGCCTTCTCGGCTTCTAGCTCTTCTGCTGCCTTCGAGGCAGCCGCCTCGCTTTTTCTGGCTTGCTCCTTGGCCCGAGCAAGTTCTGCTCGAAGGTCTTCCATAGCAGCAGCTCCATCTGCATCAAGCATACAAATTGTAAGGAATGGGCGTCAGCTCCCTTACTAGGCAACCGCAGAGCAACCACATACCTTGTGACTCATCAAGTCGTTTATTGGCCAGCGAGATGTCCGCATCTGCAACGTCGAGTTGCCTCTTCAGCTCGGCAAATCCATCAGTCCGGCTGGCCACCAAACGTTCCGCCACCTGCATAGGAAAGGTGACAATCTATAACTGAGATTATGATCCTCGGCACGCTGTCGCTTTCGACAGCATACCAAGTCTCAGGGGCTACTATCTATATAGGGCGCACTTCATGTGCAAAACTGACAAAAGGTATGTCATTTTTTGCGTACCTCAAACCCTGTCAGCAAACTTCCGACGGCCTCACACAACCCACTTTCGGCGGACGAGATCCTCTCAATCACCCTACTCATTAATGTGCGGTGATCTTCTGAGATAGACGCCCTCTTGAGCAAATCCTGCAGCTCCACCGGCCGTACTCCAATGGGTGCCGAACTCTCTGGCCCCGCCGGACTCGGGGAGACCCTCCGCGACGACACCTCAGGGTCGCCCGCCCCGCACGACGGGGCGGCAGATGGAGGCGTTTCGCTCTTCATCATCTCTGGACGAAGGTCTCCCGAAGATGAGCTGTGCTGAGATGGGCTGAGATCCGAACTACAAGGTGAAAACTTCGGTTACCCTTAGAAATTAAGCAGGGGTGTACACTATTACAAAATTCCCCCTTTTTTACTTACGGCTCGCTAGAGGGCTGATTCCTCTGAGGAGACAGTACGGCAGGGGCTCTTCCCGGCACAGGACCTTCCGGTACAGATTTCTTTCCCCGCTTTGAGGCCTTGGCCTCCGGGTCTTCGGAAGCGGTCCTCCTCTCCCCCTGGAAGGAGGGACTCTCGATTCCTCCCTTATTGAAAGCCTCCTTGGCGGAGGTGGTAGTTCCCCTGTGCCCCCCTTCGCCCTCCTCCGAAGGTGCAACCTCCAACATTTTGATTAACACGGGATCCTGCGTGGTCTCAGGGAGGGGGCCGGACACCGTATCAGTTTTGCTTACGCTATCCACTCCTATCCAAGGGATAGCTGGTTAAAAGGCAACCCACGTGGACGATGTGTCCGGACACGGGGCTACTTACTTGGGTATCCGAGCAATTGCAGCTTAGGCCAGCATCCTTGGTCAATTCCGGACGCAACTCTTGCGATCCGAAGAACAGTTTGTACATCTCCGCGGGTGTCAAACCTGTGAAGTGTTGAAGAGCTCGTGGCCCCTCCGGATTAAATTCCCACAGGCGGAGGGGGCGACGTTTGCAGGGCAGTAGGCGCCGGATCAACATAACTTGTACCACTACGACCAGATTGATCTCCCTTTCTTGGAGGCCTCAAATCCGGTCCTGCAACAGGGGTACGTCTTTGGACGGCCCCCAGTCACGTCCCTTGTTGACCCATGACGTCAGCTGTTGTGGAGAGCCCGACCAGAAGACGGGCGGCGGCCTCTGCTTGCTGCCCCTGGGAGCGGTGATATAGAACCACTCCTGTTGCCACAAGCCAAGCTCCTCCTGAAAAGAGCCCTCGGGCCATGGAGCATCGGCCCTCTTGCTTATAACCGCCCCGTCGCACTCTGCCTGACGCCCCTCAATCATCTTCGGCTCCATGTTGAAGGTTTTGAGCCACAAGCCGAAGTGAGGGGTAGTGCGGAGGAAGGCTTCGCAGACGACAATGAATGATGAGATGTGGAGGATGGACTCCGGAGCCAAGTCATGGAATTCCAGCCCATAGTAAAACATGAGCCCCCTCATGAAGGGATCCGTCGGGCCTAAACCCCGACGGAGGTGAGACGAACCCGACGCTCTCGCCAGGCTCGGGAGTCGGAATAACTTGCCCTCGGGCAGGCAGCCTATGCGAAATCTCGTAGGTTAGGTACCTGGCGTCTCTCAGCTTTAGCACGTCCTCTTTCGTGACGGAGGAGGGCATCCACCGGCCTCGTAGGTCAGGGCCGGACATTGTCGAAGATCGAAGGTACCCGAATCTGGAGCCCTGGGTGTTGGAACTCGGGGCAAGGGGTGGATTCCATAGAGGATTGAAGGAAAAGAACGGGCCTTGGTCTCATTATAAAGAGGAAGAATACCAAGAGCCGTCCCCGTGACCGTTTGGGACCCGCCTTCGATGGAGGGGGCGTGGCAACGGGCACGGTTGGGTTACCCACGTTCGTATTGATGGGAATCCCGGAATAAGGGGAACACGATCTCTGCTTCGACAAGACGTGCCAAGGAAACCGCTTCGCTAAACGCGCTGAGGTGGTGCAATAAAAACAATTCAAGTAAAGGCTTGGTAGTGGTGTGATGTCACGCCTCAAAACGCGTCACTAGATTGAACTGGTGTAATATTATTCTCCCTACGGTGGTACGTGGTATTTTTGCAGAGCCGGACACTATCCTGGTGTTCATAATCTTCTATAAATTATTCGGAGGAGGAACCCGCCTTGCAATGCCGAAGACAATATGCGCGCCAGACTCGTTGTCATTGAAGCCTGGTTCAGGGGCTACTGAGGGAGTCTTGGACTAGGGGGTGTCCGGATAGCCGAACTATCATCATCAGCCGGACTCCAAGACTATGAAGATACAAGATTGAAGACTTCGTCCCGTGTCCGGATGGGACTTTCCTTGGCGTGGAAGGCAAGCTTGGCGATACGGATATGTAGATCTCCTGCCCTTGTAACCGACTCTGTGTAACCCTAGCCCTCTCCGGTGTCTATATAAACCGGATGGCTTTAGTCCGTAGGACGAACAACAATCATACCATAGGCTAGCTTCTAGGGTTTAGCCTCCTTGATCTCGTGGTAGATCCACTCTTGTAACACACATCATCAATATTAATCAAGCAGGACGTAGGGTTTTACCTCCATCAAGAGGGCCCGAACCTGGGTAAAACATCGTGTCCCTTGTCTCCTGTTACCATCCACCTAGACACATAGTTCGGGACCCCCTACCTGAGATCCGATGGTTTTGACACCGACACCCGCGCTCGGCAGGGTTCTGCCACCTCACAACCACTCCAACGCGGCGATAAGCATGCCAGCGAAGCAGACTCCTGCATGGCGGCATGCAGATCTTCGTGGAAGCCTACCACTTTGCCAACACAGCAGATGGTTGGCCAGCGTGGTGCTGCATGCCTCGTCGGCCCAGACGCGTGGCAAGGCGAGGGGAAGCAACAAAGGACGGGATGGCCTCTGTTGCCGTCCCCAATAAAGCGAGAGGACATGTAGGCATCGCATTAAATGCGCTTGCCCTACGTTGATCGAGTGATAAGCTTGTATCACTGTAGCTTGCCACCTCCTATGTGCCACTATGGCAACCCCTTTGTGTATAAAAGGAGGCCCAAGGCACACAGAGAGGGGATTCGGACTTTTGGACAAAGCACGCATCATAGCTAGTTCAAAAGCTCAAGAACACTCATTTAACCAGATAAAGCAGGACTAGGATATTACGCATCCTCGCGGCCCGAACCTAGATAAAAATCCCATGTGTCCTAACGGCTCGACCTGCTCTTCGTGCAACTAATCCATCGCCGAACGTAGAAGGGATCCTTGTGACCCCATAGGTGATCAGTTTCCCCGACAAGGAGGGAGGGAGATACCTTGGGGGTGACGATAGGCGACGGAGGCGGCAGGGAGAGAGCGAGTGACTGAGCGTGAGGGGGGAGTGGGGGAGAGGTGGAACGGGCCACGCGTGGAGGAAGATATAGGGCCCATTAGCAATGGTGTGGGGTATGGTCTGGTGCTACTGCTAAGGCTATTAGGTGTAGCGCTAGGTCAGTGCCCACATTGCTGCTAAGTGGGCTAGTATCTCTTGACCTGGGGGTACGGTGTGGCCCACTTAACAGTAGTGCCGTGTGTCCCACCCGGCGCTGCTACTAAGTTGTACCTGTAGCGCCTGTTCTGCCCGCCGCCACTAGTACTTAACAGCGGCGCCTTGGCCTTAACCAGCTCTAATACTAATATTCTACCTATAAGCTATTTCCTAGTAGTGCAAATTTACTGCGAGGGACTCTCCATGTTGGTCTGGCCTGTTGAAGATTAGAGATGTTTATTTGCAGGGGAGGAGAATGCAAGTAGTGAATGGAAGGCAGACCGACTTCTGGGAAGATGGATGGATAGGAAGATAGTACACTGAAAGAACAATTTGGTGATCTGTTTGCAATCTGTCAAGAACAAAAAATGTCAGTTAGAAAAATGGCAGAGAAGGGGTGGAACTTTAGTTTCAGAAGATGGTTGACCACTAACCAAATGATTCAGTTGAATAGGATGAGGAGGCTGCTCTTGGATGTTGAGCTAAATGATGATGGAGAAGATACCCCTATATGGGTGTGGAATAACAAAAAAAAAGTTTACAGTCAAATCCGTGTACAATCATATGTTTGACTCGTGTTTGGATAGATCGTTTGACCATCTCTGGAAGGCCAAAATCCCTTTAAAAACAAAATTTGGTTGTGGCTTATATGGCACAATGTCATTGCCACTAAAGACAACATGATAAAACGTAAGTGGGTAGGTGACCCTGTGTGTCAATTATGCCATGAAAATGAACGGATACAACATCTCTTTTTTGGCTATTCGGCTGCCAAATACTGTTGGGCATAGTTTGTAACAGTCTGGATGAGGTCTCCAGACCAGTATATTTTACTCAATTCTTGTGGTGGATATCACATTTTATCCCCAGCAGCAGGAATTTACATATAGTGGGGATGGCGGCTCTATGTCGGGCCCTCTGGAAACTTAGGGGTAGATCTTGTTTCGATGGAAAGCTTGTGAGATCGCCTGCTGAATTCATCTGTTATACTTGTTCCTTTCTCCGATATTGAGCAGGTCTACAGAATGATCAAGATAAAAAGATGCTGGAACACGGTGTCACTCAACTGCAAAGAATAGCGCTGGTGGAGCATGTGGCGAATCAGCGTCCTCTCTGCATTGTGCATGCTGATCTTGAAGATGAGGACAAGATGCAAGAGGACAATGATGAAGAGAAGGACAAGATGCGAGATAATGGGAACTGATCTGAGAGCATCTCCACCCGTTTGCCGCCTCCCCCAGAGGGCTTTAAATATAACCGCCTGGGGGCGAACTGGTGCTAAAATTGTCTTGGGGTGATTGGGTTCCCAGCCGCCGCCCCCAGGCGCCGATATTGGCCCATTTTTGGCGCAAATTTTCTCACTTTTCATCCCACTTTCGGTGCAAAATTGGCCTGCTATCGGCGCAAATCGGCCCATATTAGCCGTGCTTCGGCGCAAATTCGACAGAATCTATTTTTTATCACATAGTTCATCACAAAAAATCAACACAAATTAAATAGTTCAACAAAAAATAGTTCAATACAAATTATATAGTTCAACAAATAAAAACTCATATTTCATCACACGTCGAGTTGTTGATGCACCAGTGGGTCTAGAATCCTGCTGCAGTTGTTGATGCACCAGTGGGTCTCGAATCTCCTGACGCATGTTGAGGAAGGTCGTCCAGCCGGTAGGTGGTGATCAACTTGGGCAAGAGGACCCTGCCTGTAATGTGGTACAGTGTCAAACACTGGCTCTTCCTGCTCACTCTTAATGATCATGTTGTGCAAGATGACACAACAAGTCATGATCTCCCACATTTGATCCTTTGACTAGGTCTGAGTGGGGTACCAGACAACAGCGAATCGAGATTGGAGCACACCAAATGCCCGCTCGAAATCCTTCCTGCAAGCCTCCTGAACCTTCGCAGAGTGGGCGTACTTGCCTCCTAGCACAGGGTTTCAGATAGTATTCACAAATGTGGACCATCTCAGATAGATGCCATCTGCTAGGTAGTATCCCTTGTGGTGTCGCCCATTGATCTCGAAGTTCACCGGAGGAGAATGACCTTCAACAAGCTTGGCAAAGATAGGGAAGCACTGCAATACGTTGATGTCATTGTGAGTTCCTGGCATACCAAAGAAGAAGTGCCAAATCCAGAGGTCGTGTGTGGCCACTGCCTCAAGTACCACACTGCAACCGCCTTGGCGCCTTTGTACATCCCCTGCCAAGCAAATGCACAATTTTTCCATTTCCAATGCATGCAGTCAATGCTTCCAAGCATCCAGGAAATCCTCTTGTTGCATTCTATGCTAGGATGCGAGCACTGTCTTCAGCATTGGGTGATTGCAAGTATTGCGGACCAAACACTGCCACCACTACCCCACAGAACTTGTAGAAACACTCAATGGTCGTGGACTCGGCCATGCGCCTATAGCCTTCGAGTGAATCACCGGGAGCTCCGTATGCAAGCATCCTCATAGCTATCTTGCACTTCTGGAGTGAGGTGAATTCAAGTGTGATGGTGCAATCCTTCTTACACTTGAAGTAGCTATCGAACTCCCGGATGGAATTCATAATCCCAAGAAGAGCTTTCAGCTCATTCGATAATGGCACCAAAAAACTTTGTCGCCGTGTAGTGGAGCGTTGGCGAAGTAGTCGGAGTAGAGCAAGCAATAGCCTTCCAGTCGATGCCTCTTCGCTTTTAGCCGGCCCTGCGCCGAGCCACCTCGCCACAGCTTTGCATTGCTAGCGAGTAGGCTGGCCAGGGCGGTGACGACCATGATATGCTCTTCGTCCTAAGCGTCGGCATCGGCTTCCTCCTCCAGTAGCGCCGCGAGCGCCTCCACATCGTCTGAGTCCATGGCCGAGAAGACAAAACGACAAACACCTAGCGGGCGTGGTAGGTGTGCAGCCGCTGGTATCCCGCCCTACATAGCCGGAGCGCCGGAAAGCTCGCCCAGAACGGGGTGAGGATGCCACGGCAGAATCCTCTCTCTTTTCCGGCGGGGGAATGGCCTATCTAGCGGTGGTAGGGGGTGGCCGGCGCCGGGATCGGCAAGGCGGCAGGAGGGCGTGCGCGTGGGGAGAGGGGCAAATCTGGATGTGCAAAAATGCGTTTTCGCGTGACAGTGGTGGCCTAGACGTTCTTTTTCCTTTCGCCAGAGCCCCCAAGTGCCCCTAGTGCGCTGGGTTCGGCCTAGGGTCGCTGGTCCAAAAACGGGTTGAGCCGGTGGATTTCGGCATCTTGGGGACACAACGGGGGGGTTATGGCGCCGGCGTGAAAAAAATCGCCCTGGGGCCCCTGTTGGGGGCATGGCTGAAGATGCTCTCACTCAGCTACAAAATTGTGATGGGGTGGCTGCTTGGATCCCACTAGAGATGTAAAGCTGGCGGTCGATTTTTTTCTTCTTTTCAGTCTCCTCCTTGGTTAGTTTCTCCCCACTAGCCGTGTATGCGGTGGTTAGGGCCTTAGAGCATCTCCAGCCATTGGCCCCCCAGGGGCGCGTAAAATCGCCGCCTGAGGGCTAGCCGGGGCTAAAAATGGGCATGGGGGCGAGCGGGTTCCCAGCCGCCGGCCCCAGGGCCGCCCCCAGACGCCGTTTATGTTTTTAAAAAAGGGTATTCGGCAAAGTTCGGCAAAGTGGACAAATTATTTGGCTAAAGTTCAACAAACTGGACATATATTCGACATATTCAACATTACATAGCAAAGTTATTTAAAAAAAGGACGCAACTACACTAATTAAGTGCCGAAGAAGTCGCTGAGCGCGGCGAAGTCGCCGACGTTGCCTTCATCCTCGTCGTTGTCTTCGTCGGCCTTCTCCTCCTTGACGTGGCCGCCCCTGCTGGAGCCTTGCCCAGCGTCGCCCTGGCGAACCGGTGGTGGTGGCGCGTCATCATCACTATTGTCGAGGACGACGATGCCTCCCTCGTCGTGGCCCCGGCGCCGAACTTCAAACTGCTCGTAGGCACGGTGCTGGCGCTCCATATCCATGCGAGCCCAGTCATCGCACGCCCATTTCAAGGCCGCCACGTCGTCGAGCTCCTCCACGCCACCTGCGAGCCCGTGCTCCATCTTCACGACAGCGATCCCCGACTCCGTCTTCACGGTGGAGAGCCCAGGCTCTGTCTTCGGTTTTACGTAGCGCGGAGGAGCCAAGGAGGAGGCGCGTCGGCCGCCCTCATTGATGACGATGCTGGTGCTACGGGTGCGCCGCCGAGCAGCGTCTCTGCTGTGGGCTCGGCCTTGACGCTGAACACCGCCGGCGAGCCGGAAGAATGGGAAGAGGAGCGGGAGAAGGAGTGAGAGGAGGCAGGGCCGGCCCTGAGGAGGGCAGCAGGGGCGGCCGCCCCGGGCCCCCGAAAGCCAGGGGCCCCCTCCCACGTACATACACACTAGTTAATTAGCCCAAGGCTGCCCCTGGAAAAATAGTTAATTAGCCCAGGGAGACGCAAGGCCTGAGATGCGCACATAGTCAGATAGCCCAGGAGGCCACGAGTACGTTATCAATCCCTTCCGATCGAGAATTCATTGACTGCTTCCTAATAATTTCGGCTGATTCCTTTCCGCCCAGATCGTGAGCCGCAGGCCGGCGATTCCGGCCTCATCTAGGTCGTCCTCACCATCACCCCAAGTCCGGTCTCCGGTGGACCATCGAACTCCACTCCATGATAGATCCGCTGACATTGTCGCTTAGCTTGGAGGCCAGGCAATGGGGAGATCGTTCCATGCTTCTTGTTTCAGTCTAAAGCCTGATAACTTTTTGATTTTTTAGTTAACTGGTAATTTTTGTTCATGGCAGGCAGAGGCAACTTAGAATACTATCATGAGGATTATGAGAGTCAAGGGTGAAGGGCCTCACGATCTACCATCTAAAGAGTCATCTTCAGGTCTGTACGCATCGGTACAATTAGGTTTAGTTTGAGTACTCTCTTTCTCTCTCTCTTCCTCTCCTAATGTGTGGTTTGATTTGTGATTGTATTTATTTTATAATAAAATCATAAATTTCATGCATGGAAGCAGCAGCAAGAGTTATGTGATCACTCGGTTAAGGATGGTAAAATGATAATATCTAGTGCACATTCTTGCATTTAGTTTATATCATCTTAGTTCAAATTGTTGGATGAAACCATCATAATTTCATTTTCTTTAGAATCATATTTGCTTTATTGAAGTAGAAATTATTATGAAAGTGAAGAGCACACTAGCATGTGCGCCTCTTTATTTGAAGATATTCTCTCGTAAATGAAGGAGATATCTTCGAACGCCTTGCTTCTTGCCATAATCTCATTGGTGGTTTGCCCATAATGCCACACTGAACCATCATGGGTGTATCGATGACCCAGAACCAGTACTAACGGTTATCCCATACCACTGAGCAAATTCACCACCATCAAAAGTGCTTCCTTTGTCCGAGGGTCCAAGATGCCAGCATGGTGAGTTGGTGACACTTGCTGCTCCCACGAAATCACACTGATGGCTCCTTGCGATTGACATAATCACAACCTTGCCATTGCATCATCTACGCCCATCTTCACACAACCATCAGGAGGATGGATCCAAGATGAGATCGTGACAAGTGACTTTGGGTCAAAGAATGCTAGAAGAAAATTTTCAAGGGGCCCCGAATTTTAGTTTCACCCCGTGTCGTGGTTCTAAGACTGACAGTAGAAAGGGGGTAGGTATGGAGAGGCAAGATCCCAGCTATGGTGAAGGTGTACACACAGGATTTACGAGTTCAAGCCCTTCGCGGAGGAAGTAATAGCCCTACGTCTCGGTGCCGGGAGGCAGACGACTGGATTATATGTGTGTGATGTTACAGGGGGAGTGAACACTTGTCCCAGAGGAGGGGTGGCTTATATAGAGTGCGCCAGGGACCCAACCATCCTCCATTACAAGGGGCTTAATGTACATAAAGTAGGGGCATTACTGATAACGCCAGTCTTAAGTGCTATTAATGACCTTAAAGACTACAGAGTGAACGCCAGACCGTTGAGTGATTTCTGATCTTCGGTAGGTCGAGTGATTCCTTGTATGGTCGAGTGACAACAAATAGGAGGGGTATCCGAGTGATATGATTGGTCGAGTGGATTGCACTCGACACCTTTGGCTGGGGGGGTTCTTCGTTGCCTCTTGGACTTCTTATCTTCTAGGGTAGGGACCTTGGGTAGGACGTATAGGTCAGGCCTATGACCCTACCCCAGGTCTATATCTTCATCAGTAGCCCCCGAATGGATTAACGTTCGATAGGAAAGTAGGTTGAAGTTGAACTTGTTCTGAGCTTTGCACCTCACGAGTGTTTTTCGCAAGATGGAAGACTCTCGTTGGTACTTCAGCGTCGATTCAGTTGCCTTGATCCATTCAGAAAGTTGCCGAGTGAACTTATAGCATCATCCGCCGAGTGTTGTCTTGGAGTGTAGAATCTTTGGCGCGATTGATTGTAGTGTATCCCAGATTTCACGGAATACGAAATTTCAGGGAAGCGCGCGGGACGGGGCGCGCCGAAGTAAGCGAAGCGGATAAACATTAGTGCCTCGATTTCTGCGCCGCCTTTTTTGCCACGTACATTGTGCGTGACTGTTGCGGGATTTGACAGGATCGCCTGGTCCCACGCGTCAGCCACTCGGAAGCAGCCCTTTATAAGGCGATTGGGCCGAAGCGTCTGCACTGTGCACGCCCGTTTCTCTTTCTTCTTCCTCTGCTTCTCCATGCATCCAGTTCTTTTGCTCTCGAGGCCACCGCTCTGCCGCCATGGTGAAGGACAAGACGGTGGCGCTGGAGCGTGCGAAGAAGGCGACGGGGGTAGCGAAAGTCAAGAAGCAGAACCGCGGGTCGTCATCACGCGCGGGGCTGCCGCCCGGCTGGATCCAGGGCGATTGGATCTGGTCTTCGCTCCGGCAAGAAGATCTGGACGAGCTGGTGCAGTCCGGGCTGATCACCAAGGGTGCAGCAAGGCTGCCTGAGGGGGAGATGGAGCCGCAGCCTCAACCGGGTGAGTGTGTACTGCTCGCCACCCATGTCGACCGGGGTTTTTCGCTCCCTCCGCACCCCTTCTTCCGGGGCTTCCTGAACTTCTTCGGTGCCCAACTCCACCATTTTTCTCCCAATACCATCATGTACCTTGCCGCATTTGTGTCGATGTGTGAAAACTTTTTGGGGTGTCAACCGCACTGGGGCCTTTTCAAACACATCTTCACCATCCGTTCCCAGTCGGTGAAGAAAGCGAAAACAAGTGACTCGAAGACCCATGTCATCCATATGTGCGGGGGTTTGGGTATCCAAAAGAGGCATAGGAGTTCTTTCCCTGCGATGACTCTTCCTGAATCAGTTAGAGGTTAGCAGTCGACCTGGTTCTACTACTAGGACGTCCCAACTCCAGGTCAGTCGACTGGCCTTCCCCACTTCACTTTCGACCGTGTCCAGACTCCTTCTCCACTGAAAGTGACTGCTGCTGAGAACATGGAGACGAAGATGTTGGTTGAGAAAGTGGTGCAACTGATTAACGAGGGTTTCACTGGCCTGGACCTGCTGGAGGTATTCCTCAGTCGATGCATCCAGCCTTGACCATCCCATGTGGCTGTACTCTGGGTCCGACGACACCGCTCAGGTTCATCCAGAGGAAGTGCCACCCAAGACCGTAGCCATGTGGTTGAAGAGCATCACAGGCAACCAGAACAACCCCAGAGGAGCCAGGCGAGTCATCCCCTTTAGTGATGACAATCAGCCCGACAAGGTATGCTCTTTATTCCGACTGTCTTTGCATACATATTCCGACTGTACTTGATCTCAACTGACTTTCACTCGACTTTTGTCTTGTAGGTTTTCACTGAAATGTATTTGATGCCCAACGGTGAACAAGCTCTGGAGCAGGACCAGGAGGGAGAGGCCAGCGCGGAGGAGAGCGGTGAATGGGAATCTTCGGACGAAGACGAGGAGGAGGAGAGCGAGGAGTCGGGCGATGAGGAAGAAGTCGACTTGCCGCCGCGCTCCGAACGCCGATCCAAGGAACACCATGACCTGGCGGGCGGGTGCGGAAAGAACGTGGCTCCAAGTACCCACACGCAAAAGCGCACTCGGACGTCAACTCCGGAGCCGACAGAGAAGGTCGCCAAGCAGCCCAAGGTTGCTCCTCCAAAGACTCGGAAGACATTGCCGCGGATCAAGATGGACATCCCTGTTGCTTCGGGGTGAGTATCTAGCTTTCATTTATCTAAGCCGACTGAAGTTTTTGTTCTGACCAAACGGATCATGTATCTTTCTAGCCCAACCTCTGCTGCAACTGACATGGATATCGACAAAGCTCCAGGAGACGAGGATACTGATGATGTGGCCACTTCTCGAGTTGGTAAGTCCACTCGACCAGGTTTCATTTAGTCGAGTGGGTTGTCAGTCGGCTGGATTTCCAATGTTTCTCTCTCTCTCTGTAGTTCCGCGAGAAGTCGTCATGCTTCCTGATGATGATGAAGAAGAAGTGTCTCTACAGGAGAGGAGGAGGAGAGGTGGGGGCTCGAGCAGGAGAAAGCTTGAAGTTCAAGTCCCTCATCGACGCCGGCGCTTGAGGTAGTGGTCGAGCGTTCCGGAGATCCGGTTCAGACCAACATCACGTTTGCCAGCCCGCTGATGACTGATCGTCCGTCGAGGTCGACTGCTCCGGTTACCGCCGCTCCAGTGCAACTCCACTCATCTGACCCAGTAGCTGCTTCGGACGCCTTGGAGCCATCACTCTTTACTACATATCTGACCCCAGACGATTCGCCAAGTGCTGTCAGGGAGGCTCTTCGCCAGGTGAACCTTGTCATGGAGCAGGTGAAGGTGATGCATGAGGCTAGTCAGGTGGCTTATAACGCCAGCACCGCCCTGCAGACCAATGTTAAGGTCAGCAAACTCCGACTGAACTTTTGAATGTTGTTTTATATCCAATCACCCAGTGGGGTGTGCCTGTGTTTAGAGTTTAGGAAATCTTCCACTTCATTCGACTCATGCTGAGTCTTAGTAATCTGTCCGGACCAGTGGGGGCACGCCGAGTGCACCCATTGGGTGTAGTCCCCGAGACCACGGTCGACTGCTGGCAGTCGGCTGAGGTCTTAGAATCTTCTCTCTTTTTTTGACTCACGCTGGGCAGACTGCTACCTCTTGGGCACTGCGTTGGATTTCCCTGAAGAGGAGAGGATGATGCAGCAAAGTAGCGTAAGTATTTCCCTCAGTTTTTGAGAACCAAGGTATCAATCCAGTAGGAGACCACGCACAAGTCCCTCGTACCTACACAAAACGATAGCAACTCGCAACCAACGCTTAGGGGTTGTCAATCCCTTCACGGTCACTTACGAGAGTGAGATCTGATAGAGATAATATTTTTGGTATTTTTGATAGATAGATGCAAAGTAAAAAGTAAAAGGCAAAGTAAAAACAAAGCAAGTAAATAAAGTGATATAGATTGATATGATGAGAATAGACCCGGGGGCCATAGGTTTCACTAGTGGCTTCTCTCAAGAGCATAAGTATTCTACGATGGGTGAACAAATTACTGTTGAGCAATTGACAGAATTGAGCATAGTTATGAGTATATCTAGGCAATGATCATGTATATAGGCATCACGTCCAAAACAAGTAGATCGAAACGATTCTGCATCTACTACTATTACTCCACTCATCGACCGCTATCCAGCATGCATCTAGAGTATTAAGTAAAAACAGAGTAACGCCTTAAGCAAGATGACATGATGAAGAGGGATAAATTCATGCAATATTATAAAAAACCCATCTTGTTATCCTCGATGGCAACAATACAATACGTGCCTTGCAACCCTTTCTGTCACTGGGTAAAGACACCGCAAGATTCAACCCAAAGCTAAGCATTTCTCCCATTGCAAGAACTACCAATCTAGTTGGCCAAACCAAAAAGGATAATTCGAAGAGACTTGCAAAGATAACTCAATCATACATAAAAGAATTCAGACAGAATCAAATATTTTCCATAGATAATACTGGATCATAAACCCACAATTCATCGGTCTCAACAAACACACCGCAAAAAGAAGATTACTTCGAATAGATCTCCACGAGAGAGGGGGAGAACATTGTATTGAGATCCAAAAAGAGAGAAGAAGCCATCTAGCTACTAGCTATGGACCCGAAGGTCTGAAGTAAACTACTCACACTTCATCGGAGGGGCTATGGTGATGGTGTAGAAGCCCTCCGTGGTGGATGCCCCCTTCGGCGGAGCTCCGGAACAGGCCCCAAGATGGGATCTCGTGGATACAGAAGGTTGTGGCGGTGCAATTAGGTTTTTGGCTCCTGTTCTGATCGTTCGGGGATACGTAGGTATATATAGGAGGAAGGAGTACGTCGGTGGAGCTCCGAGGGGCCCACGAGGTAGGGGGCGCGCCCAGGGGGCGCGCCCTCCACCCTCGTGACCTCCTCGGGCACTGCTTGGAGTAGGTTCCAAGTCTCCTGGATCATGTTCGGTTGGAAAATCATGATCCCGAAGGTTTCATTCCGTTTGGACTCCGTTTGATATTTTGTTTCTTCGAAATACTGAAAAAGGCAAAAAAAACAACAATTCTGGGTTGGGCCTCCGGTTAATAGGTTAGTCCCAAAAGTAATATAAAAGTGGAAAATAAAGCCCAATATAGTCCAAAACAGTAGATAAAGTAGCATGGAGCAATCAAAAATTATAGATACGTTGGAGACGTATCAGGCATCCCCAAGCTTAATTCCTGCTCGTCCTCGAGTAGGTAAATGATAAAAAAAGAATTTTTGATGCGGAGTGATACTTTGGCATAATTTCAATGTAATTCTTCTTACGTGTGATATGAATATTCAAATCCGAAAGATTCAAGACAAAAGTTCATATTGACAAAAAAAATAATACTTCAAGCATACTAATCAAAGCAATCATGTCTTCTCAAAATAACATGGCAAAAGAAAGCTCATCCCTACAAAATCATATGGTTAGGCTATGCTTCATTTTCGTCACACAAAGATGTTCCCAACTTCTATACCCCCGATGACAAGCCAAGCAATTGTTTCATACTCAAATAATCTCAAACTTTTCAACTTTCACGCAATACATGAGCGCGAGCCATGGATATAGCACTATGGGTGGAATAGAATATGATGATGGGGATTGTGTGGAGAAGACAAAAAAAAGGAGAAAGTCTCATATTGACCAGGCTAATCAACGGGCTATGGAGATGCACATCATTTGATGTCAACATGAGGAGTAGGGATTGCCATGCAACGGATGCACTAGAGCTATGAATGCTCAACAAAAGAAAACTAGTGGGTGTGCATCCAACTTGCTTGCTCACGAAGACCTAGGGAATTTTGAGGAAGCCCGTCATTGGAATATAAAAGCCAAGTTCTATAATGAAAAATTCCCACTAGTATAAAAAGACAACTTATGAGACTCACTATCATGAAGATCTTGGTGCTACTTTGAAGCACAATATATGAGACTCACTACATGAAGAACAAGTGCTACTTTGAAGCACAAGTGTGGTAAAAGGATAGTAGAATTGTCCCTTCTCTCTTTTTCTCTCATTTTTTTATTTGTTTGGGCCTTTCTCTTCTTCTTTTTTTATGGCCTCTTTTTTTTGTCCGGAGTCTCATCCCGACTTATGCGGGAATCATAGTCTCCATCATCCTTTCCTCACTTGGGACAATGCTCTAATAATAATTATCATCACACTTTTATTTTTCTTACAACTCAACAATTACAACTCGATACTTAGAACAAGATATGACTCTATATGAATGCCTCCGGCGGTGTACCGGGATGGTGCAATGAATCAAGAGTGACATGTATGAAAATAGTGCATGGTGGATTTGCCACAAATACGATGTCAACTACAAGATCATGCAATGGCAATATGACAAAAGTAATGTATGTCATGATGATGATGATGGAAGTTGCATGGCAATATATCTCGGAATGGCTATGGAAATGCCATGATAGGTAGGTATGATGGCTATTTTGAGGAAGATATAAGGAGGTTTATGTGTGATAGAGCGTATCGTATCACGGGGTTTGGATGCACCAGCGAAGTTTGCACCAACTCTCAAGGTGAGAAAGGGCAATGCACGGTACCGAAGAGGCTAGCAAAGGCGGAAAGGTGAGAGTGCGTATAATCCATGGACTCGACATTAGTCAAAAGAACTCATATACTTATTGCAAAAATTTAGAAGCCATCAAAAAATTCAAGTACTAAGCGCATGCTCCTAGGGGGATAGATTGGTAGTAAAAGACCATCGCTCGTCCCTGACCGCCACTCATAAGGATGCACAAGCCAGGTACACTTCATGTTTCAAATTTGTTACACAACTTTACCCATACGTGCATGCTACGGGACTTGCAAACTTCAACACAAGTATTTCTCAAATTCACAATTATCAACTAGCACGACTTTGATATTATTACCTCCATATCTCAAAACAATTATCAAGCATCAAACTTATCTTAGTATTCAATTTACTCAAAAGAAAGTTTCGCATGTCTTGAACACTAGGTATATTAACATTAAGCAAATTATCATGCTATTAACGACTCTCAAAATAATCTAAGTGAAGCATGAGAGATCAATAGTTTCTTTAAAACAAATCCACCACCGTGCTCTAAAAGGTCTAAGTGAAGCACTAGAGCAAAAATTATCACGCTCAAAAGATATAAGTGAAGCACTATGAGCAAAACTATCAAGCTAAAAAGATATAAGTGAAGCACATAGAGTATTCTAACAAATTCAAATTCATGTATGGCTCTCTCAAAAGGTGTGTACAGCAAGGATGATTGTGGTAGACTAACAAGCAAAGACGCAAATAATACAAGACGCTCCAAGCAAAACACATATCATGTTGGTGAATAAAAATATAGCTCCAAGTAAATTACCGATGGAAATGGACAAAAGAGGGGATGCCTTCTGGGGCATCCCCAAGCTTTGACTTTTTGGTGTCCTTGGATTATCTTGGGGGTGCCATGGGCATCCCCAAGCTTAGGCTCTTGCCACTCCTTGTTTCATAATCCATCAAAAGAATTCACCCAAAACTTGAAAACTTCACAACACAAAACTCAACAGAAATCTCGTGAGCTCCGTTAGAGAAAGAAAACAAAAAACTACTTCAAAGTACTGTAATTAACTCATTCTTTATTTATATTGGTGTTAAACCTACTGTATTCCAACTTCTCTATGGTTTATAAACTAATTTACTAGCCATAGATTCATCAAAATAAGCAAACAACACACGAAAAACAGAATCTGTCAAAAACAGAATAGTCTGTAGAAATCTGTAACTAACGCAAACTTCTGGAACTCTAAAAATTCTACCAACATAGGAAGTCCTGGAAAATTTTCTTATTGATCAGCAGCAAAAAGAATCAACGCAAAATCACGTTCCTGTGATTTATCATAACTAAATTCGTGCGTGCAAAGTTTATGTTTTTCAGCAGAATCAAATCAACTATCATCGTAGGTTATCCTATAGGTTCTACTTGGCACAAACACTAATTAAAACATAAAACCACATCCAAACAGAAGGTAGATGGATTATTTATTCCTAAACATAATCAAAAACAAAAAAACACAAAATAAAATTGGGTTGCCTCCCAACAAGCGCTATCGTTTAACACCCCTAGCTAGGCATTGATAATTTTAACGATGCTCACATCAAAGACAAGAATTAAAGCACAAAGGAGCATCATGAAACACGTGAAAAACACATCTAAGTCTAACATACTTCCTATGCATAGGCATCTTATAGGCAAACAAATTATCATATCAACAAAAACTAGCATATGCAAGGAAGCAGAAAGAAACAATAGCAATCTCAACATGACGAGAGGTAAAAAAAATTCTAAGACCATATTTTCCTCTCTCATAATAATTACATGTGGGATCATAAGCAAATTCAACAAAATAGCTATCACATAAAATGTTTTCAACATGATCCACATGCACGCAAAGTTGACACTCTTCCAAAATAGTGGGATTAACATTAACTAAAGTCATGACCTCTCCAAACCCACTTTTATCAAAAATTTCATAAGATTGAACATTCTCCAAATATGTGGGATCTAAAGTTGACACTCTTCCAAACCCACTTTCAATAATATTGCAAAAACTATTATCAATCTCATATTCATCATGGGGTTTAAATAAATTTTCAAGATCATAAGAAGAATCACCCCAATCATGATCATCGCAACAAGTAGCAGACATAGCAAAATTAGCATCCCCAAGCTTAGGGTTTTGCATATTATTAGCGCAATTGACATCAATAGAATTTATAAAATCATTGCAATCATGCTTTTTATTCAAAGATCAATTGTGAATTCCTTCATAAAGTATTACATCACAATTTCCAGATTCACGAATTTCAAGCAAAACCTCATAAAGATAATCTAGTGCACTCAACTCACTAGCAATAGGTTCGACATAATTAGATCTCTTAAAGAGATTAGCAAGTGGATGAGGATCCATAAACTTTTAGCAAGCGAAGACGCAAGCAAAAATAAGGCACAAGCAAACATAAGATTGAACGGAAGAAGGGTGAATAAAACGGCAAGGGTGAAGTTGGGGAGAGGAAAACGAGAGGCAAATGGCAAATAATGTAATGCGAGAGATAGGGATTGCGATGGGTACTTGGTATGTTTGACTTGCTTGCGTGAGCCTCCCCGGCAACGGCGCCAGAAATTCTTCTTGCTACCTCTTGAGCACTGCGTTGGATTTCCCCGAAGAGGAGAGGATGATGCAGCAAAGTAGCGTAAGTATTTTCCTCAGTTTTTGAGAACCAAGGTATCAATCCAGTAGGAGACCACGCACAAGTCCCTCGTACCTACACAAAATGATAGCAACTCGCAACCAATGCTTAGGGGTTGTCAATCCCTTCACGGTCACTTACGAGAGTGAGATCTGATAGAGATAATATTTTTGGTATTTTTGATAGATAGATGCAAAGTAAAAAGTAAAAGGCAAAGTAAAAACAAAGCAAGTAAATAAAGTGATATAGATTGATATGATGAGAATAGACCCGGGGGCCATAGGTTTCACTAGTGGCTTCTCTCAAGAGCATAAGTATTCTACGGTGGGTGAACAAATTACTGTTGAGAAATTGACAGAATTGAGCATAGTTATGAGTATATCTAGGCAATGATCATGTATATAGGCATCACGTCCAAAACAAGTAAATCGAAATGATTCTGCATCTACTACTATTACTCCACTCATCGACCGCTATCCAGCATGCATCTAGAGTATTAAGTAAAAATAGAGTAATGCCTTAAGCAAGATGACATGATGTAGAGGGATAAATTCATGCAATATAATAAAAACCCCATCTTGTTATCCTCGATGGCAACAATACAATACGTGTCTTGCAACCCTTTCTGTCACTGGGTAAGGACACCGCAAGATTGAACCCAAAGCTAAGCACTTCTCCCATTGCAAGAACTACCAATCTAGTTGGCCAAACCAAAAAGGATAATTCGAAGAGACTTGCAAAGATAACTCAATCATACATAAAAGAATTCAGAGAAGAATCAAATATTTTCCATAGATAATGCTGGATCATAAACCCACAATTCATCGGTCTCAACAAACACACCGCAAAAAGAAGATTACATCGAATAGATCTCCACGAGAGAGGGGGAGAACATTGTATTGAGATCCAAAAAGAGAGAAGAAGCTATCTAGCTACTAGCTATGGACCCGAAGGTCTGAAGTAAACTACTCACACTTCATCGGAGGGGCTATGGTGATGGTGTAGAAGCCCTCCGTGGTGGATGCCCCCTCCGGTAGAGCTCCGGAACAGGCCCCAAGATGGGATCTCGTGGATACAGAAGGTTGCGGCGGTGGAATTAGGTTTTTGGCTCCTGTTCTGATCGTTCGGGGATACGTAGGTATATATAGGAGGAAGGAGTACGTCGGTGGAGCTCTGAGGGGCCCACGAGGTAGGGGGCGCGCCCAGGGAGGTGCGCCCTCCACCCTCGTGACCTCCTCGGGCACTGCTTGGAGTAGGTTCCAAGTCTCCTGGATCATGTTCAGTTGGAAAATACGATCCCGAAGGTTTTATTCCGTTTGGACTGCGTTTGATATTCTGTTTCTTTGAAATACTGAAAAAGGCAAAAACAACAATTCTGGGCTGGGCCTCCGGTTAATAGGTTAGTCCCAAAAATAATATAAAAGTGGAAAATAAAGCCCAATATAGTCCAAAATAGTAGATAAAGTAGCATGGAGCAATCAAAAATTATAGATACATTGGAGACGTATCACAGACCATTCTGAGTGTTGATCTAAACCAGTGGGGGCACGCTAAGTGCACCCACTGGGTGTAGTCCCCGAGACTACTGTTGAATATCTGATTCGGCAGTAGTCTTAGAGTAACTTTTTGCTGTCATTGTCTTTTATTTCTGTCGATTGATATATCTCTCTTGTTGACTGCAGAGGTCTTGTGATCTTGGAGCCGAGCTTTCCAAGTTGAAGAAGAAGCACATCAGCGTTGAACTTGATCTTGAACTCGCAAAGAAGAACCTCAAGACAGCTCAAGAAGAAATGGCTACCATGGGAGCTAACCAATCAACTCCTGACCACCTAGTAGCTCGCGTCTTTCACTGTTTTTTCTTTCAGTCTCTTTGAACCGAATGACTTCACACAAGCAGATGTGCGTAGTGAAAACCGTCAACTTCAGGCTCGTCTGAAGAGTGTTGTTTCTTTAGAGAGAATGAAGGAAGCCTTGGAGAAGAAGGACCAGGACCTTGTTGCTGCTCAGAAGGAAGCACGTGAGAAGACAACGCTTGCGGACAAGAAGTTGGCTTCAGTCGGCAAGTTGGAAGAGGAGAACGCGAAGTTGAAGACCGCCATCTCGGAAGCCAATCGGGAAGTCAAACAGCTGAAGAAGGACAAGGAGAACCTGTCCAATGAAGTTGGAGGCCTCAGAGCCAAGATAGGCGAGCTAGAGTCCTATCTGGGTCAACTTGCCGCGAAACTAGTTCTGAAGCTTGAAGGTACAGCCGCTCGACTGGTTAATTGTCGTCGATTGAAGCATGTTGTAATATTGTCGACTCACTATTTTTCATGATGGAGCAGGACTTTGTCAGGATTTTGAAGCTGAAACCGGGCGGGTCGAGACAGGTCTCGACCCGATCAATTGCCCTATGAAAGATGATGTTGTGATGAACTTGTTGCGGTTGGAATTATGCTTGGACGGCACCGTTGCCTATCTGGCTCGACTGAAGGCGGCGGTGACCCAGGTGGACGCTGAACTCTGGCCTCAGGTAGAACTTTCTCAAGACCTCGAGTCGCTGATGACTCGACTCAATCAGATTCCTGGTCGAGTGCAGGAGTGAAAGAAGTCGTCTACTCGCTGTGGCACTGATGTCGCCCTATCATTGCTTCGAGTGCACTGCAAGGAGGCCAGAGAAGACAAGTTGGCGGCCCTCAAGGTGGTGAATACTAAGAAGCACACATTACATTCCTTCATGGGCACCTTCCTTGAGGCAGCCACTCGAATCGCTGACAGCATTGACCTCGATAGCTTCTGCGATCCAGCCAGCCCTTCTCCCGCCGAGTGATTGAAAAAACATTATGCTTCACCCTCATTTGCCATGGAATGCCGAGTGATTTTGTAATCATTGAAACTTCTTCAGGCCTGACGCCCGAGTACTTTTAATCCATGGTTAGAAACCTTTGGATTTATCTGAGCTTGGTTTATCTTTTAATATGTGGTGTTTGTCTTCGAGCGGAACTCATTCTTCCCTCGGATTGGTTTTTGTATTCTTGATGCAGCTTCTAAGGAAGAGGTCGCAATCGACCTGTTGGACAAGCCTTGAGCAGCATTGATCAGCTCATCAGCGAGGCACTCAGCAATGGCCTTGACGTTCCTGAAAGCAGTTCGTCTCGGCACTAGCTGTTGAATGAGCCTTTCGCAGCATTGGTCAGCTCATCAGCGAGGCATTCAGCAATGGTCTTGACGTTCCTGAAAGCAGCTTGCCTTGGCGTCAGCTGTTGGATGAGCCTTTGGCAGTGCGCACAATCTCGTCCTTCTTCTTGACAGTGCAGCCCCGGAGGGAGGGGTCGTGGTCGGCCTGCACCATTCGGCTGGGTTTTTTATACTTAGGCAAGTACTGGACTGCAGCTAAGCCCCCGAGTGAGAGGATCGCTCACCACTCGGTAGGATTTTTTATACTTAGGCGAGTACTGGAGTGCAGTTAAGCCCCCCGAGTGGGAGGATCGCTCACCACTCGGTAGGATTTTTTATACTTAGGCGAGTACTAGACTGCAGCTAAGCCCCCGCGTGAGAGGATCGCTCACCACTCGTAGGATTTTTTATACTTAGGCGAGTACTAGACTGCAGCTAAGCCTC
>NC_041387.1:390927141-390934258 GCF_002162155.2 Triticum dicoccoides | reverse complement strand
TAGGATTTTTTAACACTTAGGCGAGTACTGGACTGCAGCTAAGACTCCGAGTGAGAGGCTGGCTCACCACTCGGTAGGATTTTCCAAACTTAGGTGAAACGGATTCGCAGCTAAGCCTCCGAGTGAGAGGCTGGCTCACCACTCGGTAGGATTTTCCAAACTTAGGCGAAACGGATTCGCAGTTAAGCCTCCGAGTGAGAGGCTGGCTCACCACTCAGTAGGATTTTTCTTTTCAACTTAGGCGAAACGGATTCGCAGCTAAGCCCCTGAGTGAGAGGCTGGCTCATCACTCGGTAGGATTTTCCTTTTCAACTTAGGCGAAACAGGTTCGCAGCTAAGGCACCCACTGGGGGATTTTAGAACATGCAAAAAATGAACAACAATCATTCGAGAGACTGTAAAATCATGTCTTTGATAATCGAACTAAAAGGTATTTCTTATTACATCTCAATAGTCTGAATGCTTAAGAGTAAAAGGGGCGTAGTAGTTCCGCATTCCAAGCATGTGGCTCATCTTTATTTTGCTCGATGTTGAAAAGATGATATGCTCCATTGTGGAGCACTTTGGTGATGACGAAAGGGCCTTCCCAAGCAGGGGTGAGCTTGTGCAGTTTCTGCTGGTCCACTCGAAGAACTAAGTCTCCCTCCTGAAATGCTCGCCCCTTACGTTTTCGGCATGGAATCGGTATAGGTCTTGTTGATAAATGATCGACCGGATCAAGGCCATTTCTCTTTCTTCTTCCAGGAGATCGACTGCATCTTGCCGAGCCTGTTCTGCTTCTTCTTCTGAGAAGAGCTCAACTCGGGCCGCATTGTGGAGCAGATCACTCGGGAGTATAGCTTCAGCTCCGTAGACTAATAAGAATGGAGTTCGTCCAGTTGACCGATTAGGAGTTGTCCTCAATCCCCAAAGTACTGATGGAAGTTCATTGACCCAGGCACCTGCTGCATGCTTGAGGTCACGCATCACTCGGGGTTTCAGTCCTTTGAGAATCAATCCATTTGCTCTTTCAGCCTGCCCATTCAACTGAGGATGGCAACTGAAGCATAATCGACCCTCGTGCCTTGGGAAGCACAAAAGGCTCTGAACTCGTCAGAGTCGAAGTTCGACCCATTATCCATGATGATGCTGTGCGGAACACCATATCTGAATATCAATTCTCTGATGAAACTTACAGTTGTACTTGCTTCAAGGTTTTTAATGGGCTTGGCTTCAATCCATTTGGTGAACTTGTCGACTACTACCAGCACATGGGTAAATCCACTCTTGCCAGTCCTCAGAGGTCCAACCATATCCAATCCCTAGACAGTGAAAGGCCAGACGAGTGGAATAGTCTTCAGAGCTAACACGGGCTTATGGGACATGTTGGAGTAAAACTGACAGCCTTCACATTTGTCTACTATTTCTTTCGCCATCTCGTTGGCATGTGGCCAGTAAAATCCGGCTCGGTATGCTTTGGTCACGATGGTCCGAGAGGACGCATGGTGACCACAGGTCCCCGAGTGAATATCATTGAGGATCATTCGGCCTTCTTCTGGCGTAATGCATTTCTGACAGACTCCAGTTACGCGTTCTCTGAACAACTGACCTTTTGTCACAGTAAAGGATTTAGATCGTTGGACGATCTGTCGAGCCTCTTCCTCATCCTCTGGAAGCTCCTTCCTAAGAATGTATGCGATGTATGGCACTGTCTAGTCAGGAGTGATGACCAAAACCTCCATGACTAAGTCGACCACGGCTGGGATTTCGACTTCAGTCGGATCTGTGGCGCTCTTAGGCTGTGGGGACTCTTCAGTGAAAGGATCTTCTTGAACTGAAGGTGAATGAATATGTTCCAAAAACACATTGCTGGGAATGGCCTCTCTCTTAGATCCTATCTTTGCTAATTCATCTGCGGCTTGATTTTTCAGTCGGGGTATATGGTGAAGCTCCAACCCTTCAAACTTCTTTTCCAACTTTCTTACTGCATTGCAATAACCAGTCATGGCTGGGCTCCTGACATCCCATTCTTTCATCACTTGATTAACCACCAAATCTGAGTAACCATAGACCATAAGGTGACGAATGCCGAGTGAAATGGCCATACGCAACCCGTACAGAAGTGCTTCGTATTCAGCTTTGTTGTTGGAAGAGTCAAAATGAATTTGGAGAACATAGCTAAGCTTGTCTCCACGGGGGGATACCAACACTACCCCAGCACCGAAGCCGTTCAGCATCTTGGAGTCATCGAAGAACATGGTCCAATGCTCCGAGTGAACTTGAGTCGGCAGTTGCTGCTCAATCCACTCGGCAAGGAAATCTACGATTGCCTGGGACTTGATAGCTTTCTTTGCCACAAACTTGACATCCAATGGAAGGAGTTCAATCGCCCATTTTGCTACTCGATCAGTTGCATCTTTGTTGTTCAGAATTTCAGATAAAGGTGCGTCGCTGACGACTGTAATGGAGTGATCAGAGAAATAGTGTGCAACCTTCTTCATGGTCATGTAGATTCCATAGACAAGCTTCTGATAATGTGGATATCGTTGCTTGGATGGAGTCAAAACTTCAGAGAGATAATACACTGGGCGCTGAACTTTGTAAGCCTTTCCTTCTTCTTCCCGCTCGACCATGAGTACTATACTGACAACTTGTCCAGTGGCTGCAATATAAAGCAGTAAAGGCTCTTTGCTGATTGGCGCAGCAAGCACCGGCTGGGTGGAAAGCAGGGCTTTGAGCTCTACAAATGTTGCGTCAGCTTCATCAGTCCACTCGAACTTATCAGATTTCTTCATCAATCGGTAAAGAGGTAAGGCCTTTTCACCGAGACGAGAAATGAATCGACTCAAGGCGGCCAAACAACCAGTAAGCCTCTGAACGTCATGCACACGCATAGGGCGTTTCATTCGGAGTATGGTATCAACTTTTTCTGGATTTGCGTCGATCCCTCGTTCAGAAACGAGGAAACCAAGTAACTTTCCACCTGGAACTCCGAATGTGCACTTTGACGGAATAAGCTTGATATCATACCTTCTTGGGTTGCCAAAGGTTTCTGCGAGGTCAGTCGGTAGGTCAGAACCTTTACGTGACTTGACCACAATGTCGTCCATGTATGCTTCCACATTCTGACTGATTTGAGTGAGCAAGCACTTCTGAATCATCCTCATAAATGTGGCTCCGGAATTTTTAAGACCAAATGGCATGGTGACATAGCAAAAGCACCTGAATAGGGTGATGAAGGCTGTTTTTATTTCATCGGGACCATATAGTCAGATCTGATGATACCTGAAATATGCATCTAAAAAAGACAAGCGCTCACACCCCGCAGTCGAGTCAACAATCTGATCGATGCGGGGGGGAGGGAAATGATCTTTCAGGCAGGCCCGATTGATGTGCTTGAAATTGATGCACATACGAAGTGAATCGTCCTTTTTAGGGACCATGACTACATTGGCAAGCCACTTGGAGTGGTAGATCTCATGGATGAACTCTGCTGCTAGGAGCCAAGCCACTTCCTCGCCAATTGCTTTTCTTTTCTGCATGGGGACCGCCGAAGATGCTCTTTGATGGGTTTTACCTTGGGGTTGACACGCAAATGGTGCTCAGCCGGTTCTCTGGGTACACCCGGCATGTCAGAAGGTTTCCATGCAAAGATGTCCCAGTTCTCACGAAGGAACTGGATGAGCGCTTCTTCCTATTTGCTATCGAGTGTCGTTGATATATGAGTTGGTGCGGCATTGGGATCAGTCGGGTGAATATGAATCGGCTTCGTTTCGCCAGAGACTGAAATGCAGAATCTGTGGCAGGCTTCTTAGCTCGGAGCAAATCACTCGGATCTGCACTCTTCTGATATTCTTGAAATTTAACTGCTGCCATTTGTGCATCGGCAATTCTGTAAGCACTCCTCTGCCTTCTGCCGATTGCCAGTAACTGTGATCACACCTCTAGGGCCAGGCATCTTCAACTTGAGGTACACGTAACATGGTCGAGCCATAAAACATGCATAGGCTGGCCTACCCAGGATGGCATGATAAGCACTCTTGAAATCCACAACTTCAAATGTCAACTTTTCCTTACGGTAATTCTTGGAATCACCGAAAACCACGTCAAGGGCGATCTGGCCGTGTGATTCGGCTTTCTTTCCAGGGATAACGCCATGGAAACTCATATTGCTCTTGCTAAGTTTGGACATCGGAATGCCCATCCCCTTCAAGGTTTCAGCGTAAAGGATATTCAGGCCGCTACCACCATCCATTAGCACCTTGGTCAGTCTAGTGCCTTCGACCACTGCGTCGACCACCAACGCTTGCCTCCCAGGGGTGGCTATACGAGCAGGGTGATCAGACTGGTCGAATGTGATGGCTGTCTGAGACCATTTCACGTATGTGGCCGTCATCGCCAGAGCGACCATATTCACTTCTCTATTGATAACTTTCAACCGACTCTTGCTCTCAACATCAGCAAAAATCATGAGGGTGGAATTGACTTTAGGATAACTGTCATCTTCCTCTTCGTCCTCGTCTTTGTCCGAATCTTTTTCCTTCTCACTAGGTTGTTTCTCTCGGAACTGCTGGATCAGGAGTCGACATTGTCGAGTGGTATGCTTAGGGTAAATCAGATTACCCACTTCGTCCTTCTTCGTGTGGATGTGACACGGTAAATCCAACACATCATTTCCTGCTTGATCCTTTACCTTCTTGGGGGGCCAGGGCCCTTTAGGTTTTCCCTTAAACTTTCCTTGAGTCACTGTTGCAATCTCACCGGGTGCTGCAGGCTCGTCCTTACGTTTTTGTTTCCGATTGTAATTACCCCCGCCGGCCTCTTAGCCGACTGGTTTACCCTTTCCGCTGCGGAGTCGATCCTCTTCTTCTCCGTTAGCGTACCGGGTGGCTATTTCCATCATCAGAGTCAGAGTCATATCTCCAGTCCGACCGAACTTCAGGACCAACTCTCGGTATTTGACGCCTTCCTTAAAGGCACACACTGCTTGATGCTCTGATACATTTTCAATGGTGTGGTGCAAAGTGGTCCATCTCTGAATGAAATCCCTTAAAGTCTCACTCGGTTTCTGCACACAATGCTGCAACTCTGTCAATCCTGCTGGTCGCTTGCAAGTGCCCTCAAAAGTTCTGACGAACACTCGATCAAGCTCTTCCCAACTGTATATACTGCCTGGGGCTAACTGAGTCAACCACGCTCGGGCCGACCCTTCCAACATCAGAGGAAGATGCTTCATTGCTACTACATCGTTCCCGCCACCAATCTGCACAGCCACTCAATAATCCTCAAGTCAAGTTTCAGGCTTGGACTCTCTAGTGAACTTACTGACTCCAGTCGCCAACCTGAAGTTGGGAGGAATCACTGCAACCCTGATGGCTCTGCTGAAACACTCTCGACCTGAAACATGCACTCTGTTGCCAGTCGGTCGATCTCTGCCAAGGTCTTCTCTATGCGCTCTGTTCCGATGGACTAGACCTTGAACGAGGATAGATCTTGCATCGAAGCGTGGCTCTCTTGGGTCGACTGGTGCTCTGCGCTCACCACTGTGACGGCGTCTATCATCGTACTGCTGAGGCACATACGATGCACTCCTCGGAGGAGGTGTGGGCACTCGACGACGATTATCGCGGTCGAGTCGGTGATCATACTGCCCACGGCCTTCACGCCGCAGGGGCGATCTCGGGCTGTGGGCCGACTGAACTGTATCCGCTACTACGGATCTATTGTGAATCCTATTCCGCGACTGAGACACTGCTATGTTCTGTTCTCCTGCTGCCCAGAGTAAGGCCCTGATCTGCATCAAACCTCTGCCAACCTCCGACTGGGAAGGTTGAATTGACTCTGCTATTCGGGCCGCAGCTGTGAGATTCTGGATCGGAGTGCGGTATACCTTAGGTGGAGGCAGGAACAGTTGTCATCGACTGGACTCAGGGATCCGCTCCCGAGCACGCTCATCGAGAGCGCGCTGAAGGTTCTCCAGTCGAGTGTGCTCAGCCAAATTAGCCAAGTGCACCTCTTCCAAGGCCCGAGCCTCGGGGGTTTCTCCAACAATGGGCGTGTGGAGTGCATCCATGTTGCGACAACGAAGTTCTTCCCTCTGCTGCGAAGAAAGGGGTTCAGGGTGGTACTCCTCATGGACGCGCGATGGATCGCCGCCCCCATCCTCGCCGTCTTCACGGCGGAAACCAGGCAGACCACTTGGTCCATCGACCATCAAGACTTCAGCCGCAGGGTCGCTGCTATCGCACTCGGATGCGGTCTCAGCGGAGCTAGTTGACAGATCGAATAGGCCGTGGAGAGTTTCATCGGGCTCGATCGCCGTGACTTAATGGGTGGCCGAACATCGAGCCACCGCGTGTTTCACCCACCGCTGAAGCCGCGACCGACCGGATCGCTTGCGGCGGCGAACGGCGGGGAGGGAAGACATCATCGGAGCCGACCGATACTCAGTCGACGGCTGCCGGAGAAGGACGCCGCGAACACACGCGCGAAAGTGCGTCACCCCTCGGACGGGGAGCGCCTCAACGTCAAGGGGAGCCTCCTGAAGCCAAGCGGAGTCGTCGGCGATGAAAACGAGCGCGCCGAGACGAATCTCGCGGCCCTCAGCCAATCCACCGCCGGAAACCATGATGATGATGATCGGAAAAATTGCAACTTCACCAACAAGTCGCTAAGACACCTGCCCCACGGTGGACGCCAACTGTCGTGGTTCTAAGACTGACAGTAGAAAGGGGGTAGGTATGGAGAGGCAAGATCCCAGCTATGGTGAAGGTGTACACACAGAATTTACGAGTTCAGGCCCTTCGCGGAGGAAGTAATAGCCCTACGTCTCGGTGCCCGGAGGCAGTCGACTGGATTATATGTGTGTGATGTTATAGGGGGTGCGAACCCTTGTCTCAGAGGAGGGGGGTGGCTTATATAGAGTGCGCCAGGACCCCAGCCGTCCTCCATTACAAGGGGCTTAATGTACATAAAGTAGGGGCGTTACTGATAACGCCAGTCTTAAGTGCTATTAATGACCTTAAAGACTACGGAGTGAACGCCTGACCGTTGAGTGGTTTCTGATCTTCGGTAGGTCAAGTGATTCCTTGTATGGTCGAGTGACAACAAATATGAGGGGTATCCGAGTGATATGATT
>NC_041387.1:390924697-390926935 GCF_002162155.2 Triticum dicoccoides | reverse complement strand
GGACTTCTTATCTTCTAGGGTAGGGACCTTGGGTAGGACGTATAGGTCAGGCCTATGACCCTACCCCAGATCTATATCTTCATCACCCCGGGCCCCCAAAATGTCAGGACCGATCCTGAGAGGAGGAAGTCGAGGAGGAGCCGAACCTCCTGGAAAACCGAGGCGTTTCGAGGACGACGAGGCGCGCGTCGCTGACTCGGCAGGCCCGCGGCTCTTTCGCGCCAAAATCGCTCGCCCCGGCGCCCCCCAGCGCGTCGGGTTTGGCCTGGGACCGCCGACGCTAATTTCGGCCCAAACCGGCGAAAAACGGACTCCTGGGAGCGCGAGTGAGCTTTTCGGCGCCAGCGCGAAAAAACGCCTGAGGGGGCCGTGTTAGGGACGCGGCTGGAGATGCTCCTATGTTGGACCCTGTGAGTTTATGAACTGCCTAGTGTAGCCCTTGTGGTAGTGTGTGTTGTGGCGATCGCTTTTTGAAACGCCTTTTGGGAGCCCCAAACTACTCTGTTCCGTTATCTGTTGATAGTGGAGCCGGTTCAGTTCTCTGAATGGCATGAAAAGAAAAAGACAGTAACGCGGTGATTATCCTTGAAATCGAACTGTATAGCGTGTCAGCGGCAGTGCGTCTGATCATGGACGGGCCATGCTTCCACCACGTCCCCGCATCTGCCTTGTAGCTAGTCAGAAAAAGAATGCAAGAAAAGGTACGCACTTTACAGACCAGTTCGTTGCGTCGAAGCATCCGCTGAGTACGTGCAAGCTGGCGAGGCGGGATGAAGATCAAAGACGGCGCCACGGAGGCAGCCGATGACCGGCCTGCTGACCTGCAAGCTTATTGTCGAGTTAATTGCACAGAAGTACTATAATTGGGGCATTGGAATCAGATTGATACCAAATTTGATAATTTTTACGTGTCAGTATCAATTTTGGGGCGCGGCGTTGCAGAACGGACTAAACGACGTATAAACTCGTATTGACGGAGAAACTGACAGCAGGGCCCGCCTGTCAGGGGCTGACGTGGTATCTTCATTTACAGAAAACCCCCTCGGCTTATATTTAATCACACAAAAGGCCTCGTTTGCGGAAAGAACTCAAAACCTGCAAAAATAAATAACGCGTGCAAGCTGGCGAGGCGGGATGAAGATCAAAGACGGCGCCACGGAGGCAGCCGATGACCGGCCTGCTGACCTGCAAGCTTATTGTCGAGTTAATTGCACAGAAGTACCACAATTGGGGAAATCAGATTGATACTAAATTTGGTAATTTTTACGTGTCAGTACCAATTTTGGGGCGCGGCGTTGCAGAACGGACTAAACGACGTATAAACTCGTATTGACGGAGAAACTGACAGCAGGGCCCGCCTGTCAGGGGCTGACGTGGTATCTTCTTTTACAGAAAACCTCCTCGGCTTATATTTAATCACACAAAAGACCTCGTTTGCGGAAAGAACTCAAAACCTGCAAAAATAAATAACGCGCGCCCGTGAGGATTCGAACCCGCGACAGGTTGCCCGAGGGAAAAGCCAGGTGACCAATGCGCTACGCCACTCGTTTAGACGAAGCTGATGCTTAAACGTTTTTATATTATATATTGGAAACCATTTTTGTTGCCGGGCAACTGTTTCGTTTTTTTAATGCGTTTTTTTGTTTCGTATTTCTTTTATCTTTTAAGACGAGTCCTGGCCTTCTTCCGGTTTTCCTTTTTAAAACTTTTGCGCATCTCTTTTATATATAGGTTTTTGTATTTCTTTTCTATATAGGTTTTGAAATGTACACACTGATAATTGACGCCTTTTTTGAAATGTGGCCCCTGACAGGTGTGTCCCACGCATCAGTTTCAGCTCAATACATGTACATTTCAAAAAAGGTTCGACATGTATTAAAAAATTATTGTGTAAAATCATTTTTAATTTTCTTTTATCTTTTTAGATCTTGGGTATTCTTCCTGTTTTCCATTTCTTTTATTTACGCACATTTCTTTTTTATATAGGTTTTGTAGTAAACGGTGAGCATTTTCTCAGTACTCGACATATTTTAAATTTATACTGAACTATTTATTATGTGATATTTTGTGTAAATACACACTGAAAATTATTTTATAAATACATACTGAACACTATTGTATAATATAAGAACAGTTTGTTATACACACTGAAATTATTTATACTGAATAATATATGAACACCTTTTTTAATTTTTAGATGAACATATTTAAAATATATGGTGACGTTTTTTAATATAT
>NC_041387.1:390922242-390924497 GCF_002162155.2 Triticum dicoccoides | reverse complement strand
CTTTTTATATTATGCGATATTTTTTGAAAATACACACTGAATATTATTGTACAAATACACACTGAATACTATTGTATAATATGCAATGAACAATTTTGTTATATAAATTGTATTTTCTTAATATACAATATCTGAAAAAATGCCGCATAGAAAAAAGTTTGGTGTAAATTTTAAAAATGTCAAAAGTATTGAAATAATGTACACCATTTATTACAAAACCTATATATAAAAGAGATGCGCAAAAGTTTAAAAAATGAAAACCGGAAGAAGACCAGAACGTGTCTTAAAAGATAAAAGAAATACAAAACAAAAAAAGCATTAAAAAAACGAAACAGTTATCCAGCAACAAAAATGGTTTCCTACGTATAGTATAACAATGTTCAAGCGTCTGCTTTATTAACTGGAGTGTTGTGGCGTAGTGGTCGCCGCTAGCTTCCCTCGGGCAGTCCGTCGCGTGCTCGAATCCTCTCGGACGCGCGTAATTTTGCTGGTTTTGAGTTTTTCCGCAAACGAGGCCCTTTGTGTGATTAAATACAAGCCGAGGGGGTTTTCTGTAAAAGAAGATGCCACGTCAGCCCCTGCCGGCGGGCCCTGCTGTCAGTTTCTCCGTCAATACGAGTTTATACGTTGTTTAGTTCGTTCTGCAACGCCGCGCTCCAAAATTGATACTGACACGTAAAAATTATCAAACTTGGTATTAATCTACTTCCAATGCCCCAATTATAGTACCTTCATGCAATTAACTCCTTATTGTCATATCGAGGCGGCTGGTCGATCGTCTCTCTGGGTCTGTGCTCGTGTCGTGTGCACGAGAGCGACAATTGTTCTGGCTAGGCCCAGGCTTGGCCTCTCCGTCACAGATGACGCGGATTTGGTTGGCGCCTCGGCACTGATAATATCTCGCGTGAACCGCAAATGACAGCGTTGGCGTGTAGTAGTACTGTAGTAGACTAGCTAGTAGTAGAAGACGTCGTATGGTACAGGTGCAACGAGGAAGAGGAACTGGTGTAGGCACGTCGTGGCTGGTGCGGTATATGATGATCAGAGGACGTTCCAAAACAGGTGCACGTTTCAAAACAAGGTGGCATCTTCACCTGACATTGTGAAAAATTTGCAAAGTGCAATGGAGCTATGGAGACTTGCGGGAGCAACTTGCATTGAGAGCCCCTTCGGGGATCCTCCGTGAGATTATAGATTATGAGTGGCATTTTTCTTTTTATTTTTCTCTACATTTTCACCTTTGGTCAATGACCATCACGCACCATGTTATCTTCATCATGTTCTCCCTGCTATGAATCAATGAAATAGCCAGCAATTGCTGGACATTTTCAAAAAAAAAAATGATCAGAGGATGCGCTCACGGGCATGGACTTGTTCGAGTAACGGCGTCACCTTGAGCCGTTTCTGTTGCTTTGGACCGCATTTTTGCATGCACATGCACTCTCGTCGGGTAGGGCATGTACAATACTACTCCCTCCATAATATGTCAAAAAATCTCTTATATTATGAGACGGAGGGAGTAGTTGATATGATAGTCTTATTTTAAATCTTTCACATAATTAAGAGATGACAATAAAAAGATGTGTACAATGAATTATCTCTTAGTCTTATTTTCAATAACTATCTATTTCTAAAAACGTGATGAGACATATTATGCTTAGGATCATCTCTTAATTAAGAGAAGGCAAGCCTTTTTTTCATAGTTTCTCTTTCTTCCACCTCAACTCTCATCCTGCGTGAAACTGCTAAGATATTATCATTGTACATGCCCTTATAAAGTCCCTCAAAAAAGGTTCATCAGTTGGCTTACGCCTGGATGGCGGGGCGAAATAGAGTGGCCTGGACTTTACAAATCCTATTCGGTGTCCGTTGTGCATTAATAGGTAGTAAACGCCTAAGCCGTTTTTACACGGTAGCTAAATAGGCCGACGCAAAATGCGTGTTTATTGGTACCCATTTTGGGAACCTTTCAGAAAGTTTTCTCTGGTTTCTGGGCTGGTGTATTTATTTTTGGTTTTATTTTATCGGGGTTTTGTTCGGTTGTGTAGGTTTTCTTTAAAAAGCGTTTTCATTTTTTTCAAATTTATTTTAAAAATTCATGAATTTCTTTGTCAAATTTATTTGGCGCTAATGTGAGAATGGGCTTGTACACTAGTTAATTGTTTGGCCCATTTCACGCACAAGTGTGAAATTGCCCTCCTATATGAAGCTTCCAAATTTTCAAATAAGAGGTCCCAGCCCGAATCCGCTTTTAG